>NW_005842004.1:55370-65320 GCF_000455745.1 Alligator sinensis
GCATCACCTCCCTCGATCTGTTGGTCATGCATCTGCTAATACATGACAAGGTGCGATTGGCTTTGTTGATGGCCTTGTTACACTGCTGGCTCATGTTCATCTTGGAATCAACTATGACTCCAAGATCTCTCTCAGCCTCTGAGATGCTGAGGAGGTCTTCCCCCAACCTATAGGTGTGCTAAGGATTCCTTCTTCCTAGGTGGAGTACCTTACATTTATCTTTGTTGAATTGCATCCCATTACATTGTACCCATTGATCTAACCTGTCCAGGTCTGCCTGTATCTGCTCCCTGCCCTCTGGTGTAATAACTTTGCCCCATAATTTGGTATCATCTGCAAACTTGAAGAGTGTGCTCACCACACCCTCATCCAAATTGCTGATCAAGATATTAAATAACACTGGCCCAAGGACTGAACCCTGTGGGACTCCACTGCCCACCCCCTTCCAGGCCGAGAATGACCAGGCCACCACCACTCTCTGGGTGCAGTCCCTAAGCCAGTTGGCCACCCACCTGACTGTGTATGCATACACTCCACAGCCCATTAGCTTCCTTATGAGAATAGGGTGCAAAACTGTGTCGAAGGCCTTCCTAAAATCCAGGTAGATAACATCAGCCTCAGCTCCTGTGTCAAGGCAGTGTGTGACTTGGTCATAAAAGGCTATAAGGTTTGTCAGGCAGGATCTACCTGTAATGAACCTGTGCTGGTTTCCTTTCAGCCTCATTTCCCCTGCTGGGCCTTCACAAATACGCTCTTTGATGATTTTTTCTACTATTTTCCCAAGGATAGAGGTAAGACCAACTGGCCTAAAGTTACCTGGCTCCTCCCTTCTCCCCTTAAAAATTGGCACCACATTGGCCTTTTTCCAGTCCTCAGGGACCTGGCTGGAGCACCATGAGAGTTCAAACAGCCGTGTCAGCAGCTCAGCAATGACACTGGCCAATTACTTCAGCACCCGTGGATGGAGGGCATCCGGGCCGGCTGACTTGTACCCATCCAGCCCTTCCAAGTGCTCCTTAACTAAGTCAGCACTAACCTTTGGTGGTCTGGTGCCTTTTGGATTACTGTCTATGCTCAAGGTGGGGGGGATTGTCTTGGTCAGTATTAAGGAATACTGAAGCAAAGAACTCATTGAAGAGCTCTGCTTTTTTCTCTGTGTCAACCACCAACTGACCTGATTTGTCCTGCAGGGGCCCTATGCTACTCTGAGCTTTCTTTTTGCTCGCTATGTATCTGTAGAAGGACTTTTTTATTGTCCTTAACTGTTGTAGCCAGCCTAAGCTCCAGTCCTGCCTTGGCCTGCCTGACTCCCTGCAATAGTGCGCGAGTGTGGTGTATGCCTCCTTGATGGCTGCCCCCTGCTTCCACTGCCTATACATCTCTTTCTTTGCCCCCAGTCTTTCCTGAAGCTTCCTGTTCAGCCAAGGGGGCTTTTTTATCCACTTAGCCCCTTTCCTGTGTAAGAGGATAGACTTCCCCAAGGATCACTCCCTTGAGAAACTTCCAACCCTCTTGGACCCCCATTAGCTCGATGCTCTTGAGTTTCGCCACCTCACTAACTAGGTTTCATAACATTATGTTATTCTTTTTCATCCAATGTTATTTATTATATCACTCAGGAACATGATCCTCGTCATTTTTCAAAACAGGAGTAACAGATGCCAGAGATTTCTTGGCATTCACCAAAAATTGCCTCTGTGTACCCTTTTATTGTGTTCACATGGGGGGTGAAGTTGAATCAGTAAAACAATATTTCTCTCAGTGCGTGTTTCATTATCGAAACTGCTACAAAACTAAAAATAAATTAACAGTTTAAATCTCTCCCCAACATATTTTAACATGTATATATTTAAACATGAACAGAGATAAGCACTGATTTGACTATGCTAAGTGCTCTGAGATATTTAACTTAGCTAATGTTTCTCTTACAGTTAACAGAAAACACAATGTGAATGTCTTATCAATAATTCAAGACAAAATGAAAATGAATATAAATTAAGCATTTTCTTCAATCCTGTGAGACAGAGAGGAATATTTGGCTTTTCTAAAGCTTCTAGAACTTTGATTTGAAAGGGCTAAACATTTAGAACCCACATGACATAAAATTCTTCTCATCTTACCGCAGATACTTAGAAAGCATTATTGTAAAAGTATCCTTCCTGAATTTCTGATATTGTGGAATCAATGTTATAATAAAAAACTCTTTAGTACTGTTAATTAGGAATCATTTACATGGTATCTTAGATCCCAATTTCATCTGGGTAGGGCAATTTCCCTGAAAACACCTACATTGTTTTCTCTCTTTTGTGTCGCTAGTATAGTTCTCTACAAAACAATGTCTGTATTACACTTTTTGTTCTTTTATATCTTTAGCATACTCACTTTAATGAGTGCAGCATTACTTAATTAGTTGGCTATAATTATTACTGCTACAGAATAAGGAGACACCTGACATTTCAAAGAGGCTGAGATTTGTTGCAGTGAGTTCATGCAAATCTTTTATTATAATGCATAAGGAAGGCCTTTGTGGAAACAACTAAGATTCTCTCGTTGTATTTGGCAGACTTGTGTGTCATAGATAGATCTCAAAGAACTCACTTATTCTGAAAGAATATGTTGGCAAAACAAACGTTCATCTTAGTTTTCTTCTTAGTTTGTAAATACATAAAACTGCAAGCAAAAGATAAGCCTTATATAAAAGGTACTGCTTCTAGGAAATGTTACAGCTAAATAGAATGTACTGACAGTTTTTGGTACAAAACTACTATACATGTAATTCATATTTGTGTCAGGATTACAATTTTTAAATATTTGACTACTGTTGTAATATATGGCTACTCTTGGTCTGAATTATAGAATTAAAAGGAAAGTGATTTTCCAGTTGGATTTGTTAAACCAATACTTTATAACCTTCCACCTGAAAGTATATGTCATACCTATGTTAATAAATGGGCCTATCAAAAGAAGCAGTTCTGATCACTTGACAGGAAAAATAGCTATATAAACAAAGTAATTGAATAGGTGCTGAGTTTCATGAAAAGCACATGCAAATCTAAGACTATGAGGAAAATATTTTATCATCAGCAAAAGTTGAACAATATTATCAGGGTCTGCTAAAAATGCAGACATATATAACAGCAATGTATATGCATGCCTATTCTTAGAAAAAGAGAGTGAAAACAAACTACTTGACTCACAATATTCACAACACTGAAAAGTGCCTTTAATGGGTACATACATCATCAATATCTTGCTCTGCTCTTTAAAATCTATAACTATTTTGCAAAGTATACAAAATACAGGCACAGCTTCAGGAACTCTTTGAAATGTATCGGAATGTATTGATTGGATTCCAACACAACTACTCTTACTGAAGTCTGCAGTTATCATACTTCAGCAAAACTGTTCCCAGTTAGATTAAGGTAAGAGGTCTGTCAAAGGTCACTCTGCCAGATAGGGGTGTAACAGTGGCTTAGCACATCCTGACACAACTGCGGTCAACAGGTTTACTGTATACATACCTGGAATGCCATCTACAGACTGCAGCCCTTTATGCAGCTCATGGAGACTCTTGCTGACCTTGAGCATTCTGCCTTCCATTGAACCTCTGGGGTAGGGACAGACATTACACATAAGCTGGTTTAAGTGATCAGAAACTGGTTTAAACCTGTAACAGAACAGAAGTTCGGTGCACATAAACCAATTTGAAAATGGCTGAAACCGGTCTGAGATAAACCTGGTTGAATGTAGCATCAGACTTAACTGATTTGGGTCAAACTGGTTTATACAATGCCTGTCCCAGACCCTTCCTGGTTCAACTTAAATCAGAATCCCCCAGCATCCCAGATGCTTTGCAGCCCTGGGCACGGCTCTCTGCTCTGAGAGCTGGGCTGGCCCCTCCCCTCTGCTCCCTGGCTGGAGCTCCGGCAGAGACAGCAGGCACAGTAGTGCTCCCCCCCTCCACCCACCTTATCATAGAATCCCATGCTCAAGCAGGGATTCCCCCTCTCCTCTCCCACAACACGGGCCAAAGCCAGCATGTGGTATGCTTGCTAATGCTGAGAGGCATCTGTGTATGGCAGACAGGATAGTGTCTGCTTAGGGCTTTTTAGAGCTAATCAACAGGTCAGCTAGTCCCTCCATTCCTTCCTTGGAAAAAGTTGTTTAAGAAGAGCGTGAACTAATGAGAGAGGCTTTTATTTTGTTTTAATGGGCTGATAAATACTCTGTTATCAACTCTCTGCTGGGCTTATCAGGAGCAGCGAGGGGGGAGCCCCTCCCTAATCAAAGCATCCTGCTGGGGTCTGGCCATGCCCCCCCCCTCAGCTCAGCACTATGGAAGGGGAGAGCCCCCTGGCGTCTGGCCCCCGGTGTCTAGCCTCACCCACTGCAGGCATGTGCCTGCATTGCTTCAGTCCAGAGGGGATGTCTTTACAGTTATAAACCAGTTCAGCCTAGCCAGGTTAGACTAAACGGCAAAGATTGAATAATTTCAGGCTCAGGCTATTTGAATGTCTGCCCCCAGATTTTTCCTTGCTATGGTTGTGAGGGATTTTTTTATTCCCAGCATTATACAGGAAGCGGGTGTAAATTTGAAATCAACAGAAAAATCCAACCTTCAGCTTCAGAAATACAATATATGGAACACTTTAGGGAAGAGAAACTAAAGGAAAGCTCTTCCTCTTGTTGTTACGTAGCTGGAACAGTGAAAAATTACAGCACTGTGATCAGGTAACATAAGTTACAGGAGTCAATAACTGGCACTGGTGTCCTTATATTTTTAACCAATAAATACTACATACATTTTAACTAGGGCTCCCATACACACTCCCTTCAGCACTGATTAACTCCAAGCAACAGAAATGTGGGTAGCAGAAAAGGAAGTGAGAGCAACTGGGAAACATATTCATTTGTTCTTTTACTTTAGCATGACTTGGAAAACAAGCTTATATTATGCAACGACTTTATTTGCAGTGTTTGCATTTTATTCTTAACAATAGAATGCAAATTTGAGGACTTTCCAGGAGGTGTTTTCTTTGGGGAAATGTTGTCTGTGAAAACTTGGTTTAATAATAGGCAGACAAGGTTCTTCGGTAGGTGTGATATCTTTTATTAGATCAACTAAATAGTTGGGGAAAAGTTATTTGCAAGCTTTGGGGCACAAACACCCTTCTTCAGGCATTGGGAGACTGCTGCTGTTCTGTGTTCTCCAGGGTGGAAATGAAGCTAAAGTAAACACGGAGTCTGTGAAAATGCAAATGAGTGGAAGTTTGGAAGACAGTGGGTAGAGAAGTGGGTGGGGAGGGAGGGAAATAATATTCACTCCAAAGGGAAAAATAATCATACAAATTATTCCGACGAGCCTCAGGAATATACTGATGAACCTCAGGGTATCCAGTAGTGATCCACTGTGTAAGGTAAGGTAATCATCCCAACATTGCCTTCAATTTGGTAACACTATGGGTAAGTACAGTAAAAAAGCAGACAGTAAAAAAGCCCAAGACTGAATTGATTCAATCTTTGCAGGTTAGTCTAAGCTGCATAGATTGAACCAATAAGCAAGTGAACAAACATTCACTTTTGATTTCAGAAATGCAGCCACATGCCTGCAATGGCCCATGCCAGAAGCTGGGGGGCACTAGAGCGTACCTCCTTGCCAGCTGGAGCAGACAGCTTGGACCAAAGCTAGCCTACCCACCCTGAGAGGATGTATTTTTGGGGGAGGTGCAAGGCATCCTGGGATGCTAGGGGACTATGAGTTAACTTGAGTCGGGGGGGTTCTGGGACAAAAGTTCAATAAAACAATTTAACCTAATTCAGCTCATCTGATACTACATCCATCCAGATTTATCTTAAGCCACTTTCACCCATTTTGAAAATGGTTTATGTGCACTGAACTTCTGTTGTTACACATTTGAACTGGTTTCCGGTCACTTATACTGGTTTATGTGTAATGTCTGTCTCCATTGGTGATGCGTAGGGGGTGCACATGCACCCTCTGAGATTGGATACCGCTGCTGGTGGTGTCTGTGGGCGCTCACCGATCGCCACTCGGTGCTCACCCCCCGCCACCGCTAACACTGCTGCTGCTGCCTGTGAGCGGTCGCCATGCCCCCCAGCCTTGGGAGGCACAATGCATTCATGTCTGTCCCTAGCCTATATGAAATGGTTGTCCAAACATTCTTACTGCTGCTATCATGTAGCAGTTACTATGTAGGATCTGCCTCTTTCAGTTGTTCTTTTGAAGCTGTGTAACTGTGCATTTCTCTGCTGCCAGGAAAGAACTATTTCATAAAGTGAAGACACTGTCTTTGTCAAAGACCTTCTGCTCTGCAGCCATCTGGAGACATTGCCTTGGAACATATCCAGTAGGCATCCAGGATTTGTCTTGGTCACCTCTCTTTGTGGACTGCTACCCCTAAGGCAGCATTACATTTTATTCATAGAGAACACAGTTCCATAGCAAGTTGTCTGGAAATGTAATTCTGACTGCGAAATGTTGGGCCTGCAGCCAACTATGATGGACAGTCTCAGAGAAAGAATCAAGAAAAATAGCTAAAGGATTCTAAGAAAGAAATCAAGAGAAGGGGACGTGAAACTAAGACTCCAGGATGAAATAGTTGGTTGGAGATGTAATTCTTAAGGCTAAATCCTAGGTCTACAGGGCAAAGGGTATTAGGGGGAAAAATCAGAGAAATATAATGAAAGGATTTGATGGAATAAAGTAGTTGAAGAATAGATCTAATATTCTGGAACCAAACACACAGAAATGTTGGAAAAATCTGGGCCTAAATCTGAACTCTACAGTTTAGGCCTTTCTCTAATTCTGACTAGACAAAGGAAAGTGGGGAGAAGTAAGGAAAAAGGACTAGGAGGGGAAAAAATGAGCAAAGAAGAAAAACAGGCTAACAAATGTAGCTAAAATGATAGTTTGTTGCTATCCTCAGTCCATAATGAGGGTATAAGTAAGAAAGAGCTAGATTTGCTGTTTCACATATGCTGATTAGACAAGGCTAATGGGCTGCTAAATAAGTCTCCAGTGGGGCTAATTACACACAAAAAACAGTCTGTATACTTGAGCTGCAGGGTTTTTGGGGGTTTGTTTTTTTTAGAAAATTTATATAATAAAATATTAGATTGGTGTGTGGGATACCAACATCACTTTTGTTAAATAACACTGCCTCACAAAATTAACACATTTTAAGACTATAACTAGATTTAGGAATCATGAATCACTTGGTGTAACAATAAGAACAGCCTCAATCATAAATCTTTTGGAGTTCTCAGATGACCTAAAGGGAATGAAAAGATCTGTTAAAGGTCTTATTTCTTATGTACTATTTTGGAATAGACTTTCAAAGTTCAATCTCAAGTACACCAATGTCAAACTTCACTTGTTCAGTAAAGTTGGTATAAGACCCCAAGTGATCAGCATTATAACTAAGACTCTTTCATTCAGATTGAATAACAAAATGTGGTTGTAAGCAAGTGCAGAGAGTGAATGACCACACATCATTTCTTGGGGATTTCATGTAATAGAAAGATTATGTCTTTTTCAGGAGCAAGAAAGAGTATAAAGCTTTATGATTACAAAACTTATCTTTCCTTTATGGCAGGGGTGTCGGATACAGCCCACAGAGCCCTGTCAACCATCCCATAGTGCTGCCTATGAGTCTTGGAATGGACCCATACACCACTTAAGGTGAGCACTGGATTGGCCCTATATGCTTCACACAATGTGTGGGGCCAGGGAGGATGTGTGTTGCACAGGGAGTGCAAGGCCATTCCAGGATGCTTGCTGTACATGCTGCCTGCTCTAGCCAGTCTGGGACACCCACTGGATACAATACCAATGCAGGGCTGGTCCAGGATGTATGCTGGCCCGCACCAGGCTGGCCCTGCATGCTAGATCTGGCATGTGTGGCTGGTCTGCAGGTTCAGTCTGGCCAAAAGACTGGCCCTGCAACATTCATCCAGCCTGTGGACCAGCATTCATCTGGCCTACAGGGCTGGATGAGTTTAACACCCCTGTTCATGGCACTAACGATCCCTCAGATGATGGAGGTATATTCAGCTTATGGTTTTCTAAGGAAGGAATTGTTTTATATCTTTTCAAACTGATGATTCAGATCTAAGGAAAGGTTATGACAAATCTGGCTTCTGGTTATGACAAATGTTGAGAGACTGATTGACTTGCAGTAATTATCACAACTTTTGTTTGGATTCTGTAGAGTGAGTGAAGCATGTGCCACAAGAAACTGCTGTCAAAACACATGAAGGATGATCCAAAAAATATTTCTACCTTAGCTGTTTTGTAGTCTACAAGAACTGAAGACTCCCAAGACCTTGGAGAAAAAAGCTAAAACCCTTCTTCATTTCCTGAATATGTACCAGTCCTTCTGCCATTGAGGCTGATAGGTATGTTATTACCAATTTAAACTGTAATAAGATCAAGTTCTTTGCATTACACTGAAGACAGAGATGGACTGTTGAAGTAACATAGGTTAGTTTTGCCTACAAAATACAAATATCTATTTATCTTTCTATGAATCGGATCTTACATGCCTTACTCAATCGAAAATCCTATTACTTTTTGAATAAGGCAGTTATTCTCAACCTTTTTAAGACTCAAGGCATCCATCCATAACTGTTGTGAATTGAACGGTACCCCACTTTAAAATTTGATTTATTACAGTGCTTGCCTCCTTGCAGTGGAGGCAGGGACCTATCAGTCAGGGAGAGCATGAGCTTGTTATCTGCTTATCTCTTCACACTCCTGGTGCTCTAGCTGGCACTTGATTGAGAATCACTGGCACACGGAATAGGTTTGTTACAATTCTCTCTCACAAACATATTTTTCCCCCTCAGGCAACAAGCTAGAATCAGGAAAGGATAAATATGTTAAGAAGTTACTGACTCATGAAATTACTTTATCTGCTTAATTTTATAAGATAGATCTAAGAAGGAAGTTGGATTTCTCTCAGGTCTGTATTAATTAAAAAGAATTAAAGATAAATTCTAATAACAGGAGAGTGCCAGATATTCTCTTTTGTACATCACACTTCCTGGGGAAACTTGGGGAGCATTTTGACACAAAGTAAAGAAGAAATGCTATACTGAAGGCTTCTTAGATAGCCACAGAATGTATTTACTGTACTATTATCAACTTATTTACTCCAGGCTCCCTAATACCTGAGGGTTGCTAAGAGCCTATGCTTCAGGTAGCAAAACAAGACCCGCCAAAAACTTAGAAAAGGTATTTCTGCCATCTAGTGGAAAAATTAAAAATTGCACTGGTTTTGCATCCATCAAATATGCCTTCATGGGTGGAAACCGACGTCTCCTGACACCTACATTAACACCTACCGTAACATTTTTTATGGCCACACAAAGGCTGAGCAAATAGATGTCGATACCCGTTGTTGCACCACGTCAAAAGGAAAAGCAGTGGCACAAAGCTGGTAATAGAGGGCGCACCTACACGCTCATTAATGCACCGTAATTATGGCACATTTAGTACCTGTAATAACTTAACCGGCGCTACTGCACACTAGCGCAAACGAACACTTTTTGTTTGATGCTTAATGCTCGTTGGACTAATGTCCTGCGCACTAGCAGGGTTTTTGCCCGCCCTGCCAACGCGCGGTAGAACTAGTCCAATGGGCATTACGTGCCCCGTGCAGACGCGCCGCCTCTGCCGCGCACTGCGACCTCTGCGCCACCTCCCCCTTCAGCCACACCCGCGCCCCGCTGCCGCGAGCTCCCGCTACGCATGCGCGGCTTTGAGCCGGTCCCACGCTCGGCTTCCACAGGGCCCGCGGGCGGGCAGCGCGCACGCGCACCCCGCGCACTCCATTTCCCAGCAGGCCCTGAGCCGCACTTTCCCTCCATGCTGCCGCGGGGCCCGCTGGGGGCGCGATGGCGGCGCGGCGGGGGGTGGTGGGGCTGGG
>NW_005842004.1:65443-67804 GCF_000455745.1 Alligator sinensis
GCCCCGGCGAGCACAGGCACTGGCCCGGGGCCGTGCAGCTCCCGGTGCCCCGGCAGGCTCCCTCACCCGCTTCCCCCTGCCTGGCTGCATGGCGGCCACGTGTGTGCGCGCCCTGCCCCCACTCGCCCTCCCCCCGCTCCTCCGAGCCCCAAGCAGCGCCTTGCTAGGGCAAGCCAGGACAAACCTAGAAGCTGAGCTGACCACAATTCTGGACGTTTGAGCATATAAAAAAACCACCCGGGGCAAGACTGGGGGATCCAAAAAGAGGACAAAAACCCAAATAGATTGAGTTATCATAATGAACTGTGAAAATGCATGCAATGTATTTTACTTACTTAAACATGCTTCATACATCTTTACAGAGAGTTTCTTCACCACATAAGCAGTAAAAAAGCTCGCAGCTCCAATTTCAACTGTGTCGTGACCACCGATGTGAGGCACGATGGGTCTGAACCGATGGTGGACATCATGTTTGGTAAGGAGCTTAACTTTTTAAAGTTCATTTCAAAAGTCCTTGTAGATTTACGCAGCATGGTGGCTGTCGTAGTTGTTTCATAGATTTAATAGATTCATAGACATTAGGGCTCGAAGGGACCTCGAAAGGCCATCGAGTCCAGCCCCCTACCCCGGAGCAGGAAGTCAGCTGGGGTTACAGGATCCAGTTGACTCTTAAAGGAATCCAGAGTAGGTGCTTGCACCATCTCTGGCAGCCGTCTGTTCCAGGCCTTGGGGGCTCGAACTGTAAAGAAGTTCTTGTCATCCCATGGGGCGCTCTGCTGAACAGGTGTTCCCCCAGATCCTGATGTACACCCTTGATAAACTTATAGGCAGCTACCAGGTCCCCCCTGAGCCTGTGGTTTTTCAGGTTGAAGAGTCCCATAGCTCTCAGCCTCTTATCATAAGGCCTATTTTCCTGCCCTCTGATCATGTGCATGGCTCTCTTCTGGACTCTTTCAAGCTTCTCCACATCCTTTTTAAATTGTGGAGCCCAGAACTGGATGCAGTACTTCAGCTATGGCCTCACCAAGGCTGAGTACAGCGGGAGGATGACATCCTGGGATTTGCTAGAGAAGCATCTATGGATGCAAGCCAGAGTTTTGCTTGCTTTGCCTGCTGCAACATCACACTGAAGGCTCATGTTCATCTTGTGGTCAGTCATGGCCCCCAAGTCCCTTTTGGCCATGGTGCTAGCAAGCGTAGCATTGCAAAGCCTATAAGCATGCTGTGGGTTTTTCTTCCCAGGGTGGAGTACCTTGCATTTTTCAGTGTTGAAGGCCATCAGGCTTTCGTCCACCCATTTTCTGAGCCAGTCAAGGTCGGCCTGGATCACCATCCTGTCCTCAGGTGTGGACGCTTTACCCCAAAGTTTGGTGTCATCATCGAACTTGGCCAGTCCACTTCTGACACCAATATCCACATCATTAATGAAGATGTTGAAAAGGATAGGCCCAAGGACAGAGCCTTGGGGGAACCCACTGGTCATAGGGCATCACGATGATTGACTTCCATCAACTACCACTCTCTGGGTCCGACCTCGAAGCCAGTTCCCCAGCCAGTGGACTGTGATGCAGCCGAGGCTGCAATTGGCCAGTTTTTCTATAAGGCGATCGATGGATACCAGATCAAAAGCTTTTTTAAAGTTGAGATATATGACATCAATCTCTTCTCCCTTGTCCAGGTGATATGTCACCTGGTTGTAGAAGGAGATGAGATTGGTCAGGCAAGACCTACCTGCAACAAACCCGTGCTGGCTATCCCTCAAGAAGTTGCCTTCAGCCAGCTTGACAAGAATGGTCTCTTGATGATTTTCTCCAAGGTCTACCTGGGGATGGAGGTCAGGCTCATGGGCCTGTAGTTCCCCAGATCTACTTTCCTCCCTTTCTTGAAGATAGGCACCACATTGACCTTCTTCCAGGCTTCTGGCACTTTGCCTGAGTGCCACGAGTTCTTGAAGATCCATGCCAGTGGCTGAGCTATGATGCTTGCCAGCTCCTTAAGTACCCTGGGGTGTAAGGTGTCTGGGCCAGTTGACTTGAAGGTGTCCAGCCTCTCAAGGTGTTCCTTCACATAGCCAACTTTGATGAAGGGTAACAGCTCTCCCTTGCCCTGGCCGTCCCATACCATTTTGAGCAGGGCCGTCCCTTGGGGCTGGTGAAAAACCAATGCAGAATACTCGTTGAGCAGGTTGACTTTTTCCTGGGCGTTGGTTGTCATTTGACCCGTATGGTTTAGCAGGGATCTAATGTTACCCTTGCTTTTCCTTCGGCTCTCTGCATATCTTAGATAGATTCATAGATGTTAGGGTCGGAAGGGACCTCAATAGATCATCGAGTCCGACCCCCTGCATAGGTAGGAAAGAGT
>NW_005842004.1:68212-91666 GCF_000455745.1 Alligator sinensis
GGCGCCCAGAATTGCACGCAGTACTCCAACTGCGGTCTGACCAGCGCCCGATAGAGGGGAAGTATCACCTCTTTGGATCTATTCGTCATGCATCTGCTGATGCACGATAAAGTGCCATTAGCTTTTCTGATGGCTTCGTCACACTGCTGACTCATGTTCATTTTGGAGTCCACTAGGACTCCCAAGATCCCTTTCCACTTCCGTGCCACCCAGCAGGTCGTTTCCTAGGCAGTAGGTATGCTGGACATTTTTCCTCCCTAGGTGCAGCACTTTCCATTTCTCCTTGTTGAATTGCATTCTGTTGTTTTCTGCCCACTTGTCCAACCTATCCAGGTCTGCTTGCAGCTGTTCCCTGCCCTCCGGCTTGTCCACTTCTCCCCACAGTTTTGTGTCATCCGCAAACTTGGACAGAGTACACTTCACTCCCTCGTCCAAGTCGCTGATGAAGACATTAAAGAGTATTGGTCCAAGGACCGAGCCCTGCGGGACCCCACTGCCCACACCCTTCCAGGTCGAAACCGACCCATCCACCACCATCTAAAAAAGGACTTTTTATTGTCCTTGATACCTGTAGCCAGTTGGAGTTTAGTTGCAGCCTTGGCTTTCCTGGTTCGCTTCCTACAGGTCCAGACCAGTGGAGAGTACTCCTTCTTTGGGGTAGATCCAGCCTTCCATCCTTTATAGGCCTTTCTTTTTAGTTGCAGGAGGTTCACTAGTTCCCTGCAGAGCCAAGGGGGCTGCTGTGTCCTTTTGCTGCCTTTCCTCTGAGATGGGATAGACACTGCTTGAGCTTCTAGGATCACTCCCTTGAGGAGCAACCACTCTTCCTGAACCTTCCTTTGGGTTGAGGTCCCTTGCCAACAGGCCCCCTGAGCTTGTTGAAGTCAGTTTTCCTGAAGTCAAGGACTTGTTTGCTGTCTGACTTGCCAGCTTTACGGCAGATGGTGAAGGTGATCAGCTCACGGTCGCTGTCTCCCAGCTTCCCTACGATCGTTAGGTTGCTGGTTAAGTCATTTGCTGTTGCCAGTACCAGGTCAAGCAGCACTTTGCCTCACGTTGGTCCATAGACTTCTTGAGTCAGGTAGTGCTCATCCATGCACATGAGGAAACTTTGTGACCGTTCGGATATGACTGAGTGCTCTTCCCATGAGATGTCAGGGTAGTTAAAATTTCCCATGCCAACCATGCATCAGGAGTGTGCAGCCTCAGTTAGTTACCTTGTGAATTCCTGGTCAAGCTCTTGATCCTGGCTAGGAGGTCTGTAGTAGACACCCACCACTGTGTCCCCTGTGCCTTGTTTGCCACGGATTTTGACCCAGAGAGTCTCCAATCGTCCCCCTGGGTGCCAATGTCAGCTTGCAGAGATGCATAGCTTTCCTTGACAGAGAAAAAGGGCCTTCCCTGCCCCTTTTGTCCACACGATCTCTCCTGTACAAGGTATAGCTGTCTATACCTGTGGCCCAGTCATAGGTGGAGTCCCACCAGGTCTCCGTTATCCCTATGAGATTGTAATCCTTTTGGTTTAGCAGGAGGACCAGTTCCTCCTGTTTGTTCCCCAGGCTCCTGGCATTGGTGTACAGGCACACAAGTGGCCTATTGGGGGTCCTTGCCTTTCCTACAGATCGCTCTGGGGCTGGGGTAGGGGTGGGTTCCCTTGAGGGCCTTAACCTGCTGGGTTTACAAAAACTGCCCAGTGGGCTTGCAGTGGCGGTACTCTCCCCATCCCCCAGTGGGCTTGGTTTAAAGCCCAGTTGAGCAGGTCAGCAAGTCTGGCTGAGAAAAGCCTCCTCCCCAGCAGAGTGAGGTGGAGGCTGTCTCTTCCCAGCAGCCCACTGCCTCCCTCACCAAAGAGCGGGCTGTGATCTTGGGAGGCGAAGCCTTCACGATGACACCAGCACTGCAGTCTCTGGTTGACTACCTCGACCCATCTCTCCCACCTCAGCCCATGACCCACAACTGGGAGGAGTGACGAAAAGACCACCTGCGCCCCCTAAGCCCCACTCCCAGAGCCTTGTAGTCTCATGACCCAGCTGGGATTGCTCCAAGCCGTGTCATTCGTGCCCACATGGATAAGGAGCATAGGGTAGTGGTTGGAGGGCTGGATGATTTTTGGGATCCTCTCAGTAACGTCCCAGATGTGGGCCCCCGGGAAGTAGCAGACCTCCCAGGCTAGGGGGTCGGGGCAACAGGTTCCCTCCTTGCGGGGCAGTCTCCCATGATGAGCACTCTGCGTTTCATCTTAGGGAGAGTAGGGGTGGGTGATCCTCCCTTGCCTGCAGGAGCTGGCATCTCTGCAGGCTCTACTGGGGCTGCAAGGTTTGTACCTGTTGCAAAACCCCAGAGGGGAGGGGACTGTGGTGCGGCAGGCCTTGGGGCCCTTGACCATCTTGGTCCAGCCCCCTGGCTGAACAGTACGGGAGATCCCCGAGTCCTCCCTTGTCCTAAAAGGTGACCTTGGTCTACCCTCTGCATCCAGGGGGTGAAGCACCTGGCAGCAGGAGTATATCTCTTGCTCACCATCCCTGATGGCGCACAGTCTCTGGACTGCAGCCTGCAGCTCCTTAGTCTGATGCCCCAGAGACTCCAAAGTGGAGCAAACCCTGCAAGGGAAGGCGGCCATGCTCCCGGTCCCATGTACCTGGAAACATGCCAGGCAGCCCCCACAGCCGAGAGCCAGGGGCTCCGTCTGCGTGGAGCCCGGAACCATGGGTTCCATCTGGGTGGAGGCCACTGAGGGGCCAGTGGGGGAGGCCGCAGACTCCAAGGGGACCCTTGGAGTGTGGCGTGTGTCCATTTGTATTGTGCCGCTGGGAGTCCGGCTACTGATGGGACTACCTTCCCTGGGTCTCACTGGCAGGACCTCGGGCTGTCCTGTTCACCGTCCTGCGCAAACTCCAGCACTAACTTGCACACCAGGCAGACAAGTGCACCTGTTTGTGCGGCCCGGTCACATGGCTCCCTGCAGGGTTGGGCGAAGTAAAAGCCGGGGGGCAGGGGGAGACCCTCCTTGGCTCCTCTCAGCTGTCTCCCTGCAGCTGATCTAAAATAGCCCTTCCTTCCACAGGCCCCGCTCACCTCTGGCTGTCCTGGGGGTCAGCAGGGTGCTTCGCAGCTGCTGAGGGGCTTCGGGGTCCGGGGACATGACAGGCCTTTACCTGTGCATCTCGCGCCACTCCCTAAGCCCAGTTTGTTTTCTGGAATTCTGTTAACATGATTTGCTTTGGGATCATACCATGACTGGCATTTCATTGTGGGAGGCAGTGTAAAAATAATGCTGAGCAAAAGCAGGATGGGATCACAGGCAGGTTAGTATACTGGGAAGAGCATAAACACTTCTGTCTAAGTTGCATTTTGACCTGGGAAGAGAGAGAATGCTCAAAATAGATCTTTTGGCCCCATGGGCCAGATGAATAGTTTGGGGCAGTCTGTACCTCCTGGCTCTGTGCACTGGGATTGGGCCCCATGTTGCCCCAATCATGGATCCCCAAGGATCTGGATATTTAGCGGCAGGGTAGCAACAATTAGCTGCTACTACTCCCCTGTTGCCTAACTTTTAGACCACGGAGAGCTCTGGGCTGGATGACATGGCTCCATGGGCCACATCTGGCTCACGGGCTGAGGGTTGAGTACCGCTTCTGAAAGTAGCTGACTTGAGATGCCTGCCTTGAACCTGTGTGGAGCCCCAGTGAAGTCACTGACATCTGTTTCCTTACTGCACCTCAGCCCCCCCCTGACTCTTATTGTAGTACCAGAGCTATAGACAACTCACTCCTGAGAAGTTAAGGTCTGCTTCTACAAATAGTTATTCACAAATAACTTGCTCTTACAAGCTGTCATAATGGTTTAAATGGGACTACTCATATGGGCTAAGCTACTTCATTACGTAAAGATTTGTGGTATGCAGTCAGTTTCTTGGGCTCATCTGTTTTATGGGGTGTTGATCTCTAGAGCAGCGCAGATTCTAGACAGTACACAGATGGCTTTTATTTGCCTTTGCCTGTGCTGCTTCTGTTGCTTTTCCAGACAGGTCCAGCACAGACTGTAGCCTGTAAAGTCTTTTCCATTAATAGTGCTTGTTACCTGTTCTTCACTTTAATTGTTCAGTACAACAAAGTACAGATTTACTGTACTTACAATATGTATGGTATAATACATTGTGGTGTTAAATTTGGTAAGGTTTTACAACAGGCATAATGTTATCATGTATAGAGGCTTACAAAATGCTGTAGTTTCACCTATCCTAATACATTCTGGTACTTAAAACAGCTCTTCAAGAAGTGCTGCACTGTGCTAGTGGTGTACCATACAGTACTGTAGTAGGGTGCTTAGCCCAGTCATCACATACTGCCTTCAAAACTGGAAGTACTATAGTTGGGCCAGTGCAACATTGTCTGTGCACTACTAACCCTGCCTCTCAGATGATAAGTAATAAGAGCCACTGTGTTACATTATGGCAGCTACACTACTGGTTCAGAAGATAGTGCAGGCAAAGTGGATGAGGCCTATCTGGTGCAGTGCAGTCTTGGTGCAATAATTGTATAGACCAGTGGTCTCCAACCTTTTTAACTAGGAGATCACCTTTGACATTTAAAAGCAACCCAAGATCTACTGTATGCTGCTGCCGCCCCCTGCCTCCCTCCTCCAAAGCAGGTAAGTCTGTGGGGAAGGGGTGGAGCAGATTGAAGCAGAGGGAGAAAAAATTATTTGGAGATGTGCCTCCTCAGCAGGTAAGTTCCACCTGGCCGGGGCCCCACTCAATTTACCCCTGCTCCTGCCTCTGTGGCACTGTCCCTCACTGCGGGGGCCTCGATCTAGCCCCCGCCTCTTCCCTCCCCCACAGACTGACCTGTTGGGTTGGGGTGAGCACGTGGATGCATGCGGGCACTCAGCCCCCAACCCCAGCCTCAAATCAACTCCAAAGAAGCTCCAAGATCTACTGGTGGATGGAGATCCCCTGGTTGGTGACCACTGGTACAGATGTATTCTGTGGCAAAATGCCACCTCTGTCTCTCCCTAAAAACTCTGCTCTGTGACAATTTGGTTAATATGGGCCCTTTAGGTAACCCTGAGTTGTAACCTGAGTTGGATACATTCCTGAGTGAGGGGGGGAAACCTGCTCCTTTGGCCTATGTAACTGGCATAACATACCTGGTTGAGGAGCTTATTATTAAGCAATGTCAACCTGATTGGGAGGGGGCTAGAGACTCTGCCAGTCTGCCCAGCGACCACTGATGCATTTCAAATTGGTTGGCTGGCAGCCTCTATTCGATTAGGTAAATGAGGTCATAAGGGCTATATAAGTTAAGGACTGCCCAGGAGGAGAGAGAGAGAAGAGCTGGACCATCTGAAACTTGGTCTCTCTCTTGAAATTCATGATCAGTGAGCTGCCTGCCTCCAGAGGTAATCTCCACCTGCCTCTGGATGATACTCGTGAGTAACCTACCTGAGATCTAACTAGATATATAGCTTGCAGTAACTCAGATGCATGATCAAAGGCTACTGCAGCCACCCTATTTGCTCTATGGGATTTCTCTGATACTACTCAACTCTGTACCCTATTCCAACCCTACTCCTTGTAACCAATAAAGTCCTCCTTTGTACCTAGCGTGGGAGACTTATTGGGAGTGGGTCTAGATTATGCCTTGAGGTCCCCTTGGTTCGGCTGACTAAGGGAGACCTTTACTTGTGCTTTTGACTGAGGGAAGCACCTCAAGTTCTTGAAGTGAGTCAAGTATCCTTGAGGGCTACTAGGCCTGTGTTTCCCAGGAGGCACAGTGCCAGGATCAAGCCCATCCCTAGGTGGTGGCAACTATACCCCTAGGCTGGTGGGTGTGCTCCAGGAAGGGGGTCAGCCAGACATGAGGGGCCCCAGGGAGGCACTCGGAGCCTGGAAGGTGGTCGGGCGCAGTGAGGTGGGTGGCTCAGTGCAGGAGCACCCCCTGCTGGCCCGCCACATACTCCAACTATAAATCAGGCAAAATCTAGTCGCCATCCAAAAAAGGAGTTAAAATTTTGGTTTAGGTACTGCATTGGGCTGTTATTTCCCTCTTTCAGTTTTACGTTTTGAAATAATATTTTCATAACTTGTAAACTACTCATTCTCTTCTGTTACTGTATCAAAGAGGTATGCATTCAAAGGGAATTGATTCATTCATTGCTTCTTCAGACAAACAGTGAAATTGACTTTATATAACTGACTGTTAAACACGGTCAGTGCAGGAACCATGCCTTCAGAAGCCAAGTTTGCTGACCTTCAGAAAATGGTGCAAATCACTTTTAGTGGTGCATCTTTTTTTCTGGACAGCATGAAATGGTAGTTGCTTTTCTGTGGGCAGCTTAATGTATTGCTTGCTCTTAAAGTATGCTTGTGTCCAGATTACAGGTGAATGGGCACACAGATGCTGAATAACTTAAACTGAATCAACTAAGTAAGCATTTCTCAACCTTTTTTAGATTCAAACCTTGTTAGATTGGAAATTACCAGCTTTTAGCTTTCACTTTTTTTTTTATTGCAAAAAAGTAATAGACCAATTTTTCTTGTTCAGAATTCAGAACACCACACATCAGAATACTTTTGACACTACATTCTAATTTGAAATCTCTTGGTTTATATTATGAATCATGTGTAAATGTTTGCATACCTTAAGTGCATCCCAGAGCACTCCTGGGTACCATTACAATCTTGGTTGAGAATTGCTGAACTTAAACTTATATATATTTTGCTTTGCCTAAATAGACCTGCATGTCACCTTAGTTGTTTATTATACATTTCCTTGTCACTTTTAAAACACGTAAATAGTGTTTTCTTTTCAGGTGACGGAGAGAGATTGATAATGAAAGGAGCCAACCTGACAACTCCAGAAATGTTATTTGCATTAAACTCGAGATGTAGAGCAAAAGAGCTTGAGGCTGAAGAGAAAGTCAAGAAAAAAAGTGCTTGATAAGGAGAAGGACAATGAAGTTTGTTCATACTTGTGGAAAACAATGCGCGGCTTCTGTCGTCAAAACTACTGAGGAAACTCTGAAAAAGATCTGGATGAAATACCAGCCATTTCAATACATAGGATTTATTTGAACATCTTTTACTTTTCCTAGGGAAAGTATAATTGAGACACTAAAACCTGTTTATCAGTGATAGGCTTAATGTATCTTAAATGCACAGATGCATCATTCTAACCACCGGTCTCTTGTACATCTATACGCTGGACAAGTATCATATCTAGTTATATATACATCAACATGAATAATAAAACTGAGTAACAAATTTGTTACAAAATGAAAAAAGATGATAGACTATTTTTTCCAATGCATTTACATTTAGTGGTATCCAGCATTTTATTAGGCAGTTAAAGTTTAATTCACTACATATAAACATACTGAATTTTTACAATACTGTATAGTCTTGCTATTGCTTGGTCGCAGTATTTACAGACAAAATCTAGAACAGATTTTATAGCATCCTACTTATCTTTCAACTTTTGTCTTGATTCAAAACAAGTGTCTTTATTCAAGCTCAGTGATGCTTGATAACTTTGCGGTTAGTTCAGAAGTGATATTAAAACCGCAAAACGAGAATGCTAGATATTTTAATAGTGCACCGGAAAGTTGCTTTTAGATGCATGAGAAATTGCAAGTCTAGCACAAAATGAAGAGAGCAATTAAGCTCTCTATTTTGGAAAGAGTAGCCATTTTTATTTGGTGCCATTTTGTTGTTTTCTCTTTGTTGCTTAGATTGGATATGTTACAACCTTTATCTGAAATGAGGGGACTTGGTTCTGCTCCTTTTCATACCAACAATTTTTGATGAAATGGCAGCTTGTAAGATTTGTGCACATAAGAGGAGGAGGGCAAGTTCAAATTCTGAGAGAATATATTTAGAGGATGAGAGACTAAATGATGCAGAGATGTCTAAAGTAAGAGAAGCCTTTGGGGCATGCAGCCTGACTTACTCCATCTTGCCCTTCTGAAGCCTCACCCCAACCAAAGTAATACACCTCTCACAGGAAAAGAGGGGTTTAACATTGGGGAAAATTTTATTTTGCTGGAAAACCCACCTGTGTTTCTCATCCCTAAATCCAAGATTGCAGACCACATAGAGTAGTTGGTGTAGTTGATCAAGTGCATTGCTTGTCGGAAGGCAGAGATTAAAAACAATGCAAAATTGAATTTGCCACCTGTATTGCTCTGTCAGAAACAATGATAAAGCTGATGCATGAGAAAAATGCAAACAAAATTAAGACCCTGCAGGACAATACTATATACAGTTTAAGCTAGTCAACAAGAAATAAGACTGCATTACCTAGGGAATAAAAGTTGAATGCTCTCCAGGGTTTATTCACATCTTGAGGAAGGGTTACTTCATCTCTCAGAATTGGGGCATTATTATGCCTTCTCACAGATGAGGACACAAGAACCACTTTGGCATACAAAATTATATTGGGAAGATAATAAATGACTAAGCACCCTTATAATGCAGTAGTATGTGCTTCTTCCTGGGTACTAGGTAATGGTAGGGTTCCAACTACCCTTAACCTTGGCGGACCAGCTCATTTTCTGGGACTAGATGATTTAGCTAGTCAGCCAATTTTTCCTTTGCTCTCATCAGTTCTGCCAGGAGTGCTAAGATATGAACCTGGGTCCTCTTACTGTATTAATCTCTGGTACTCTCTACTAACACAAAGGGAAATAAATGTACCCTTGTTATCTGTGTCTCCAAGATGTCATTCTTCATCCACATTATCAGTGTATCCAAATACTTGACTAGCCAAATGGCAACTTCATTGATTAGCCAAATGTATCTTTTGTTTATTTTCTTGGGTCACATTCTCCTCATTTTAGTCCAGAGAAATTTTGGGTGTTGCATTCTAAACATAGTACTGGCTGCATCTACACGAGACACTGACTTTGCAGTAGTTTGTTACTACTACACAGTAGTATCACTGGGTATGCAAGTACTAAATGACTGCACAGTAACAACTGTGCAGTTAGCGTCTTATGTAGACGTGGCTGCAGTGTAGTAACCCGCAAACTGGTTCTCTTATGTTTCCTTGTTTTATTGAGATCCTTGGGACTTGAGTATGAAACATCATCACAGTATCCCCTCCAGAGGCTTAGATAAGCAATACTGTTCTACTGAAGGGAGCAGCATATGCATTTTTCTCAATAATAGCAGTTGTCTAACAAGGAAAAGAAGACTTGCTTGAACAAGGTATCTCATCACTTGCAATTTCAAAGCCAGTTTCTTAAGCCAACTAGCAGAGTTGGAGTGTTGTAGTTGTGATGGTCCATTCCCAAAACATTGCAAGGGACTTACCAAGGGACAGAGGATACGGCCCTTCAGACTCTTCTAAATCAGGAGTGCTTAACCCTCAGACCATGAGCTAGCCCCAGCCCCTGGTACCATGTATTCTGGCCTGTGGGGCTCCCCATGGGTATGGGGGAATCCTGGTAGAGTATAACCCATGCCAGATTGGGTGTGCAGGGTAGTGCAGAACCTCATCCCAGCAAATGAGGATGAGGTGGGGTCCTAGAACCCAATCCCAGCATACAGGGCTAGGCTGCAGCAGAACAGGGTCCCAGGGCCTTATTTTAGCACATGGAGGTGGTGTGGGGATCTGGTGCCTGATCCTGGCATGGAGGGTGATGCAAGGGCTGATCTTGTGGATTAGCCTGCTCCACTCATCTGGCCCATGGAGGCCAAAAGGTTGAATGCCATTATCCTAGATAGTTATGGACCAGGAGTGTTCAACCTCTAGCTTGCAGGCCAGATCTGGCCTGTGGTGCTGTGTCATCCAGCCTGTCTCTCTCCATGGAGATGGCACTGCTACCCTGCTGCCAAATTTCTAGATCCATGGGGAGCCTTGAGCTCTCTGAGCTGGACCCAATCCCAGGCTGCAGCACCAGGCCCATGAGGCCCAGTCCTGGTGTATGGGGACAGGAGAGGGCAGTGCCAGGGCTCCTGGATCCCAACCCTGGTGGGATGGTGCAGTGTCCAAGTCTCTGGGGCCCAATCCTGGTGTGCAAGGCAGGAGAAGGTGGTGCTGGGCCATAGGACTTGATCCAGACATGTGGGGCTCCGTTTAGCCAGCTAACTGGCTCCAGGCTACTCATCCGCCCTGTGGAGCCAAAAGGTTGAGCAGCACTGTTATATACCACATAAATGGGTATATCTACATAGTGAAAGACAGAAAGACATTATAGGGTATGGTGTGCAAACTCCATGTGCACAATGCACAGTACACATATAAATAAGCTGTTGTCAAAGGTAAGCAATTTTTCCATTCCTCTGAATAGTCCGTGTCCATTCCACGCTGGGTGAGTCCTAAACTGGGGAAGTTGCGATGATGAGTGCTCAGAAACTTGCTCTACTATGGAATTAAGTATGCCCTACTGCAAGAAGGCAGAAGCAGAAACCTGCACAATCCCATTATGCTCTACAGGCAACCCTCGCTTAGTGCTCTTAATTGGTTCCAGAAAAACCAAGCGCTAAGCAAAACCGTGCTAAGTGAAACTTATTTCCCCATAGAAATGAATGTAAATATAGGTAATTGGTTACCGCCTTTCTTCCCGCCACTTCTCGCTGCTGCCACTCCCCATTAGCCCACTGTCCAAAGTCCCACCCCACCCCACCCCATGCTCATGCTCGCCCCTCACTTGCTGCCACTCCCCGTACTTGCTGCTGCCACTCCCACCAGTGCTTCTCCCCGCCATCCTGCCAAAACTCGCTGATTCCACTGAGCACTATAGTGAAACTCGCTGAGTGCTCAGTGAAACCAGGTATCAATTTTAAATGAGCGCTATAGTGAAATAGTGCTAATCAAAACCGCGTTAAGCGGAAGCTGCCTGTATAAAGATATGGGTAGAACCATACATTGCTACATTGTGTGTATCTATAATGGAAATATTTTTAAGGAACTGAAGCAACATAGGGTCTAGCACAATGTTTCCTAACCTCCTCTGGTATCAGTGTCATTAGAAGAGAAAAATACACCCAGAAATCTACTTTGAGAATTTCCAAGTAGAAACTGCAGCACCGTTAGTTCTCTCAAAAAGAAGACAAAAGGTATCATCTGAGCAGTGCAAGGCAGTAGTATTGAGGCACACTGGGTCCATCTGCATGTGCAATTAATGTGCAGCAATAAACTCTGGTGCATATTGCATCGGAGTTTATTGCTCCTGGGTGTTCCTGGGACCACAAAACGTTGAGCTGGGTTGGAGCAGCTCTGGGTTGGCAGGCTGACCCTCCTGGGACCCCTGCCAACTACATGAGCAGTGTTATTAGGATCAGAGTAACTTAATTAACTGTACAGTAAGTTACTCTGATCCTAATAACACTGCTCATGTAGATACTGAGGCATTTGCTGTGGAGCTAATTAAGCATCTCCGCAGTAAACATCTCGTGAGATGTGCCCACTGTGTGCTTAACCTGGAAGCAGTATAACCATATAATGCAGTGTTGTATGTGCACTTAACCTCTGCTTCTCAGTAGAATTATTATTTTTTTAATAATTACATTTGGAATGACAAATTTAAAAAATATAAACACCAAAGAGAGGTACTACAGCATTGTTTAAATTACCTTCTAAATCTTTAAGTTTTGTACAAATTTGAAAACCAGAACAAAAAGACAAATGCCCTTAATATAAAAAAGAACTTTAGTAACCAAGTCCTTTTATAGCATGGCCTTTGTTCTGAAATAGTAAACACATTACATAACATGGTAATCCCATAATAGTAAAAAACCAGGCCATAAACAATAAAACCTCACTCTATTTTGCCCAAACAAACCAATTATAATAGATGAACCTTGCAGCAAACTCAGAAGCTTTACAAATCCAAGCTGTTTTGGTCAAAGGGGAATGTGAGCTCCAAAGGCAAGATTTTTCTCAGAAAAAAGCTTTAGCAGTAGCTTCCTTTTAAAGTAGCAGATTGTCATTTTATGTGAATCCACTGATCTCAGCTGCTGAGGTCTTTCAGGCAGTCAACTCTCATTTAGGGCTTTATAAATCAAACCAAGCACCTCAAATTCAACCTGGAAATCCAAATAAACAAAGCAGTCATCATTTTCCCTGTGCCAAAGTCCGCTTATGAATGATGGCATGGCTGCAGCAGATTCCTTCCAAGCTTGCACATAAGTGCTTGTACATTTTAAAAAGACAACACACCCAACTAAAAAAATACCGTTTGCCACCTGAGCCCTGTGGACCATTCACAAGGACAGTTTGGAAGCTAGATCGGTAGTGCTCCAACTTTTGACTCCATGGGTCAGAAGAGTGGCATGGGACTGGTCCATGAGCTGAATTGGGTGTTATAGGCCAAGGATCAGGCTCTGTGTGGCCTTGGCTGGGCCCTGAACACTGGAATTGGGCCCTGCATGCCAGGATCAGGCTCTGTGCTGGGATTGGGCCCTGGGACCCCACGCTGCCCTAGCCTGCGCGCACGTGGGGGTCAGGCCCTGCAGCTCTGTCCTGCTCCTGCTCAGCCCATGTGCTGGGATTGGGCCCCACACCATCCTGCACACCCAATCCAGTGTGTGGAGCCATGCAATCTGACCTACAGGGCTCCCCATAGGTCTGAAAATTTGGAGCAGGGGAGTGATGGCATTGCTCTCCCACTGTCAGATTTTGGACCTGTAGGAAGCCCTGCAGGGTGGATGACAGTGCTGAAGGCTAAATTCGGCTTGTGGGCCTGGGATTAAGCACCTCTGAGCTAAATGCTAGTATCAAACAAGCATGTTATATTCACCTGGGCCATAATGGTGACAGAGCCCGCTTAATTATAGAAGTGATTTTAGACTTGTTACAAGAGAACAGTTGAGGGATCAGGGGAGGGTAGATTACTGGTTACACCATTGGTTGCACTGAAACATATAATTTCCCATTGCATCCTTCATACACAGGCTTGGCAGAGCTCCTTCTGTAGAACACACAACAGGTACCGCATTTAGATTCCAATATGTTAGGCCAGTGTTTCCCAAATGTTTGATACCTGGTGCACACTTTTTCCCGGATTAAAATTGGTGGCACACTTCACTTTTACACCTAAAAAGCGGGGCAGAGTGTGTGTGTGTCTATGTAAGACTTAGGTAGCAGTGCTGAACCTTTTGGCCCTATGGTTCCATGGACCATATCTGGTCCCTAGGCCTGATCCCATTGTGTAGGGCTGGCACAGCCGGAGCCCAGTAACAATACATGGAGCTTGGAATTATGAGAAATAAGAGAACAGTGGCCATGTTAATTGTCACCACTCCCCCACTGCCAAGTTTCCCAACGTGAGGGCAGCTCCATGGGCTGGATCTGAAACTGAGGAAGTAAAATTATTTTGCAGTGTGTTCCACCACTTGCAACACACCCTTTGGGAATTGCTGTGTCAGACCCTCGTGCAACTAAATTTCCTTCGGTCTCTATTTCCATCTGCTATCCACTCACAGAAGTGGGACCCCACAGCTCAGCTGCTAATATGCCCCAGAACTAGTGCTGGCACTCCAGGCTCCACAGTTTAAGAACCCAGAATTCCACTTCTTCAGAGACTTGCAGCAGGTGAAGCACATAGCAGACATACAGACTTTGCAAATGTTTCTAAATACAATTATTGTGTAAAAAGAACATGGCCTCTGTAGATCACCCGCAGATGCCGCCGGCAGTGTCAGTGGTGACCAGCAGGGATTGCAGACCAGTGGCAGGGTGGCCAGTGGTGACCACTCACAGGCGCCACTGACAGTGCTGGTGACACATTTTTGTAGGGGGTGCACAGCCATGCTCAGAGGGTGCATGTGCATGTGCACCCATATGCACACCCTACACATTGCCCCTGCTGCAAATTTACAAGTAATGCTTAAATTGTGATCCAAGCTTACCATAACACGGTACACTAAAAATGCACAAACATAACCAGAGAATACAGGGCATTTTTACACATGGTCTGGGGCTTCGGGGAGGGCACTTTAACTAGAGCGGTTCCAAGAACTGCTCTAATTAAAGTGCCTGGAGTGTCTCATGTATCAGCATCCCCATGTTTCAAAATGGTGGTGGGTACGCTTTATCTAAACCTTGAACGAGCTTTAGTTAAAGTGCCCCCGCCACCATTTTAAAGTTCAGGGATACAGATATATGAGACGTGGAAGCTGGCTGGAGCACAGTAATTACCATACTCCAGCAAACTCAATTAATCATATCTGCTCTGATGCGTTGTAATTACAGCTTCCTGGCTCTTGTACAGGCAGCCAAACAGAGCAGGATGAAGTGGGAGAAAATGGGAAAAAAAAAGGTATCGAGCAACTCTTTATCGTCAAACTCAATATATTGAAGATCTAGATAGAACCTGATCTTCCACCCACAGTACTTTGGAATTAATCAGAATTTTGAAGTATTTTATTTGGAAGCTTATAACCATTGTTTTTTGTTTAGTAAAGGTATCTATGCTAAACACGGGTCAGGCCAAATATTCTTATGAAAATTTGGATATTTGTAATTGAGATTTAATTTTGGTCATTGTTATTGGTGTAAAAGTGTAAAAGGAGTAATTTGGTACATTATAATTTTTCCATAGCTGTGATTTCAGAGTTAAAAAGGGCCTTTTGATCCATACGAAAGAATGACTCATTAGCGGGAGATGGCTCCTCATGGTAAGAGGCAAGCTAATAGACAATAATTTAGTCTGGCTCTTCAAAAGAATTAGAAAGCACAAAAAAATATTTGGTCCAAAGCTCCATAGGCAAAATAAAGTAATGGCTGATTAGTCTTTCCTTTCTATGGCATCTCATAGTACACCCAGCTGCTCCAGACTGGCTTCTATTTCTGCTTTATGTTCATAAGTGGTGGGAGCATAGCTGTGTAACAGGGGTGTAGGTAATAGCCATGTTGGCCTAAGGACATAGGCAGACAAGTTCTTTGGGTACATCTGATATCTTTTATTAGATCAACTTAAATAGCTGGAAAACAATTATTAAGCAAGCTTTCAGGTTCAAAAACCCTTTGTCGGGCTAAGGAAGTTTCAGCAGTTGGTGTGTGCTCTTCCTGGATGGAATGAAAAGTAAAGAAGCCAGAGGCTGGGCTGGTACAGATATAAAAGATATCAGATTCACCCAAAGAACCTTGTCTAGCTGTGTAACTGCAGTTTTGCCCGTGTATGCAGCTTGGGGTTCAGCACCGCCTGTGCTAGCCTACTGAGTGTGCACTGAGAATCATCTAGGTATGCATGTGATGCTAGGTAAGTCCTGAAATTTTAGTTGGAGGAAATAACCACAACTCACAAAGGAAAGCAGCCCTCCTGCCTTCTAGCCTGATAGTTTAATGCGCATTCCCAGGGAGGAGTAGAACTGAGTTCTAGGTCCCCCTCATCCAGAATGGATTTGAATGTGCATCTCCTGATTCTCAGCAAAATGCTCTAACCATTACATAATGAATTAGGCATTTCCCCAAACACTCTCTGGCCCTCCCCTTGAAACTGTGCTTGGAAAGTCAAGGGAGGAACCAGGAGGAGGCAAACAAAGTGAGCAGTGGTCCCCAAACTTTATAAGTAGAAGATCACCTTTGGCATTTAAAAGCAACCCAAGATCTACCGTGCACCACTGCTCACCACACCCAGCAGGTAAATCTGCAGGGAGGGAAGTGGGGGAAGGCAGATCGAGGCACAGGGAGAAAAAATTATTTGGGGATGTGCCTGTCCAGCAGGCAAGTCCCACTTGGCCAGGGCCCCACTCAACTTACCCCTGCTCCTGCCTCTGTGGCACTGTCCCTCACTGTGGGGGCCTTGATCTAGCCCCCCCCTCTTCCCTCCCCCACGCACTGACCTGCTGGGCTGGGGCACATGCATGCATGCATGTGGGCACTCAGCCTCCTGCCCTAGTCTTAGATCAACTGCAAGAGGCTCCGAGATCTACTGGTGGATCGAGATCCACTGGTTGGTGACCAGTGAAGTAGAGGATGTGTGGCTTAGTGGGATGAATACTGCACTGGAGGGCTGGGCACCTCTCACAGGCACAGTGCGGAACCCTGCTACCACTACCAGGGGGTCATGCATGCGAAGCACAGTATGCCCCAGCACATCCTGGTGGGCGCTGCACACTTCCAGGATGTCCTCCCCATTGGTGGCCTTGCCTGTGCTGAAGAGGTGGAGGAAATAGTGGAGGCTGGTGGGTGTGGCCAGCTTGACAAGGGTGATGGCCAGCTGGGTGTCTGCAGGAGGTGTCCTGCCATTCCAGGTGCGGGTGGAGCTGCTCCAGGAGGTCCAGGAAGGTGGCCTGGGTCATCTGGAATGCCTCCAGCCAGTGCTCATCATCCCAGATGGTCTACATAACATGCAGCCACCAGCCCTGGCTGGCAAGCTAGGCCCAGAGGTGGCAGAATTGGAGGCCCAGGAGGGTGTGGATGGCATCCAGGAACACATCACTGGCATTCGTGCTGGGGTTTTGCCAGCAAGATGGGGTCCAGATGGCAGCTGCATGGCGGCAGTGGCTCTGGGATGTCATGGTGCGGTTTGGGCAGGCAGTCACTACATGCGGGGGAGACAGCAGGGCCCAGACTGCCCTGGGCCAGTGGTTGCCATGGCAGGCCAGGAGGGCCAGCCCCAGGGCGAGCAGCAGCCTGGGCTGCTGGATGTTGCTGCCAGGGGCAGGGGATTGGGCAGCCATGGTGTGAGGGGGACAAAGGCTGCCACCATGCTCTGCACGCTGCTCCCAGCCAGAAAAGTGACTGGCCAGGGACAGCATGGGGGTCTGCCTTTTAAAGATGGCTGCTGGGCACAGGCAGCTGCACCTGGAACCTCCAGCTCCCTGTGGTTCCAGCAGGATCCTGGTACAGGGTCCTCAGGGAGCAGGAGTAGTCTGCTGCTAGGAGCAGGAAATCTATTCCCATGCCCCTGCATGTGTAGCCATGTGCCTGGGAGCGTTTACTCTAGAGTAGTTTACTCTAAACTGCTCACAGATTATTTGCATGTGTAGCCCCACCCTTTGAGAAGCATAAGCTTGTTCCATAGGCTGCCTCATCAAGCCAGCTGTAAACATATATCTAGTAAGTTCAGGGTAGGGAGCTAAAGGCAAAAATGTGATACTAGTGTTAGTGGCTATTGAAACTAGGACACCTAGACCAGAGCAGGGTTGGGTGGACCTTTGATTTGACTCTGTACATTCAAGAAGGTGGCAATACAGTATAGAGCAGTCATACATAGTATTAATTAAAGGATTCATTTTCCTAGCTGACCATTCCCATTTTTCAATATACAACACTTACAAGTTTTTTCCCTCCAAATTGAATTACTGGTTATCAGCCACTGTCAAAGGAAAAAAACACTAGATATAGTGAGTCTGTGGTTTTGTCCTCCCTGGTGAAGTTTTCATTTTTTAACTAAATGGATATATTTTTTTTATTTGGGGATGACCACTGGTTTGCGAACAATACATAATCATCTGTGAGGTAGGACATGTTATTTTAACAAGGATTTGTGTCAAATTAGGAGCTTATCTATGTTTGTTGGGAGTAATATTCTGGCATTTAAGAATGTGTGGGGGGAAAAAATGACCTATTGTGGGCCCAGAAGAAAGAAAATATAAGATAAAGACTAGACTTTATAATAGGGAATCATAACACGCAAGGACTGATTCAAAACAGTAGGTGCCGAAATAGAAATGAGGCATTTATGGATCTGGCCTTAACATCTAGTACTGCATGGGGCTTCTTGCTCACATCTTTCAATAATTGTAATCTTGGCTGAGGCATACAACATCACATCACACCAGGACCATAATACTTTTAATCTTCTAAATACTTTAAACTTTAATTCTGTTTCTAAACAAAGACTGCACTGGCCTCACAATTTCCCTGTAAGTCTTTTGCCCCCCCATATAAACACAGAATAATTCTGAAGTTATAACATTTATTTCAACCAGTGTTGTTGGAAGAATTCATGGAATGATGTTATGACTATAACAAAATGTGACCTTTAGTTCTTCATATCTACATTTATTAATTTATTGGCCAGGCAAAGTTCATTCTTATATCTACTAGCTCTAGGTCTTCATTGGATGATCAGATTCCCATTGGTGGATCCCAGTGGGTGTGTCTACATGTGCATTAATGCGCCTTTTCTAATACACATTATATTTAGTACCTCCAATGTGAGGTACTAAATTAATGCACATTAGGCTGTGCTAACGCACAGTAGTACGCTTGCATGTTTTTTTCAGTGATGCTTAATGTGCAGTAGATTATTTTACTGTGTATTAGCATAATGTCACTGTTTTTAACTTTATGCTTTAATGCACAGTAACATAGTCTACTATGCATTAAAGCATACATGTAGACATGCCCAGTGGTCCTCTGTAGTCTCAGAGACTTTAATGCATGGATATGGGAGCTGCCTGCATGGTCCTCACTGCAGGCTGTCTTACTGAGAAAAAATAACCAACACATCTTATAAGCTTTTTAAATTTTATGTTAAAGGTAATATCTGAGATTTTCCAATCTGACTAACTAGGGATTTATAATTTGTTAGTACTAATCAGTGTTACAAGACTAAATCCCCTGTTTGTCTTTGAAAACCTTAACACTGATTTTGCCAAATTCAACCCTACATGTAACCATTCAGTTGCACTGAGTTCCTTCGCATGCATAGATTGGCACATCCAGTAAGAGAAACCAGTTGGGAGGGAGGAAGGTACATATATTGGCTTTGAATGTCTCAGGAAATATTTGCTTGGTTTATACAGGAATACGTTATGTATGTATGTACAGAGAATTCAGCTCCTGATATCATTTTGTTGTCTATTTGCCACTTGCTGTTGTCAGCTAATGGCAAAACTCTCCCTAGAAATCTGTGCAAGTATCCAAAGGCAGGATTGAACATTAAGTTTTGATTCCAGTACTGATATTGTTCCTGGTGTTATAGAATACCTATAGGTGGATCAGCAGATGCATAGAAGAATTGGCTGAATTGGGAGTAAGAACAACTTTGTTTTGACTTGAAAACTAAGCAGACTTGTTGCACAAAGCAGATGGATAAAATCCAGAATCATACCCAAGTTGTTCAGTTTACTTTCCAGAGCCCAGGCACTATGAAATACAGGCAGTCCTCAGACTTATGACACAATTGGTTCCTGAAAATGTTGTCTTAAGTTGAAACGTTGTAACTCGGAACCAATTTTCTCATAAGAAACAATGTTATGTGTCAAATTAGGGGGGATATATGTTATAAATGGGGGATTGGTTCCTGAACCAAGGCCCGATACCCTATTTTCACCAAAAATACCCCAGAATTTTGTACTTGATCAATTATAGATGAGCAATATAGCTACATTAATGTATTTATATTGTAAATAGCAATCATATTGATTTGGAAGGACTTATGTGAGGTGACTTTGCTGGATTTTTGAAAGGCTCTTGGTTGGACTTTTTGAAGGGTTCTTGGCTGGAGTCTTCTCAGGAGTCTTGGCTGCAGGTTTTTCTGGAGTCTTGTCTGCTTTCTTAAAGAACGTGTCCAAGGAAGTTTGGACAGATGTTCTCCAGGGAGATGGGTGATGCAGCGAACTTGTTTGCTGACATGGCATCGCGTTGGATCAAGCGTTGTAAAGTCAAAACTGATGTCATAAAGTTGAAACAGGGTGTCAATTTATAAACGGTGTAAGTGTGAAATGTTGTAACTCGAAACATTGTAAGTCGAGGACTGCCTGTACCTATAAATAAAAGGATCACAAGAGTACTAACATACTCTAAATACTAAGAAGCATGCATTACTTCACAATTCTGGATTCTCTCAGGTTTAATTAAAAACTATCTAACCTGAAGTAAAGCTTATTCATGCCCACCATGCAGAGACATGTTTCAGCTCTTTTTTGTCCAGTGATTATACAATAAGCAAGTGACTATAATCCTGGGACAACAAGGAAGTAGAAACATAGCCAGTCTTCCAAATCTTGTCTCATCCACAGAGTGGAAGTAACTAACTTTTATGGGCTGGTAAAATGTGTTCTTTTTATAGCTAGACATGGACAGCTGAGTGGATTTTGGTATGTTCTGTCACAATACTCACAGCATGGAGGTTAGCACATACTAAATAATATTTAGTATAGAAAATGTAGTCTACCTCATGGTTTTAATATGTGGTGCAAAGAGAGATTGACCAATTCTCAAGATATATAATTAGAGGAAAGCAGGGTGTTCCCTCTTACTCAGTATAGCACTATCAGATTGGATTCCTCCCAGATTAAATATGTGGGCATTTGGATGAACAATAAGCCTCCTACAACAAGTCAATGGCAAGGTGTGGATGGCGAGAAGGTGCCCTGCCCCACATGGAAAGACTAGAGTATGGCTTGTTTGCAGGGGTGAGGCCATGGTTTTACTAAGACATCCCTCGTCTATCCCAGAACTAGTTGGCACCCTTCTTCACAGCTTCTGAGCTCTCACTGCAGTTAATGAGGCATAAGCACACCTGCCCCACACAGATATCTCAGGCAACAAAGGACACTTTGAACCCACTTTCTCAGTAGACAGCAATAACGATAGTATTATGGTAATCCTTTTCTAGCACGCTCATATAGTATGGCTATGCTTATGCTGCCAAAATGGAAGTTGCTTTTAATTTTAGTTATGTATTTTCTGGGCAACTACACTTCACAGAAATATTCAAAGCTGTTGAAGGAAATGTGATTGTGCTTCTCCAGGACTTGCTGTCTTGTAACCAGAAGTTATGACACTATTCTGATAACAAAAGGAAACCTAGAGTTTCTAAAGAATAAGGGCATTACAAGCAATGACTCATAACCAGGGGGAAAGGGAAGAGAAAAGAATATTGAGATGATTGTTTGGATTATATGATTAACCCCAAGGTGGTTTTATAACTTTCTAACTGATTAGTAGAGTGGGTTTAAAAATAGGATGATTTCTTCTTTTGTGTAAAAAATTAGCTTGTAGAATTTGGTAGTTTACATAAAAATCTACCCTGATCCTACAGGCTGGATACATGCATTTTTTGGGTCAGTTTGCAGCAGGATGTTGAGGTCCATCAGACTCTCACAAATCTCCAGTTACCCAAACCAGAATTATAATACTTGGCACATGGACTGACATCTGTATATACCTGTGGAAACTTATGATCTTCACTTTATGACTTTTTTTTCTGGAGTTGGAGAACACCAGCCACTTTTTGAGGGGTTCCATGCAACTGAACTCGATGCCCATCTAAAAGCCAGGATCAAATAGGAATTGAAAGAAGGAAATCTGCTTTGAAAATCTGATTCTCAAGTATAAATTTGGATGCCTTAAATTCGAATTAATTTATATATATAGGGTGTTAAATAGCTGTGCAGAATTAGTACATTGTAGCACTACATATATGTGCCTTATACACATAAAGAGAGATATATTTACAATGCTGACGCTTAAAAAGATTTTTTCTACTGTTCGTCAGTAGTTTCCCCATTTCAAGGAAGACTTTTTACTGTAAGATTCTTTATATTTGACCATTGGAGATATAATGCAGCACTTCCAATTCCAAACATAAAATTGAAAATAAGTGAGTCAGACATTCCCAAAATCATAAATTAGCTTAAAATAATTAGACTTACGGTAAACTGAGAGTGATTCTGGGTTTGTTTTTAATATTAAGGTCCATGTGGGTCTAATTTCAGTACAGAAACATGAGATTTCTCCTTTGTTGATGTGACTTCTCATATTCACGTGACTCCTAGAGCTGGAGCTTTAAGAAAAGCACAAAATATCACAGCATAAAATGACCAGGAGTTACCAAAACTGCAACTACTTTGGTCTCTCTCTGTATAATTACATTTTAGATACAAGAAAACAGTCTCTCACCACTAGATGGGAATAGAGTATTTTGCAACCTCCTATTTTAGCAGGAGGGCAAACCAGAAACCTATCTGCAGAAATGACTCAACAAGTTTCTCCTTTGGTCAAGAACTAGATGTTTGCAGTGCTGGACTAAAGCCAGGATTCTGGCTTCTCTGGAGCCTCCTATCTGAAGCCAGGAACAAGATAGGAGATTTAGCACTTGCTAATACATGAAAGATGATTCTGTTTGAGCTGTAATCTGATTTATTTTAATGTATCCTTTTTTAAAAGCAAGCAATAAAGAATGACAGGACAGACAGAACACCAGTTGTTCTAAGAGTAAATACCAGGCTAATTTAAAACCTACTCTAGATCCACTTGCACAAGCAAGAAGGATAAAAGAGGAAGGAAATGGAGTTTAAATTTAAGTGTCTGACGACAAGACAGCAATGTGACTTGCTCTCTTATGACTAGATGCTGTCACACTATTGATATATGAAAAGAAAACATAAGATTACTGAAGAGCAAAGACATTAAGAGTGAAAACTGACAATCCATCACCAGGTGGAAAGGAATGAAAACAAATACGGAGATGATTGTTTGGATTAGAAATCTAAACACAGGGCAGTTGTATAATAACATCCTGGCAGATAAGCAGAGGTGAATTTAAAGCGGGATGATATTGGGGGGGGGGAAACATTTTTTAAATGGTTAAAATGTTGGAATTTGAAAATGTTTCAGGTGGCTTCTGGACTCGCTTTACTGCAAATTTGAATGACAAAACAAAAACTAAGCTAGCTGACTTTTACTGCACTCAAAATTTCGACCTCTTGCGGTTTCTGAAGCACTAGCACCAGATTGTGATGTTATTGCATTCAATTTTTGATCCAAAATCAAAGTGTTACTACTAAACAAGGGTAGCCACTTCTTCACCAAAAAACCCTGCATACCTTGATTCATTTTCCAATATGAAACTGCTGATTCTGCTCAGTCACTATTGGCCCCATGGTGGTTTATTGGGATAGCACCGTTTTGAAACCAGCAGATCAATGATCTCTGAGGTGGTTTTGAGTAGGGATGTGCTGGGAACTGAAGTTTTAGAGTGAGCTGGAGCAGCTGCAGGTGTCATCTGCTCGGCTGGCAGAGTCTAGAGGGGCGTGTAGAAAGCTAGCTCGATTCAGCCAGGCGAAGGGGCTGGAGGGATATGTGTCTGCTGCCAGGCTCTCGTGCGGAAGGCAGCTAGCTGGCTTATCGTCTCTCGGGCAGCTGCTGGGATTTGGGGCAGCGCCACTTACAAAAATGGCCAGATTCATCACGACCAAACCAAGGGCGAGGTTCCACTTTCTCCAGGGACAGGCAGGCTGGTGCCCTACATCCGCGTAGGGCAGAGATGTCTCGGGAGCGCCCGGCTGTAGTGGGCCCGCGGGCAGGGTGGGATGTGGGGCAAAGCCCGGCAGAGATTTGTTTTCCTGGTGGAAGTGGGTGATGTCTAGTCCCGCCCTGCCCCGGCGGCTCCGGGAGCTGCACCTCGCCGGGGTGAGGGGGCTCTCGCCCGGCGGCGGGGCCGGGGCCGCGCTCGGGAGCCCTGACTGGGCGGCGCCCCGTGTCCGCTCCCGCCCGGGGGGCCCTGACGTCACCGCGCCCCATTGGCTCCCGCCGCAGCCCCGGGCCG
>NW_005842004.1:91985-112686 GCF_000455745.1 Alligator sinensis
CCCTGGCCTCATCCGAGCATCCTCCCAGGTGCTCGCAGGCACCGCGCGCTCCTCTCGGAAGTCCTCACCACCAGAGCCGTAGAGAAACGGGGCTGGGAGGGCCCTGGGGCCACCTAGTCCAGCCCCTGCCTGCCTCAGGCGGCATTGTCCCTATCCAAACCATCCCATACAACCGTCGTCTGAACCCAACATAAGAGTCCCCGCAGTCCTGGCACAACACAGAGCTAACGCCCTCACCTGACATGGGTAAAGCTTAGGAGAAAGTCTTGGCTCACTTTTTTTTTTTATCTCCCTCCTGTCTTTCAAACATGTTGGTGCATCTACACGTGTGCTGTAATGCGCATTAGCCTATTTCAACGTGCATTAAAGCATCACTAAAAACTGTGGGCACATCTACACGTGCATTAATGCACTTGATTTAATGCACATTAAATCTAGCATCTCTATTGTGAGGTACTAAGAAAATGCACATTTGCCTGTCTTAATGCGCATTAAGTAAAGAGCATGGGGCATTTGTACACATGTTTGCGCTACAGTGCTGGGTGCTTTTAAAAGCACCCGGCGTTGCAGCTCAAACGTGTGGCAAAGTGCATTTCAGTGCTGAGAAAATGACCGTGGTATGTTTTTGAATGAAAATCCCTTGAAGGTGTTTTTGATCAAAAGCACACTACTGTCATTTTCTGCGTGCTGATGTGCATTTTGCCACTTATACAACTGGATGTGATGCAGCTCAGTGTGCATCAGCTTGCATGCATAGCAGATCTGATTGAGTCTGTTCCACCCTGTTGGATCTCCAGCACGTCACTGGACAAAAAGGTATGTGTATAAATGCCCATGGTTTTTAAGTGATGCTTAATGCACAGTAGCCTGTTTGAATGTACATTAACTACTATTTTTAATGTACATTAACTAAATAGCATGGTGTTTTCGGTGACAATTTAATGAGCATTACAGTAGGCTACAGTGCATGTGTAGATGTGCCCACATATCATTTTTAGTTAATGAGCTTTAAAATATGCTAATGCGCATTTTCCTAGTACCTTATAATGGAGGTAGTAGATTTAATGTGTTAACTAAAGTGTGTTAATGCATGTGTAGACATGCCCTCTTGATGCCATGTTTTCTAGCCCTTTTCTGCACCAGCAAAGGCTGTGAGCTTCAACACCCTGTGATTTTTTTTTCCCCACTGTCCCCTCATTCTGGTAGCTGGGGTTTCAAGACAATTTCCAGTATGGCAAGACTCAAAATAAAACAAATGCTGGCAACACTTGTAGTGGAGCTGTGATAAGTTGCTTGAGAAGTTTTTAAAATTTTTCTTTCTGTGTTGCATGGCAAATAATTTGGAGCCAGACCCAATAAAAAAGTTGGGTGCTCATAGGCTGGGCACCCCAGGTTGCAGAAGGGGGGTCCTTAATGCTGCGTGAGGTGCCTTGGTTCTCGGCACAATGCCTGGGGAGAGTTGGGTGTCTTGGAACACCCAGGGTCTAAAGCAGCTGGCAGTTTAACTGAGTGGAAGCACTTTAACAAGCGCTGATAGGAAAATGCCGAGAACTGTGCAAGTCTTATTATATCCCTCAAGTGTCCTTTCTTACTCAGTGGCACAGCTACAACAGGAAAGGTGGAGAATGTTTTCCTCATCTAGACTCTTGCTTAGGCTTTTGTGGTTAATTCATTACCTTAAGAGGTGTGCAATGTGACTTTGAATCTCTTAATGCAGCAAAGGGAGTTCCCACTTCCTGGACAAATACAGTAATCATTAGATCATAGGGGAGATAGTACCATTTGAAAAGGCAGCTGAAAGTACATTTTGTGAGGGGCTAATCCTGTGGGTGTGCATTAGGCATATTCAGAGATTGAAACCCTTGAGGGACTTGCAGGGAAGAATGCTTTCTTTCTGGATCTTGGTCAGGCTTAGGAGTGAGCTAGGTACCACCGTTCAGCCCTGTGAAGACTGGGAGTTCGGGTGAAGTGCAGATGTGCAACTCTAGGCATCTGGGAATTTTACAGTTAAATAAAATGCCTTTAGACTGTAGATACCACTGGGTAGCTACAGATGGTAGATACAGATGGTAGCTAAGTGAACGTAAACACCTAAATTCTTATCCATCTTATTTCAGGTTTCAGAGTCCTTTATTGAGTCTGGTATTTATCCACTATGATCGTAGGGGCAAGGGCTAGGACTTCACTTCATTTTGAACCTATTGAAGTACACTAGGTGGGGGGGGGTATGATTCCAACTCGGATGGTTCAGGGGTATAATAAAGCAGATTATAGTTCAGTATGGAGAAAACATCAAGTTCTGTCTTCTTTAATTGGACTTAATCGAGTGGTTGATCATCTGAGTCACTTGGATGAAGAACCAATTGGATAGCGGTGATCATTCTTGTTGGCTGGAGATTTAACTGGAAAAAGTGGCAAAGTTAGATTGTGCCCTTCTAGTTGGGGGGAGGGTTCTTTTTGTCACTCAGGTTATTGGAAGCAGTTGTGGAGGTACAAGTAGAAGCTGTGGCTAGGAATTCTCTTCATCACCTCCATCTAGCTAGAAACTATAAACTTTTGGGGGTTAGTCTTCACCACACTTGATGCAGTTGTCTCAAGGCTAGAACACTGTTGTGCTGTACATGAGAATACAGAGGCCCTAGATGCACATAATTTCTGTTGTGCTACAAAGTTTGCAGCACTCCAACAGATAGGAGCAGGCGTACATTGGCAGATCCCACAGAGGCATGCTTTCCAGGCAGCAGGCAATAGGGGCTGTTTTTTAGCTCTCCTGTTCCCCAAGGGAGCCTGTCAGTGAGCAGAACAGTGTTATTGACAGGCTTCCTCAGCCAGCTCTTGCCATGGTGGCAACAGCTGGTGGGGCTTCCCACAAATGGTTGGTGGCAGCAAAGGATGATAAGGTGGTCTCTTTCAGTCCATTAGGCCCCGCTGCTGCTGTAGCCCTGTCAACGTTTGTTCCCTGGTAGAAAGGCTGAAAACTGTCCTTGAGCTACATGGTGGTAAGGGCTGATTGTGTGGCAGGCACTGCCCATTCAGGCCCTGCTGTTACTGTAGCCCAATCACGCAGGTGATGATGGTGGCAAATTGGTCTTTGCAGCTTGTGGGCTGAGCAGGCTATGGGGAAACCAGCAGGTTTCCTCTCCCTCCCACCACCCCACTTAGATATATTACATTCCCATGACAGAAGTTGCTGTTTGAAACGGCAGCATTATTGTCATGGATCTGTTGCTTTTATAATTGATCGTCCTTTTTTTTTTTTTTATGTGCCAAACTGCATGAACATGTGGATGCTCATGTTTTGTCACACTTAAAGAGTACAGCGTGACAAATGTAACATGCATCGGGGTGTAGGACAATTCAAATGAAATATTGCAGAATGCAACTGCTCACTACTGCAGTGACACTTCTTACAGGAAGTGCATCATCCTGAGCTCTGATATGCATAGACTTTCAGGTTGTTGGGTGCAGTTAAATTGCTGGTTTGAGGGTAGTGTAAGAAGCTCTGTGCAGTTCATGCTCCAAGTACCTCCACAATCAGTTATTCTTCTGTTAGATGGTTGATATTAGATTATATTAGTACTCAAGTTAATTTAATTAAAAAGAGTCTAGAGGTAGGATGAAGGATTTTTTTTTTTTTTGGTGAAGCGTCTTCAGCTTTACCAAAAAAGTGGTGCTCTAGCCCTAATTTATGGAATTTCAAGTGATGCTGCCAAAGCTCATTCTCCCTTGGTTTTGTCTGCAAAACTCAGATGAGTGGATTTTAATAGATCCTGTGAGTGTTCTCACTTCGGAGGATTGAATATGATGAATATTGGCGTTCAGTTCTGTGGCTTTTGGGGTTTTTTTTAATTGCAAGAGTTCAGAAGTATAGACTTTGAATAAACTAAAAATAAATGTATATTAGTAGATTAACTTTATATTTTGAAAAAATCTGCTAGATAATTTTTGAAGCAGAATTACATGTGTAGCAATTCTTTTTATAGCTCATGTTTGCCCTTTCTAGCTTGCACATTGGCTTGTGAGCAAGGGAGGATCTGGCAGGTGGGGGTGGGCAGGACTGGGTGCAGTTATATCCCTCTCTGAGTCCTGCTTTACCTAAATTTTAAAAGCAACTGCCTAGGAGGGGCAGCAGCATTTCTATTCAAGCAGCAGTGAGGGAGTCAATTTAATTCATGGCTTATTATGATCTACCAGTATAAAATCTAGCTGCAAATTAGTGCACATTCCAATAAAGTTTGTTGTTTTTTTTTTATTGCTTTGATCTTACTTTGAACTGACTAATATAGTGCTAGGCCTCTAGTGAATAAAGCTTCTAGTTTCTGTTTAACTGGAGAAAAATGTGTTGCTATGCCAAACTATCTACACCTTCCCCCCTTCTTCAAAATCCTAGATCCACCCATGTTTGAGTGAATGGACAGAAAATCTGTTGGTCCTCTAGGGGGAGGAGTAGATTAAACTTTTTTTCTTCCTGAGCATACATAATATGAGTTCTCACAATGAACTTTCCTCACTCTCTCCAAATGATTAAAACTGATAATTTTTCTTTGTGAGTCTTATGCTCCAATCCTCACACACTGAGGTGACCAACTCCCATTGATATCTAATAAATCTAGGCCTTTGTCTGATTGTCTCATCTAATATGCTGCTTTTCTTCCTCTGTAGGTGTGAATATGGCCATGAGGAAGATGGGAAGTATGGCCAAACCAGATGTTCACATCTGTAAGGATGGAGATACAATCACTGTGAAAACAGAGAGCACCTTTAAAAACTCACAATTTAGCTTCAAACTGAATGAGAAATTTGAGGAAAATACATTAGATGGCAGGAAAACTCAGGTCAGTACCTCAACCTTTCTTCTGAATAATCTCAAGCCAGTGGATACCCTTCTACAACCCCTACTTGCATCAAGTATTGCCTTACTTTGTGGGTGTGGCTGGCATTCTGATGACTGGCCCCATTGATCTCAGTCAGTTTTTCTACACTAACTACTCTGCCAGTGGGGAAAACACTGAAATAAAATAAAGATGCATGTCTAGTTAATCACTTTCTCATTGCAAAACAGTGATATTTAGTGTGTTTAATTAAACTGACAGACGTATAAATACATATTAAACACTGTCAGTGGCACCTCTATCAAAAATAGGTGTAAGATTTGTTACCACAGCTAATCTTGAAGCATTATCTCTTGCACTTGCGCAACATTTTCCAGTGTGCGTTGGATTGACCTGTAAGGATATGCAAGTCTGACTCCCTGTTCTTTCATTCTGTGGAATTCAGGTGCCTTCCCATTTTAATTAGAGGAATTATTCATGATTAGGAGTGGATGAGAACGAATAAAACTTAATCTCTTTGAATGTTATAAAATCATAGGGTTGTAAGAGACTTCAGCTTGTCCACAGATGCAGGATTTGCTAGCCCTAACCCATACCAGTTAGTTGACTTGTCAAGGCTGGATAGGCATCTGTCGCATTGTTTGGATTCAGTGCACTGGCCAAGATTCTCCCCTAGCTCAATTATGCACTGTCATTACATGTGCCCAGTGCAAGACCAAACAGCAGTGACAAAGGCCTGAGCACACAATTTAAACTGTGCATGCTGTAGTAGCTTTATTATATTCAGTGACCGGTAGGACACATTTCTAGATAAGTGGCAGAGTAATGTAAGAGCAAGAGCCATCAAAAAAACTTAAAGTGAAAATTTGGGACTCATAGAAAAACTCCCTGGGACTTCAGCAGGGCTAGGATTTCCTCTTTGGAGTAAAAGAGTTGGAGTGCATCACATAATCAGAACTTTACTGTTTAGCTCAGAGTCATTGTCTTTATTTGCAGACCCTTATCACCTTAACTGATGATAACACGTTGCACCAACTTCAGACATGGGATGACAAGGAATCCACAATAACACGGAAAACAATGGATGGGAAATTAGTGGTGGTAAGTGACTTAATTCTTGCTTTCTGATTATTGTCTTCTGTAAGGCTATAGAGGCAAGCAGCTGCTGGGTGAGTGGAGCTGTGTTGTCCCCTGCTAACCCTCTTGTCACTGAACACTATGTCCACTGGGGCCCAAGCCCCCAGATTCTTTAGCAGGCAATGGCCTGCTCTGGCCCTGTGACCACACCTCCCAAATTCTAGTTGCCTGCTGGTAGCCTGGGAGGCTATTATACAGTGACTCAGTGGGCCATATATTTGATAACCCTGGGCTGTATTTTTCTATACTATAACTTTAAAGGAAACTCGGAATCTATATTTGCATTCCTATTGACACTTGCATTCCTGTGTTCTGTCCTAATTTAAACTTGATGCAATTTAATTCATGTATCTTTTTTTTTCTAGGAATGCATTATGAATGGTGTCAAATGTACTAGAGTCTACCAGAAAGCATGAGGATCATGTCTCTATCTCTGCACTGAGTTGGACTTCCTAACAACAGCTCAATTCAGTGAAAAAACTTGGTGTACACTCCATTCTTATCTTTTCCCAGCTGTCTAGTATTCCAGTGGACTGAATAGCTATGTGCAACCATATTGCAAAGTCATGATGCAACTACCCTGAACTGTTGTGGCCATTAAATAAATTTTTTAAATATATGAATTGGAGCTGCTTTCAATATGGTGAATTTTAAGGATTTTTTTCAAGTGAAGTCTATTTAATTAGAGCTGAGTTACAGAATAGAGTCTACAATTAGAGTTAAATGAGACAATATCCATGTAGAATGCTAAAGCACAGGTAATGGCAAATTGTATTTGAGTTTGACTGTTCATATTTAATTGATAAAGGTAATAAATCAGTTTTTCAAGTGATGCAATCCATTTATAATGGTGTAAGAACTTTCAGAGTATTACTGTCTGCCTGTTGCAAAAAGAGCAGGGCTACACTGGCATAACTGAGAGAGAAATTTAGGTTTAAGCAAAAAAAGTACATTTTTAAGGTATTTTATTTTTATTAATGAGTCAAATCCCGAAGAGTTGGATTATATATCGGGTACCAACAGCAGGTAACTTGGGCAGGGCAATCGGGGCAGCTTCCCTGGGTGGAGAAGGGCAGTAGGGTAGAAAGAAACAGCTGCTGCTGAAGCAACACAATTGTTCAGGCAGCCTGGGGGCAACCAGAAGTCACCACTGCCCCTGTGCCTAAGAGCTGCACTGGGTGCCCTGGCAACATTGTTACACCTCTGGCCAATGGACATGATAGAACTTAAACAAGGGCTAAGAGCTTTCCTGAAAAGAGGCCTTAATATGAAAAATTTCCTTTATATTAGACTAATACTTTTTGACAACATTTTCTTATTTCCATATTGGTAATATTATTTGCAAAACATTTGAAAATTTTAAGCTGTGGACTATTGAAATACTTCCTGAAATTGAAAGACTAAGTTTTGCTGGCTCAAACTTGGTAATGGAGTTTTTATATGCTTTCAAGTGTCAAATAAATAATCATAAATATTAATGGTGTGGAGTTATTACTTTTTATAACAGTTGGGGGAAACAGATAAAGAGTTGTGTAGGAGAATACCAATTTTATAGGAATTATCAGTGCTATCAGACCGGCCTAGTCTGTCCTGAAAACTAGAATTGGCTGGCTAAATAATGATAGGAGGATTTCTAGGGCCTCTGAAAGATGGTGCACTTAAGATGTCATTAACTGGTTAATCACATCTTAAGTAGTGACCTAGCCACATGTTCATTCAATTAATGACACGGTAAAACAGGGGATAAGCCACAAAGTTATTACACAAGGAAATATACAAAATAACTGTGGCTGGTTCCTGTTATGCCTTAAATTGAATGTGTGGCCAGTGCTTCCAGCCTCAGGAGCACACTAGAACCCTTCAGGACTCCAGTACATTACCCAGGCTGGGGGCACTTGTCAGTTGATCAAGATTCCCAGGCAGGGAAGTGCAGGGCAGCCTTTGGCCCCAACTGCTTTCCCATGGCTGGGAGCCCCAGTCAGCTGATTGTAGCTCCCAGCCACAGGAGTACATGGGAGCCAAGATCGCTACTTGCCAGTGCAGGTGGAGTCCATGCACATGTGGCATGGCAGGAAATGGGATTGTTGGGATTGCTCATCAGGTCTCATTGCACCTTTTAATATAACATCTGTCAGTAGCCTAAATAGCAGGTTTGGATGACCCACTGGCTTGTATAATCCCAAATCTTGCATTTTGCAGAATCAATAATTATTGTTGAATTTCTAGCTGTTCAGAACAAGCTTGATAATAATGTTGACTTTGCCAGAAAGTCCTATTAACCAATTGTTCTGTGCATGCATGCCTGTACACAAGAGTGGAGGCTGCTCCAACATGCTGAAATTCTAGCACATTGGAGCAGACTCTATTAATTGGCAATTTCCACACTCCTACAGCCTCCTATGTCTTGTGTATCAGCATCCTTACACTTAAAACTGGCAGCGAGGGCACTTGAGCTAAAGCTCAATCACCCCTGCTGCCATTTTTAAGTGCAGGGATGCTGATACACAAGATGCAGCAGCACTTTAATCAGAGCAACTCTCAGAGCTGTTGTAATAAAAGCACCACTCTGGAGCATGTGTAAAAGTGCCCAATTTTACCTAATACAGAACCTACAGCCTACCATAACAGAAATGGAGGGGACATTATCATTAGTTGCTTGTAATTTGTTTCTTTTAAAATTTAAAAGAATATAAAATAAACATGCTTTGTTATTCAAGTGCTTATCTGCAATTGACCAATCCTTGTAGTGTTTTGTCTTAATTTTGTTGTTGTTGCTATTTTTAGTCTTTCCTAAACTCTGAAGATTACTGTATGTTGTTATCCATATGATATTCCACAGATTGGTTTTATTACCTTTATGTTTATCTATTAGAGTTGGGAGTTTGGGGGGAGGGGAAAGGTTGCAATGTGATAAGACATATCCCTGGATTTGGGGCGTGAATTTCATTTTAGCTCAAATACTCATCCATGCAGGTGAAGTTAAAATTAATCTCACTTCCATTCACCTCTAAGATTTAGGTATACTATTACTAACATGTTAAGCTGGTGCTGCAAAGGATTGTATTTGGCTTATTCTGATACTGCAAAACAGAAGATGTGTTCTAAGTATCAGAGCAATGAGGTTTTAAAACAGCCTACAGCAGTAGTGAAGGCAAAAACCCTAACTACCAATAGTTATAAGACCTGACCTTGACACATTTTTTACAGGATTATGTGGCATGGTTACCTTCAGTTGCCCAGGAGGAAATGCAGTGGCATAGGAAGTCCCTCTGTTTTATGGCTAAACTGAAATTTCTGCCTCATTTTAAAAAGAAATAAGGTCACTTCATTAAACAGTGCAACATAGCCACTTACTGGGATCACTGCTCTATCAGTGCTAACACCAATCAGTGTTTACTCTACACTGAAAGAGTTTTCTATTTCATAGGATGTCTCCTTTTATGGTAAGGTAGGTGATATCTTTGTTTTACTTTACAGGAAACTTCCATGTATTGGCCTGGTGCTTTCCATACAAGTAGTTTATGACTTGAAAGTATGATGCTTTTCCTGTATACTGGTCAAATCAAGCTGTTTTTCTGAGATTACATAGAGGTAGGATTCTGCCATGGCTATTTCAAACAGTGTCTAATAAATATTAAGCTGCAACCAGAAGTGTATTTGTAGTGCTACAAGTGCTGCAGCATAAGCAGTGCCCACATTTTCAGTGCCCTCCTCCTCCCTCCAAGCTGAAGTACTATAGTCACTGCAAAGAAATGCTCTCCAGTCAGGGGACAACAGGGGGTTGCTCCTCTTTCACCCCCTGCCCTAGAAGAAGGTCTTTCAGTTTGCTTAATCACTGATAGCTTGCCTTCTCTCCAACCTGGGGAAAAAGGAACACCAGGCAGGTGGCTCATCACTGACGGTGATCAGTGCGCACTGGTGCCTACCACCATGGGGCAACAGTAATGGTCCCCACTGCCTCTGCAGGTAGAGCTCTGCTCCATGGCAGGTTCTCATGGAAAGAGCTGCTCTACTTCCTTGCCCTCTTGGAGAGTGGAGCCATGAGAAGCTGAGGAAGCAAGAGATTTACCAGTAGCAATTCTATACAAAGTTCATATGGTCAGTAGAGGTTCTCCTGCTGTGGGGTGGACAGGTGCAATCTAAGCTAAGACAGATCTTCAGCAACTTACTCCAGAGCACACATCAAGTCAGTAGTTGATGCAGAAATAGAACTCATGATGCCCTGGCTTCAAGTCCTATATGCAGGTGCAGCTCTCCAGGACGTACTGCTTCTCATTTACTTATTGTATATTAATAATATACACAAAACTGGTTATATTGCTGAAGTTTCCATTCTTTTATGAATTAGATTATTTTATAAAAGTTAACACCTGAATTAACATGTGAGATGTATCCTCTTTGTTGGACACAGTGCTGATTGAACAACCTGCTATATTGCTTCATGTTCTCAGACTGAAAATTTCTTTCTCATCTCTTAAATGGACTTGACAAATAGATGGTTCTGAGATACAGAAACCAAAGAAGAGATGCCCAGAAATTACAGATGTGAATCATATACAATAGTGCTTAAGTATTCCTGATTTCAATCCCCTTCCCTCAAATGTGTATTTACTTAGCATGAGGCAAGCTAATATTAAATCTGTAGATCACCTCTCTGGCTCTTTGGTTTCTTCCTGAATTGCCTCACCTCCTTATATTTGACTGTTAGCTTTCTTAGCCTTATATTTTGAGCTCCAAGCTGGCATTTTTTTTTTTTTTTTTTTTTTAAGTATACTTTTCTAGATAAGGGTGCTTAGCAAAATGCTACAAGGACAGGAAGATTGGCCAACTTTTTTTTATTTTATTCTTACTGTAGAATAAAATATGATTCAATGTATAATTTTTTGATAATGTGAAGTTGCTATAGACCTGATATAAGACAGCACTTAAGCAAGTAGCTAAATGCATTACTAAACATTGATGCTTTCATGAATAAGGCCTGTATGTTTTCATGTATTTTATGATGCTCCTCTCCTTCAAAATATCATGTTTATGTCTCTATAGTGACTACATCCTCATTTCCTGACAGTGGACTATGAACCAATAGCTTCCTCCTTAAAATACCTGAAGAATGACAACAGCTTGCTTTGAAAGGCCCAAGCAACGTTTAGCAATCCCTCAGCTAAATTATGAGAGGTTTAGAATAATCCCTGTCACTCATTGGGTTTGGAATTCCAGTATGTTGGAGCAGACTCAGTCAAGTCTGCTGGAGCATGGCAATGACAAATGAGTTTTGGTTCAAGTACCCCTGCCACCATTTTTAAGCACGGGGATGCTGATACACAAGATGCAGGGATGAAGCATGTGTAAAAGTGCCCTATTTTCTGGACTTTATTGTTTCTCAAATTATATGACTTGTCATTTTATCAATGTATAGGTGTCTGAGCAGTGCCAGTTTATGACATGCTGAGGCCCTGAGCTTTGTCCAGTTTAAGAGGCCCCCATACAATAAAAAAAATCCACAAAATCCATGAAAATGGATTTTCATGAAACTTTAAGATTCATTATTATTTCTGCACAAATTTATGAACTCTATGAATAATAACTATGGAGCCATGTATAGGTATATTTTGGTCATATTAGAACAAAAATGTCCAGTTTTTTTTCTTTATTTAGAGGCCCCTCATAGTGTGAGGCCCTAAACTGTAGCTTAAGCCTAAATCCGGCACTGCCTGAGATACACACACACACACACACACCCACACACCCCCCCAGTGATGAGTGTGTCTGAAAAATTGCTTTTGTGAACAAATATGCTTACTCCTTACCAATGTTACACAGTAATGTTTCTGCCATATGGGTCAATATATTAAAAAACAACACTCCATAAAAGGCTATCGGTCTCATTCCTTTAATTGATATCATCAGCTGAATCGGTAAAGAAAAGGAAATCTATTGCCTACACAAACTAAATATCCTTTAGTATAAAATACAAAAATAAAGTAAAAAAAAAAATTTCCACTCAGGTTTCTGTCTATTCTTCCCATAAACTGCTCCATTCATGAAATTACCGCCTCTGAGAAGGTTACTGGGCATTTCCCTTCTCATGCCTATAATGTTTTTTGTGCGGTCTCCAGGAAATCCTTTATCCAGGGGAGCATATGAGCATCTCCTTTAGCTTTCTGTATCTGAATTCTTCCTTCAGCAGATCCCTGCTGGATCTTCATTATCAAGTGTCCTCTTCTATAAGAGAAATTACAAGACTGATCTGTCCCTATTCTGAGGGCATTACATGTAGTATGTTAAATTATAGAGTAGTCTGAAGCTTCTCAATAACTTATACCCCAGAGCTGTGTTGCTGCTGAACTGAGTCCCTCTGGAGATAGTTAGTAGTTCATTCTCTACATCTGATCAGATTATGGCTTCTGTCGGTACTGAGGTAGATGGTAATCTATTTTGTAAACACTCTCCTATAGAGTAAAGACCACTAAATTTACTGGTGCATCCCTGATCCCTTATGCAGCAGTTAGATTCTGACCCACAGATCATAGAGGCCCTGGAACACCAATTTTAGAAGTGGAAGCTCATGCTATTGGCTGTTCAACTGATTTCAGCTTTATAAAATTTAGCATCTGTTTATATTAATGCTCTGTTTTTATGAAACAATTTCCTCCAGATGCACTATTAGAGGAGAAAGGAAATGATGATCAATTGCTGCATTTATTTTTAATCTAATGTGTTGATGAGGCTATCATCTACCAGTAGGGGGAAGTTAACAGTATTGCCTCTCTATCCTTAATATACTTTCTGTGTTTGTTTTATTCTCAGAAGAAAACAAAGCATGAGTAGTATGTGGAAATGAAGTACTGTACAAGCCAAAGCACATTGTATTCTGTCAAAGTTATTCTTAATTAATCACATTATCACAGGGAAAACATTTCCTTTACATTGTTTATTGGCCTTGAATAGTACTGACAGATTTCAGTAGGAAGGATATTCAGTTGCATCTCACAATACCATTTCACTGATAACTTTGCTAATGTTATGACCATACATAAACATGGAAAAAGCATTCATGATCCAATGTCATGTGGTTTTGTAGTATAATGTTTATTGAAATAACTCCAGAAGTACAACATCTATCCAGCATATCATACGGCATTAAGGCATAGATCCAATGAAGGATTTAGGTGCCAAAAACTTAGGCGCCACTTTGCCGAACTTTTAGGAGCCTGGCACCCAGAATGGAATCCAGAACACAACGTCAAACCCCTAGACTTCTTATAGTGGGCCTCAGAATAGCCTCAAAAAATGAAATGCCTTAGAACAGCCATCCAAACAGACTATGTGCTGTACAGGGAGCTGCCTAAAGCTAGCCAATAGGAGGCTAGGGGGATGTGTCCTAAACTGTTTTGTACCTTGGGACGCTAACTTGGAATTGCAAGTAGGCATCTCTATCTACTTGGGACCCACCATCTACAACCCTCTCCTGAAATTATGGGCCTAAAATTTTTCTCTTAAAGGAAAGAGCAGAGCTTACCCTTTTCTTTTAAAATGTGGGTGGGGTGCTGAGCCCCTTCTCCAGGACTGTTTATTTGTTACACAGCCATTGGATAAACCATAGAAACAGCTGTCATGGCAGATGCTAGAACTCAGGACTCCTTATCACGTAAGAACTAGGCTACAAAGTCATGGTTCTTCTGGCTCCATGAATCTTGCTCTCTTGGCTGCCCACTGGGTCAGCTTCACTATGTTTGGAGTGGGCTCCACCAAGCCTAGCTTATAGCTTGGTGATGAGGGCACTCTCCTAGGTATTGGAAAATACAGATACAAACTTCCTTAATCTGAGTATGGACTTGGACCCAGGGCAAGCAAGCAATTTCCTGAGTGCTTTAACTGTTAATTTGGTAATTTCCTAATTTTTGGACCAATGAATTACTGTCAATCTGATGTGATCTACAGACCATTTGCTATGGCCTCCTGGGCCACAAGTGGTCCAAGGACCATAGTCTGGGCATCACTACACAAGACTGCTTGCCCTCTGGTCACATTTTGAAAGAAAATGGTCACAATTTCTTTTTGTGAGCGTATGCCCTAAGGTAAAGTTACACTTACACTTAAATCATACTAAGGGTGCTTAAAATAAGAGCATCTGCATGTTATAGTTCCTTAACTTATACTAAGTGCTCTCTGAGCATCTCAAAGTTATGCCACTTCGGGTGAGGGTTAACTCTGGGCCAGGCTTCCTAGCTTTCATTAGGGTAACTTCCATCTGCTCTACAGAGATAAAATGTAATTTGTAATACTCCAGTATCCCAGGATGCCCTGCTCTCCCCTTCTCTCCTCCTTCCCCTACCCTCGAGTAGTGATAGAGCTCAGGTATCTTGACTCTTAGCCATTCCCCTGTTCACTAGACCTCCAGGGGCAAGTCAGAGCTATACAGGCAAGAAACCGTATTAACCCTTAGTATACCACTACTCATAACATGTTCTAGCTTTAACACCACTTTGGAAGACCCTGCCTTACATGATGGATCTTATTTTAGAAAGTTGCAGTCAATCTGCCAGGACCCGATGGCCCCCTTTGGAACTCATTTACCATGCCTTTGATGAAGAAAAAACCCCAAAGAAATATGTAACCTCAGGAGGAAGATCAGTTGGTTATTCCTGCAAGTTAATTGGCCATCTCCTCTTCTCAGGGCTTCTCCATCCCCATACCCTGCCCTTACCACTCCAGATGTTTGGGTGCAGATTCTATCCTCACATTTCTCCACTACACCAGTTGTCCCCTATCTGTGGACCACAGTCTTATAAATCCCAATAAACAATCCTTCTCTGTCCAGGGTTTCTCAATAAATCTTTGTGTCCAGCATAAACAGTCAATATGCCATAAGCAAGGAGCTTATCAGGCACCTGGGGAGACAGGTAACACTGGACCTCATCTCAGTGTCCTTAGGAACACTTTCCCACAGTTAAATCCTTCATCAGGAAGAGATTCCTCCCCCTAGTAACTCTCTCTCAATCTCTCTTTTCCTCCTTGTCCTTTAGGTACCCAGTACAGAAAGCCCATGCTCACCGTTTCTGATCCCTGCTGGACTCTGCGCAGCACTCTGGTTATGTACCTTTCCTCAGATAAGTCAATCTTGGTCCTACAGCTTTCCACTGTCACCACCAGTCATATGCAAGCACCACACCTCTGTACAGTCATGTAAACCTCTGCTCACGCTGCTGCCCTCTCTGGGAAATGATTGCTTGCCCATTCCTGTTTTAACTTCCAGGGCAATCAGCTGTGCCACTTAGTGTGGCTTCTGGTTCATCGCCGCAGTGGCATGTCCAACTAGTCCTCCTGTCAGGGTGGCTAGAACCTGGAACCAACTTCCAAAAGAAGTGGTACTGGCTCTTACCCTGGGGGTCTTTAAAAGGAGGCTGGATGAACATCTGGCCAGGGTCGTTTGACCCCAGTACTCTTTCCTGCCATAGCAGGGGGTCGGACTAGATTATCTCCTCAGGTCCCTTCCGACCCTACCAAATATGAAACTATGAAACTATGAAATTAACATCTGGGTCCTCTTGCCCTTCTTTCTGATTGCTCAGTCCTGCTGAATGGGTACATTCTGCTGCATTCATTGTTCTTTAGGTTTCAAGTGGCAGGGCGAACTCGCTGCCCTGTCACAACCACTTAACAGAGTTTGCATAGTCTAAATGTAACGTAACTTCTCCTTACAGCATGCTTGGAGCAGACCTATTAAATCAGGGTCCTCAGTGGAAAAGGGCAGCAAAATGCTTGATGGCACCTGTGGGGAGCTAAGACCAAAGATGTTTAGGCCAGGGCAATTCCTCAGGGCATGTGCTGAGACAGAACTGTAGGCAGCTAGGGAATTTAAAATCATATGAGGAGATCCTAACGAGTTCAAACACTTCCAGGATCAGACAGCAGAAAACACAAGGGGTGTCTTCATAAGTGTTTAGGGGGGAGAGGGGGACTTTAATTATAGCGGTTCCAAGAACTGTTCTAATTAAAGTGTCCACTGTGTCTCATGTATTCAGTATCCTGTGCTTCAAAATGACGGTGGGGGCATTTTAACTAAAGCTCATTCAATGAGCTCTAGTTAAAGAGCCACTGCTGTCATTTTGAAGCACGGATAGTAAAGAAACCAGAGGCTGGCCTGGCATGCAATACAGGCAAAAAAGCCAGCCAGTGAAAATGGAAATGGAGGCGTCAGAGGGTAAGGGACAGGCTGAGGTGGGGTGGGGAGGGAAAGGGGGATGAAGCAGCGCAGATAAAAGTGCAGAGGTACCTGGGGAGCCAGATGTCCGCCAGGCTGCAGTGTCAGAACTCCACTGTCCATATCGAGTCCATGAGTTTCTGTGCCTACTACCTAGGAGGCTGATGAAGTAAAGTTCAGAGGCCTGGCTCTGAAAAGTGGTTTGTAAATTCAAACAAACACCTAACCTCATTACCAGAACTGAAGCCAACTTCCTACAGCTCAAAACACAAAACCTGCCAACTATCTCCAGTACCCCACAAACTACACACCAGAATCTATCAAAGACAACTACCTGTGGGGGGCACATTCCTCAACACCCCCCCACTCTGTCTCCAGTCTCTCAGGGCTGATCCTGAGAGGGAACAATTTACAAACTACTTTTCACAGCTGGGCCTATGAACTTCACTTCATCAGCCTCCTAGGTACAGAAACTCATGGGCTCAATATAGCTTAGACAGTGGAATTCTGACACACTGCGACCTGCCGGACATCTTGACTCCCCAGGTACCTCTGCACTCTTACCTGCGCTGCTACAACCCCCCCTTTCCTTCCATCCAGGACCAACAGACACACCAACTGCAGGCGCTTCCTCAGCCTGACAAAGGTTTTTCATCTCAAAAGCTGGCATCCCAGGCAGTTAAGTTGAGCTCACCTGAAGCCTCAAAGCTCCACTACAACCAGCAAGCCTCAGGCCTGTCAAAGACATGACAGGTCTGGGCTTTCCCCAGTCAGGACCATGTGTGCGCGTGCGTTAGCTGGAGGTTATGGTGCCTCCTACCTGCCTTTCACCAGGGGATCCTCGGTCCTGGCATTTTTATGGGGCTGCCACATTGCCAGTAGTCCCACCAGGCCTCCCTACCCGGGCAGGGTGCAGTTTTAATGGTCATACCCAGGACCTGGGGTCCCCTCCTTCCCCATAGCCCCAGCCCATACCTCCAAGTTCGTCTTGGCACAGGAGCAAGCTCAGCAGGGACATGTTGTTCTCCTGCTGGCTGGTGATGCAGTGAGTGCTCCATCCAGCTGAGAGTGAGGCATTAACTGTTTTTAAAAAAATGAAAAAAGGAAATAGGTGTGGATGGAGTGAGGAGGGTGGCACTCAGTCTGTCTCCAGGTGGATCTTGGGGAACCCCAGCAGTGGCAGGTTCACCTTCAAGAACACCAGCTGCTCCACCAAAACAGGATCCAAGCAGGTGCAGTGGGGTGTCACAACATCCCCAGTAATGCTGAACACTCTCTCGCTTGGAACACTGGTTGGTGGATAGGACAGGTGCTCGCAGGCAACCATGGCCAGATCCAGTCACATCTGGCTGTAGCTTGCCCAGTAGGCCAAGAGGTCACACAGCAGCGACTCCACATCCTTGGTAAGCCACGAAGGCCTAAGTGCTACCAGCCTGATGGTGGGATCTGGTGGCTCTGAACCCCACCATAGAAGCCATGCCCTTGGCCCACATTGGCAGCACCTGTGGTGGAGGAAGAGACTGGCTGGTGTGCTAGCATGGGACAGTGGATCCCCCTCTTCCATGTCCCCCCACCTCCACCACCTCTCTTCACCAGCACCTCTGTTCACTGATTCAGGATTTGGCTGCTGCATATGCTGCCCTTCATCCTCAGGTCACACATGGCGGCCAGCACGTGGACCGTACTGGCCCGCAAGGGATCAAGATGTTTCCTGATGCCGTCCTTCAGCCACCTCACCAGTGCCTGCACATCTGGTGACAGTGACTTGCCCCAGCCAGGAACATTGATCCCCTGGAAGATCTCCATTTGGCTCTGAAGTTCCCTTACTATGGGGATCACCTGGCTAAGGAAGGCATCAGCAGCGCTGAGGGTCTTGGGGGCCTTAAGGAATGGCTTGAGGACCACCAAGATATGGGAGATGATATCCCACTCAGTTCTATTCAGGGGGACACTGATCCCAATCTCCCTGAGCAAGGCCATCTCATGAATGGCCTTCTGTTGCTCCACCAGCCTCTTGAGCATCAGGTATGTGGACTTCCACCGAGTCCCACCATACTGCATGATTTTGTGCTGTGGGATGTTCAGCTTTGCCTGTTTGTCCCGCAGCATCTTGCCCATCTTGATGCTCCGGTGGAAGTAGCCTTCCACCTTCCTGCATTTTGAAATGAACTTGCTGGTGGTGCTTGCACCATCACTGGCAGCCCTGTCCCCCTTCAAGGCATCACTGACAATGAGGTGCAACTTGTGTGCTACAGAGTGGATGCCAACAAAGTTGGCATCATGCACTGCCTTGACCATAATGGCCCCATTGTTGGCGACCATGAACCCACAGGTGAGCTCACTCTGCCTAGTGAGCCACCCCTGCACCAAGCGGTTCATGGCCTCCCTGATCTCTGTTGCCATGTGGGATTCATCCATCACCTCGGCTTGAAGGAGAGCCCACCGATGGCCTGACTGGTCACACCAGTGCCCTGGGAGGGAGAGGTAGGCGTGATCACCACCCTGACTGCTCCAGATGTCCGAGGTGAAGTGTAAGTCCACCTGTGGGCATGCCTTGCGCAGCTCCTCCTTCAATTACTCCCTGTATGCCTCATACAGGGAGGGCACCACCGTCTTGCCGAAGCTGGTGCCTGCGGGCACTTTGTATGATGGGTCCACAAGCGCCATGAGCCACCTGAACCCTGGCTGCTCAACAAAGGGAAGCATCTCCCCAGTGCTCTGGATGATTTCGCTTGCCCTTACAACGTGCCCTGCTTTCTGTCTGCCTTTCCCCCACTGCTCCAGGGTGCCTGAGTCTGCTTCGGGGGGATGGGGGCTTTGACGTGAAAGGGGGAACTCCCTTTGGGCATGCTCCCACTGGTGCCAGGCTGAGGAGAAGCAAGGGCAAGGGGGTGGTGCCTGTGGAGATGCATCAGCATCCCCGTGGTGCTCATATGTTTTGTTCCCTTGCCCTGGCTAATTTTGGCTTGGCAGTGCAAGCAGATAGTGTACATAGGATCATCTGCCAGCTTGAAATGATCCCAGACAACACTACCCATTTGCTTCTGGGGTGTGGGTGCATGTGTGGATGCTGCTGCACTTTCCCCCTCTTCAGCAGGCAGAGGCACAGAAAGAGGAGGGGGGGACTCAGCTGAGCCACTTGCTTCTACCTCTACATCAACCTCCTCCAAAGTGCCTTCTGGTGAAGGAGACCTGACTCAATGGGAAACTTGAGGAATGTCGAGCACAAACAACTGATTCCCCTCCTTCCCCAGAGTTTTCCTTGCTAGGGCACTGAGATCCAGATACAGCTCTTCCTCTGGCACTGGAAAGCTCAACATGGGAAGTGAAGTGGGGGTGGAGTAGGCTGCCATGCTGGTGCTGCTGCTGCTTGTTGTTGTCATCATGGTGGTAGTGGGGGTGGGGGGGTTATGGCTGGTGCTCATGGAGGGGATGCAGTCGCAGGCACAGGCAGTGGCACTGGCACTGCTCCCCTCTCCTTGCTGCTTGTAGAAGTCTCATTGGAAAGAGGCTGCATCTCAGTTTGGTGTGTGGCTGAGAGGACTTACAGCTCTCCCTCTACCCCCTCTTCTGCCTCTCCCTGAAGGCTGGCCACCAGCCTTTCCACCATGCTTCATGGTGTGTTTTATGTCTTCCCCCAACAGCTCAGGGGCTGCCTGGCCTGCCAGCAGCTCACCCCCTGGCCATGGGGGGTGGTGGGCAGGCTCCAGCAAAAGCAGGATCAGGCCCCTCACCACTTCTGCCTGGCTGCCCCAGACGTCCTACCTGAGCCCCTCACTCTGGGCTATGCTGGTGTCCCGGGAAGCAGCTGCTGTCTGCATAGACCTGTAGCCCCACATGGTCATGGCCAGGATGCCTGCCTGGGCCATGCTGTGCCTGGCTTCCTGTGGGACAGGTGGTTGTTGCGGGGGCGGGGAGGCGCTGATTGTCAGTGGCTTTTGTGCACCTAAGTAAGATGGCCACGTGGTTTTATGTTGCTGGCATGAAGCAGGGGTGGACTATGGGCTAATGGGGGCACTGGCAATCAGGGCCCCCCCAGGGAGCCAGGGGTGGCATGGTTCAGGTATCCTGGCCACAGACATGCAGGCAGGCACTGAGGTCTGTGCAGGCAGTGGAAGCTTCCTGGGGCTGTCTGCAGTCCTAGGACTGGGTGGCCACCATTTGCTTTCTACCGGGAAATGAAACCATTCCTGGGCGCATAAGTAAGGCAGCCAAGTGGCTTTATATTGCTTTCATTCATAGATTCATAGATGTTAGGGTCGGAAGGGACCTCAATAGATCATCGTGTCCGACCCCCTGCATAGGCAGGAGAGAGTGCTGGGTCTAGATGACCCCAGCTAGATGCTTATCTAACCTCCTCTTGAAGACCCCCAGGGTAGGGGAGAGCACCACCTCCCTTGGGAGCCCGTTCCAGACCTTGGCCACTCTAACTGTGAAGAAGTTCTTCCTAATGTCCAAACTAAATCTGCTCTCTGCTAGCTTGTGGCCATTATTTCTTGTAACCCCCGGGGGCACCTTGGTGAATAAA
>NW_005842004.1:115375-172894 GCF_000455745.1 Alligator sinensis
GGAGGAGATCTGCCAACCTAGAAGAAAACACACGCTTACCTTTGGGGGACAGGTGAAGCCCATCCCAACTGAGCATGTCCCTCGTCGTAATGTGCGGGTCATTGTCCAGGAAGCCGAAGCCTGCCTCGAGACACCACTGCCGAAGCCGCCAGTTGGTCTCTCTGATGCAGTTCTCATGCCGTCTTCCGCGTCCGTTCACTGGTAGGATGGAAGAGAATACCACCTGTGCACCGAACTCCCTCAGCACGCCACCCGGAGCACTGTAGTCCACCATCAGGTGATTGGGGGTTCTCCTGGCCGCATCATTAGTACCCACATGGACTAGGATCATGGGGTAGTAATCGGTGGGCTTGATCCTGGCCTGGATTACTTCCATCACATCCCGAATCTTTGCTCCGGGCAGGCAGTATACCTCTCGTGTTGAGGTATACACTGCCATTCTGGGCTGACAGGGCCACTGACAGTCAGGGCCCCAACCTGTGGAGCCAGGGGCATCACAGCTCAGTTGGGCATCCGAACCACAACCATGCAGGGTGGGCGCTGGGGTCCGTGCAGGTTGTGGCCACTTCCCAGGGCTGTCTGTTGCCTGCAGTCCTAGAACCAGGCAGCCACCATTTGCTTTTTACTGGGAAATGAAACCGCTCCCAAGTGGCTCCATAAGGCAGCCAAGCAGTTTGATATTCCTTGCATTAACCAGGCTAGAACCTGCAGTTCTGGAACTGGATGCCCACTTGTTTTTTTTTTAACAGGAAAGAAACTATTCTCGGCAGCCCAAATAAAATGGCCAAGCGTTTATTAATTAACAACATGCAATGCAGTATCCCAGGTAAGGGAGCACATACAAACAACAATTCTTTATTTAGTAACAGACTAGTGAAAGGCAGCAGAAGATTGATTCATGTCAGGCTATGTAGCTACACGTGGCATCCTAAAACATACAATGTAAACATACCTGCAAATTACACACAAATACCTCCAATTAGAAGCCTCATCTGGTGGACAAAAGGGGCTCACTACACAAAAACTGTAGTGATTTCTGGTGGACAAAGGGGCTTATTACACATAGTTCAGTGAATTAACATGTACACATGACACATTAATGGATGAATTGTTGTAATTTGTGTTGTTGCAAACTAAAATATGTTGGGATGTGGTTTATTTTGGACCACGACAAACGCATTTCAATCTCAAAAAGCCTGTGCACATGTACAGTGTGATGCAATTAAACCTCACAAATGGGCAATTTTTGTCATGTGTACAAGCACCCAAGGAGTCATGGGAGGTATGGTTGCCCACATGTGGTAGCTCATAGGTTGCAAGTTAATCACTAGCAGGCTACATGCGACCCAAAGGCTGTGAGTTGGAAAGCTTTGATTTAGGATATAATCTGAGGGCAAAAGGATTACATGGGAATGATAGTACTTTAAAAGTCTTGTTAATGCACAAGCCAAAAAGATCAAGCTCAGATCCTTCTATAGAGTTTGCATCTAGGGTGATCAGGGGAGGGGCCTACAGGGAGGAGTAGGGGTGGTGTGTCTGGCAGATGGCTTGGAAGGATTGGGGCATTGGTGGGTCTGTGGCAGGGGGTGATGACTGATGAGTTTGCACTGTGAACATGTATTAGTGTTCAGGAGATCACGGTTAACTTCCTAGATCAGGTTAACTCTTTCTCAAAGTTAGTGCCCCTCCTGAGATTTTTTTTATATCCACTAGAGTTCTATTAAATGCATGGAAGGGGTATTCAGAGGTGATGTGATTCAAAGTTTGAAAAGGGGCGGCACAGTTGCAGTTTGGTGAGCTAGCCTCCAGTGGTGAACTTGCTTAGATCAGGTGCCCCATTTTTTTGGCCAAATAAACCTCCTGAATGCATGCATGATTGGACATTTAGATCAACTTAACTACTTCCCTCATTTTGTCTTGTTTCTATTTTTATTTTTGTAATTATTTCCATTGTTATAGTTTTTATCATACACATTTAACATTGGAAAGATGAGAAGCTGAAGTTACTACAGCCTCTGGTTTTGTTATTATTCTTCCATTTTCATGTGGAAAATACATTACAGTCATGCATCAAAAAAAAAATCACTAATCAGTTTAACAGATTTATCTGTTGTAAAGTTGTCTTTTTCCTATATCCAGATACTGGTGCCCACCTTCTGATGAGATCACTCCTGCTACTAGCTGCCTAGACCCATGGCCCAATTCTTTCCCAACTGCCCCATCTCTTTTGAGATTCTTAGGTTTTAACTCCCTAATATGTCCCTGGCTTCTCTTCCATGCCAAATCCTTCTAAACTCCTGCTATCTGTGCTATTGACAATGAACCACCCCAACTACCAGTAGGGTCTCATAACAAGATGTTTACAGACCTAACTTCCCATTACTTTCTATGTAATAAGGCTCATAATAGGAGTCTGGGGCCCTATTGAGATTCCAACTTGGTTCTTCATTTATCCAGGCAAGCCTCATGAAAAAGGCTGCTTCACAACACAGATTCATAGGCTCAAACTTTACAAACTCTGCAATTCTGTTGACCTAGTAGGTCAAAATTTCTTGGCTTAATTCTAAGCCTGAGTCTGTGGGTGGAGAAGTCGAAGCTTGGAATTTAGAACCAATTTAAAGAATCAGTTTATTTTCCCAGATGATTTCCCTTTATTTAGGAGGAGTGGTAAGTGATCCCTGAGCATATCTCTGGACAGATTCAACTCTAAAAGTCAACTGTAACTATTTTTCTAACATGGTTCTGTATAGCATATAACTCTCACCTTAATTACTAGTTGAGAATAGGGTTATCATACCACTACTGATAAATCATTCTGATGAAATATGTTTCCTTATAAAACTTTAATTTAACAGACATCTGATGATGCGTGATAGGCATCTTGATAAGTAAAAAGAGTTGGGACAGGTATCAGCAAGTTGATCACTGGCAAAGCTTGAGACTAGATGACAAACACTGCTGTTAGGGAACAATAAAAAAAAATCTGTTAATTCGGTGTTTCTTTAAGAATCTTAACACATTATTAAGATACTTTGATATAAACTTTTCCCACTGGCTGAACAAATTTAATAACATACATTTAACACTATGACCAGTCTGTATATGGTAGGTGTAGTCAGGCTGAATGGCAAGAGTCTCTTTCAGGCAGTGAATCAGCAATAAACAGCTTTTTTAAAGGGAATACATTCTTTTCTTTCATGTTTTGGAATTACTGATCCCTGGTTTAACAGACTTTATCCAATAAAAGCATGCACATGTGCATCCTCGTAATGCAGACAAAACTCAGTCATCTATCATTTTTGGGCCTCCCTACTGGGGCAAGAGCAGTTTGTAAGGAAGCTGCTAGTTGTCCAGGTTAGCCTTTTTTGTTTCTGGCAGACATGTCTTACATCATATAGCTCACTGCTGCAAACTAAGGTAGCAGCCATATTTCAATATTTGAGCATCAGTCAAATCACATAATTCAAACCTCCCTAATCATGGGGTCCCTCCTCATCTCAAAATGGTCTTGGTAACTAGAATGGATCCTTTTTTTGATGGTGCTATACTTCCACTACCGTGTCCATCTTCAGTACCCATTGTTTTCACCCCTTACTTCATCCTTTAATATCTTGTGCATTGCTCAACTATAACCACTTGGTGTCACAAGTATGTACATCAAAACTGTGAAGAATTAAATAGCCACCTATTTCAAAGTGTTATGCTGGAAATATTTGTATTTTTCTCATTCTTTACAGTAAACTCTGATGGGATAATATAGAGCAGTTATGCTTCATGCTCTTGCTTATATAGCTAGGTATTATCTCTAGCCATAGTGTTAGTAGGAAACCCATGAGTCATAAAAGAACTCTATTGCCATCAAGATGTTTAATTCAATAAACTGAAGGAGATACATACATTCAAAGCCATGTGAAAAATCCAGAAATTAAATATAAGAAAGCAAAAATGTACTGGCAATACTAGATATGTAGGAATATAATATAGAAAGGAATCCACTAAGAAAATATTCATAAAGGATGGTAAGTCAGATTTTACAGTACTTTTCCAGTAAAATATGAATGTGTAATCTATGTTATTAATCTCATTCTCAAATCAATCTACATATCCATCCATCCATCCATCCATCCATTTCTCCTTAGTAATAGGAGTTTTACATTTGCTGACAGGACTATTCTTAGCTTCCTAATAAACCCCACACTATAGCACTGGCTGGATCTGAGAAATCCTAAGACATATTTCTTTTATGATTAGAAACTTTTACTATTTATACAATACACTTGTAATCCTTTTTCCTCCCTCCCCTGCCACATATACCTTTCTCTTTCTTTCTCTCTCTCTCTGTCTCTCTCTCTCAGCTCTGTAAAATTTCAGTTTGGGAACACCAATACAAATTTTCTTTCCAAAGTTTCCTTTTTCTTCTTCAAAATTATAGAATCTTCATATACACACACAGTCTATTAGTGTTAGAACTGTTCCTTGCACATCATTCAGGATCAGTGTCCCATTGTACTCGGCACAGAAATGAAGCAGGACAATATTCCTTTCTCCAAAGAATTTATCGTTTGGAGCCTTCTTAGGCAGAAGAATGCTTAGTTCTTGGGTCACAGTAGGGCTAAGCCAAGAGGTAGGCTCTGAGTTGTTGAAACTGGGTAAATTCTGGGTACTCACAGAGGTACCCAGGAACATTAGAGTGAAAAATCTAATGGAGTTTAGATTTAGGAAACTCCAGGGTTAGGTGATGGTTGATCAGGTTATCAGGGAGTTGGTTCAACTAATGGGGCCCAAAATGTGTTGTGCATAATGTATGTTAAATGCTATTACATATTATTAAATATCAATTTAGATCACAAATATGATACTATAGTATTTCACATACTCCTGTAATAATCCTCACTGCACTTAAAGGTAAGGTACAATCCTAGATACTGTTCAACAGGGTATATCATAAACAAGCATACCTTGGGGCAATTATAGTGATGAATCATTTTCTTATAGAAGAGTAGAAACTAAGGTGGATTTCAAAGGATCTTGAAATTACTTGTGTTTTTACTTGTGTTTACTAGTTGAGGGCATGTCCTGAGCCATAAGGTAAAGGCTGTGGTAACTAAAAAAGGTTCCAGAGACTAAAGCGCTCTTGGCACAGAACAGGCAGCATCAGTGCATACCTCTCCATGGCAACTCCTGGAGTCACTTCTCTTGGGTAAAGGAGTCATTTACCAAATATCTGACAATAGATGGAATAAAAAATAATGCCACATTCTGTTGCCACTAGGGTGTGCCATGTAAGAGCATTCTATCTTTTCAGAATAATTCACTCTCAGAGGCCTCTTTGCTCTTCATAAGACTTAGGGCATATAAGACTTTTCACACGTAAATGTTAAACTGCTTGATACAGGTGTGGGCATAATTATCTGTCTGTTACAAGGGGGGAAAATAGAAGAACAGAGTGATAAATTGACATATCACACAGTAGGAGAGTAAATGAACCAGGAATAAATCTCAAGTACCTGTCTCTTGATGCAGTACCCTGTTGGATAATGTTTCCTTCTGTTGCTATATTTGGGTTAGGTTTATGTTTGAAAATGAACAAAGTTAATTAGGCCTTAAAGTTTACTGCTGGATTCAGTTATGATGGCAGGGACGGGCAATTATTTCGGCTGGAGGGCTGCTTAATGAGTTTTAGTGAGCTGAGGAGGGTTGCAAGGGTAGCCCCAGCCCTTGACATGTGCTCCATCCCCTGGTTGCCATCTTGGGACTGGAAGTCCCGCCGCCTAACCCTTGACCTTTGCCCCTGGAAGTCCCCTCTCTTGCCCCTCAGAAATACTAATTTTGGGAGGGGAGGGTTGCCATTTTGGAACCAGAAAAAAACAAATCATATACTAAAAGTCAAACACCGACTATAGCATGTTTTAATTTTATTACAAAAAATATTTTTGTCACGATTTGTGTTTGCATACTGTATATAGAAATGATTGCATAATAACTCAAAGATAAAGTGTGGGGGGGCAATAGGGTATGTTGGAGGGGTGTGTGTATATGTGGGGAGGTTGTAGGGGCACAGTGTGGGTATGGGGGGTTTGTGGGGTGTGAGGGAGGTTGGGGGTGTGTGGGGACCCCCCACATCTTCCCATGGCACAAAGCCCTTGCCGCAGACAGGAACAGTACCAGCAGGTGGGAACATTTCGGGTGCTTGTGCCCAGTGCAGGTGCTGCTGCTGGCAGCACGTGGCTCCAGTCAGAGTTGCACATGGGGGTGAGGAGTGCAGCCTATGCCGGGCAAGAGCTCCCTGAGTGCCCTTGCCTGATGCTGCTGCTGCCACCAGTGGGGGCTGTGCACCATGGGATGCAGTGAGTTGGGGAGTCCCCACATCCCCCCCACCCTCCCTCACACCCACACCTACACCCACACCCACACTCACACCCTGCTCACCAGCTCCGTGCTTCCACTGCCCCCCTGGGCACAGGCTCTGTACTGCTACCAGCCCCAGCCCCATGCTCTGTGCTCCCACCCAGCTGCAGCTCCCCCCCCCACCCCGCCTGGAGTTATGGACTCTGTAACAGAATTCTTATAAAAATAGCTTTCCATGTGATATTTTGACCAATGACCATATAGCTCCTAGATTAGAAAACAGTCCTCTCCTGATTCTGGATGGAAGCCTGGATAAAAATTGCAGGGGTGCATTTCAATCTGGTGATTTTGCCTGAACACACTAGAAATTCAAATAGCTTGCATAAATGTGCATATGCGCATGCGTGTGTGCACACACACACAGACACACACATACCCACCATTTTCTTTTGGAAATATAAGAGAGAAAGCAAGAAAGAGACACAAAGAATAGCTGGATAGTAGGCAAAGATATTAGGATGACTGGGACCATATGAGAGGGTAGACAGATAAGGATATAGCAAAATAAACAGACTGACTGATTGATGGATTATATAAATGTAGCCATGTAGATTCATGTAGCCATGTAGATTATACATGTAGATTATACATGTAGCCATGTAGATTATATAAATGGTTCCATGTAGTTCAAAAAGTTAGACCTTTCCTTTTCAAGACATTTATGTAGCAAAAGTTCTGAAGTGTCACTTGCTCTGAAAAAATATTGTAGTTATGTTTTTCATGGTACTCTGAAAATTAGATTATATTATAGGCAGAAAAGACTTATCCATTACCAAAGCTTGTCAAGACACAAATCCAGAAAATGCAAAGCCAAGCTATAATCCCACAGGAAATAGGATATAGCAAACTCATATAAAGAGAACCCCAAATGATGAGTCACTTATATTTTGTAGTTTGAGAAATATTTAGTCTGTGTCCTAAATACTGCTGCTAAGTCAGTGCCCAATTTGGAACTTCTCCCACCTTGGCTTTAGGGAGCAATAAAGAGACAATTTGTACACAGGGTTCCTAGAGGCTGTTAGAACAGTGTCAGATGCTGAGAAGAATATAGCCAAGCAAGTCTTTCCTATTGATTTCTCAATGCCTTGCTGATATATTCTAGTGTTGCAAGTAAATTGTACAAACTGAAAAATGATTGTAAGTAGCCTAATTCAGTATGAAAGGGGAACATTACTCCCATGCCTAAGCACTCTCTAATGGTTTCTATGGACTAAAATGTATAAAATGACTGAGACTGTCCCAGTCATCCATCCTACCTCTTAAGCAAAAAAAAAAAGGCAACTTCCCTTCTATTGAGCAGCAGGTGAAAGCATCACCATACTTTCAGAAAAGAGTCCAGCTTTTTATTTTCTGAAAATGTGTATGAAGATTTTGATCAATTTTTTTTCTTGTGGAATTTTGAACATTTCTATGAAAACAATTTGAAAGCTTTTTTTCCCCCTAGTTCTAATTTTAATCCTTAGCTATACCAGGGACAAAGAACTATTACATAGAGATTTGAGAGAACAAAATAAATATAAATGTATTCAAAATAAATGTGGAACAGCTTTGCTAGCATGCTCACAGTGGGCTGGTTATGTCCATTTTCTCAGCCAGTGCATAATCAGGTAGGGCAGTACAATGGTTAGGGCACGTGCGTCCATGTTTGTACCCTACCACAGACTTCCATAATACCTTAGGAAAGTCACTTAAGCCCAGAACCCTAAGGAAGATACCCAAATATCTTCAAGGATCCAGGTCTTAGTGTCATTGTAAAATGGGGATAACGGTATTTTCTTACTTCACAGGAATGTGCTGAAATGGTCCAATAAAACTCTAATCAGGAATATGTAAGTAACTTGGAATAAGAAATAAGATTCAAGAAGGGGAGAAGCTGGACTGAGGTGGGGGGGCAGGGTTAAAAATAAGAATTGCCTTCTCTGTGACAGACCCGACTAAAATAATACAGAAGGCAGAGTAGAGTTGCACCTTACAGATTAACACAGTATAAATAAATTCACACCCTTGTCAGTCATACTCTGTGTGACCCTTTGCAAACAGGAATTTAATTTAGACCTAGTTTGCTCTTTTGTCCATTAAGATTCAGAGCCTAGTAACAGGAACTGCTGACTAACTGTAGCCCTCTGCTTTGCCTGGAAGCTGTAGTTACTTAGCAGCCCCTTTCAGGATCAGGCCCTGGGAGCCCAAGGTCTGCTTGGAAAGTGCTTTTCATGAAAAAACACTGACTTGACTTTTGTTTCTTTCAGTCTGTTGCCATTGTTCGCATTTCAAAAGAAACAATCGTCACAAGTGAAATTAATCCAAACATAATGGAAGTCTTATGGTCTTTACATACTGTTAAACATTTTAATTCAACAGTAATGAAGGGAACTCTTTAATCTGTTTTACTGCACGCAGTGTTTCTTTTGCTCCCTTTTGAGGGCTTTGTGCTGTTAGCAAGACATGGGAAATTTAATCACAGGGCTTAACTCGCACCCCACTGCTGTTCTTCACTGACCTAGCAAAATTCAGTTTCTAAGTCAGATTGGTGACTGAACCAAATTTTGTATCTTCCATGTGAGATTGTACTGATTTACTAAAGGTGCAGATAGAAGTGACAATTTTTCCCAATCTGGCCCCTGAAAGTGCTCTACAGCCATGACCAAACACAAGTACATGGCTGTAGAGGGCTTTAAAAGGACCCGATACCACAACAATCTGAACCCTCATTACATTACATGAGGGTTCAGATGAAGGCACTCCAAAGTGGCACCTTCATTAACTTGTGTCTGCACCCCAAAGATGGCTCCAATCCACCCCCACTCCAGCACAGCTGAAGAAACCCCAGAATGGACCTCCCTCCCCCACCTTCTCCCCCTTCCATCCTGAGACAGAATGGGAGCTGAGAGAAGCAGGATGGAGCTATGGAAAGGGGCTGCAGAGACATACTCTCTCTCCCTGGATCAGCTCCAAATTAGATCCCCCATCCTCCCAGCCCAACAGCTAATGCCTGTTAGGTCAGGAGGATCGGTCTAACTCATGCTGTTTTCTGTGAAGCATCATGAATTAGACCTGGGAGCTGCACTTTTGTCTTTGCCTTAAGAGACATCCTGATGGATATGGACATGTTCCATTCTCCTCCTCGGTAACTGAAAGGATCTTTGCAATGCATGGAGTTTGCTGAATAACAAAAAGCAGACTAATGCTTTATGACAAGAGGCATAAGTAAACAGAAAATCCTGGACATATGTATAGAATACAACGCATTCAATGAAGTTTACAATAGGCCATAGTTAAAATCCATAGTTTGCCAACTGGTACCATTTATTTCATAGTCTAAAATCATAGAACCAGATTTTAATCTGTCTTTGTTCCAGTGAGTCAAAGGCACCTCCCCTAACATAGGTTGTGCATGGGCTGACAGCAAGGGCAATGCCTTTGTGCAGAGGTTGCTTACTGTTAGTGTCTGTAGAAAGCAAATCTCCTGGAAAGGAGTAGCAATGTGTAGGGAGGATTCTGAGCACCTAACCTCCTTATCCAAAGAGTAATCATGGGGGAGGTGGCATCACCTGACATCTTTTTCCCCGCAGAAAAGCACAATCTCGCCCACTATCCTGCCAGGGACAATGAGTCCCTATGTTGTGCTCTATGCACATTGCACAGCTGAGCCAAGGAAAAGTACAGTAGCACAGATAAAACCACATGGTAACTCTTGGCAAATGCCAACTTTTCCAGTGGTGGCCACTGTAACTTTATGACTATTGCCTTTCTTGACATTACTTTCATGGCTGATTTTACAATTCCATCCGGTGGGCTTAGTAGGAAACAGTTTACTATTATCATTCAGTCTGCCCACTAGCTGCTTCAACGTTCCCAGTTTCTAAGAGTGTGCAGTTTTGGATGAATGGACAAGAAGCACTGTCTTCTACTGAATTACATTGGAGGGGGCTGAATTACTGAATTGTGTGTTCCTCTGTGTTGGAGGAATGTCTTTTAGAATGTAGGTTTGTCTTGTATAAAACTTTCAGTAGGTTTTCTCTAGGTCTAATTTGTGCCTCTGTGAATGTGTCCTTGTTTCTTGTAACTTTTATCTTCCTTCACGAATTCCTTAATAATTCAGGCTGGAGAGGTTTCTTCTAGGCTGAAAGCTGCACATTCATTAACACATTATCTACCATGTCTAGATTCTATTTTTGTCTATAAAATTTATGGCAACAATAGTGGATTAACATCAATGGAAGCTAAAGTTTTCTATTCACAGAACTGGAATAAAATTGTCCAACCTGTCCATGCTGCCATTCTCTATCAATGTGGCCAAGGCCTAACCTGCAAATATTGCTTCTCAGTTTTATCCTCAATTATCTGTACATCTGCCTTGGGTTTTTAGTAAGTACCTGAAATGGTGACAAACATCACAGTAATTCTAGCAATATAGGGTGAGTGTAGATGAAATGGGGGCCCTAAATTGAAGTGGTGTGTTTTTAACAACACCATTTCAATTTAGGGCTCTTTAAACAACCTCTGTGTCATGCACACACCAAATTACCTGTCTCTCTGATGGTGGGGAGGGGAGAGTGAGCTGCCAGCAGACAGAGTGGTCCCTAGGCTGCAGGGGCGGGCGCTGGTGCTTCCCTCTGTGGCAGTGGCGGCCCCCTCCCACAGGCAGCACCTTCCCGCAGGCACCTGGCTCGGGTAGTCCCAGGGGGCACCGCAACCACAGAGGGAAGCACTGGGCACCCGCGTAGCTCAGGCAGGCAGGCAGGCTCCGGGCTGAGGGAGGGGGAGAGGTGGGAAATCAGGTTTGCCACTTTTTTTTTTCTCTTTTGGGACCTGCTTCCCTGGGCTGCTGCCAGGCTGCCTGCAGGGCTTCCAGCAGAGCCCCTGAGCTGCACGGAGCCGGGTGCTTTGCTCCGTGGCTGGTAGGGCAGCAAACTAAAACTCCTCCTCGGAGTTTTAGTTTGCTGCACCCCAAGTCATTTAAGGCGCATTATGACACCATATTTGCTACAGTGGCTGGAATTAATACTCCATGCCCCACTGTGGCATGCAAACACCGACACCATTAAAACAGTGTCGTGCACACATGCCCCTTATTTTGTCTACACATGGCCATAGATAAATTGCATGAATACTAATGAAATAATTTACCCCAGATTTTGCTCTGTAAAATATTTAGTCCATAGTGGGTGTGTCTGCATGAAATGCTGACCATGAAGTAGTTCAATAATACTGCGCAGAAGTGCATCACAGCACCAGCAGTGCTAATACACTACTGAGCACAGTAGCATCACTTAAAATGCATTTACCAGTGCTACTGCACAGTAACTCTGTTTACCAAGCATTTATATAGTACTTGATTATACAAGTAATCACTGCACAATAGGGCTGTGCGAAGCTTCAGTCCCTGATTCAATTCGGTGGAGATTCAGCCTGATTCAGTGGCCGAATCTCCAAATCTGAATTGAATCAGAGGGCCCTTTAATCTCTCTGAATTGAACTGGAGCCCTCTGGAAAGATGTGTGCAGTGGAGTCCCTCAGGGCTCAGTTCTGGGGCTGGTGCTGTTCAATAACTTCATCAGTGATCTGGATGAGGTGGTGGGAAGTACCCTGTCCAAGTTCGCGGATGACACAAAAATATGGGGTGAAGCTAACACCCCGGAGAGGAAAACCAGATCCAGGCTGGCCTAGACAGGTTGGGGATGTGGGCAGAGAGCAACAGGATGCAATTCAATAAGGACAAGTGCAAGGTGCTATATCTGGGGAGAAAGAACTGCCATCATACCTATAGGCTGTGGGGTGACCTTCTCAGCACCACTGAGGCAGAAAGAGATCTTGGAGAGACTGTTGACTCCAGGATGAACATGAGTTGTCAATGTGATGAAGTAGTTGGCAGAGCCAATCGCACCTTGTCGTGCATCCGTAGGTGCTTCACAAACAGGTCCCAGGAGGTAATTCTCCCTTTCTAGGTGGCACTGGTCAGGCCACAGCTGGAGTACTATGTCCAGTTCTGGATGCCGCAGTTCAAGTGGGATGTGCAGAACCTGGAGAGGGTCCAAAGATGAGCCACCTTTCTGATTAGAGGCCTGCAGGGAAGGCCCTATGAAGATAGGGTAAGGGACCTCAACCTTTTCAGTCTCTCTAAGAGAAGGCTGAGGGGGGAACTTGTGGCAGCATACACATTCATAAGGGGAGAGCAGCATGAAGTAGGTGATGATCTGTTTACCAGGGCACCCCCTGGAACAACAAGGAACAATGGCCATAAGCTACTGGAGAGAAGGTTTAGACTGGACATTAGAAAAAAGTTCTTCATGGTCTGGGTTGCCAGGATCTGGAATGGGCATCCAAGGTAGGTGGTGCTCGCCCCATCCTTGGGGGTCTTCAAGAGGAGACTGGACAGGCACCTGGCTGGGTTCACATGACCCCAGGTTTGGTGACCCTTTTCTTGCCTGCCAGGGGCAGGGGGTCGGACTAGATGGCCCACTGATGTCCCTTCTGACCCTAGAATCTATGAATCAGTTCAGAGAGATTCAGAAAGATTCAGAGATTCAGACATAGACACAGCTTTAAATGTTTTTTCTAGATACCTCTAGGTAGCAGGCAGCTTGTGAACACTGCATTGCTGGGGTGCATGGAGTGTTTCATAGAAGTGCTGGGGACTCCCCAACATGCTCAGCAGCAGACCTGGAAGTGGACCAGAAGCACTTCTGGTCCACTTCCAGGTCCGCCGGGGAGTGCACGGGGGGCCCCCCCGCTCCCCAAGCTTGACGACCGGTGCCTCCTGGGTCTGGGGGGGGGGCACCTGAGGTCTCCCTGTGGCCAGTTGCCAAACCAGGGGGGTGCAGGGGGATCCCCCATGTGCTCCTGTGCAGACCCGTAAGCGGACCAGAAGTACTTCTGGTCGCAGCATTCACAAGCCACACTGGTACCTCGAGGTATGTAGAAAAAACATTTAGAAGCATAGAATCATAGGGCTGGAAGGGACTCCAAAGGATCATCAGGTCCAGCACCCTGCATGAGCAGGAAAGACATCTGGGGTCAGACGACCCCAGCCAGGTGACTGTCCAGTCTTCTCTTGAAGACCTCTCGGGCAGATGACTGCACCACCTCTGGGGGGAACTTGTTCCACAGTCTGGACACCCTAGTTGTAAAGAAGCTTTTCCTAATGTTCAGCTTGCAACTATCTTCCAGGAGTTTGTGGCCATTGTTTCTAGTTTTCTTCCAGGGCGCCCTGGTGAACAGTTGTTCACCTAACCCCTGATGTATGCCTCTGATATAGCGGTAAGCCGCAATCAGGTCCCCTCTCAGCCTTCTTTTCTTTAGGCTTAAGAGTCTGAGATCCCTCAGCCTCTCCTCATATGGCTTGCCATGCAAGTCTTTGATCATGCAGGTGGCCCTTCTCTGGACCCTCTTGAGCGTTAGCACGTCCTTGTTGAAGCAAGCACCCAGAACTGAATGCAATACTCCAGCAGTGGCCACACCAATGTTGAATAAACTGGGAGAATAACTTCTTTGGTTTTACTGGAGATGCATCAATTGATGCATGCCAGAGTTTTATTGGCCCTAGCGGGTACTGTGTCACATTGCCAGTTCATATTCATGCTGGGATCTATTGTGACCCCCAGATCCCTTTCATCTGTAGTTCTGATCAGGTTAGCGTTGCCCAGCCTGTAGGTGTGTTGGGGGTTTTTCCTTCCCAGATGCAGCACTTTGCATTTCTCTACGTTGAACCGCATCTGATTCCATTCTGCCCAACATGCCAGCCTGTCTAGATCTGTTTGTATCTGCAGTCTATCTGTGGGTGTATCCGCACAACTCCATATCTTGGTGTCATCTGTGAACTTGGCCAATGGGTTTTTCACCCCCTCATCCAGGTCGTTGATGAAGATACTGAACAGCACTAGGCCAAGTACTGACCCCTGGGGTACACCGCTGCCCACATCTCACCAGGGTGACACTGATCCATTCATTTGGACTCTCTGTGTCCAAATGAACAGCCAGTTTCACACCCACTTGATGGTCCCACAGATGAGCCTGATATCTTCCAGTTTTATGATCAGTACCTCGTGGGATACCAGGTCAAAGGCTTTCTGGAAGTCAAGGTATATGATGTCAACCACTTTTCTCTCATCCAGGTGATGAGTCACCTGATCATAGAAAGAAATGAGGTTGGTCAGACAAGACCTGTCTGCGATGAAGCCATGCTGGCTGTCACTCAGTATCATCCCTTTTGCAAGTTTGTCACATATAGCCTCTTTGATGAATGTTTCTAGGATTTTCCCTGGAATAGAAATTAAGCTAATTGGCCTGTAGTTTCCTGGGTCTTCACACTTCCCCTTCTTGAAGATGGGCACAACATTAGCCCTTTTCCAGTCCTCTGGGATTTTTCCAGAGGCCCACAATTTTTGAAAGACCTTTGTCAGGAGCTCTGTGATTATTTCAGCCAACTCTTGCAGCACTCTTAGGTGGAGTTCATCCAGTCCTGATGATTTACATAATCTAATTTCTTTAATTGATCGTACACCAGTTCTATGGCAATGGTGGGAATAGTGTCAATCCAGCCCTGCTCATTCTGTGCCCTACCTGGCATGTTGTTCCACTTGGTCTGGTGAAAGACAGAGGCAAAGCAGTCATTTAGGAGTTCTGTTTTTTCCTGAGTGGTAGTGACCAGGCATTGAGCAGCAGCCCCACACTCCCATTAGTTTTCCTTTTACTCCCTATGTAACTAATGAAAGACTTCTTGTTGTCCTTGATTCTTGTAGCTAGTTTTAGTTTGGTTTCTACCTTAGCTTGCCTAATCTGTTTTCTACAAGTGCGGGCTATTGTCAAGTAGTCTTCCTTAGAGGCTGTCCCAAGCTTCCATTGTTTGTATACCTCTTTCTTTTTCTGTAGGAGGGCTGCAACTTCCCTGCTTAGCCAAGAAAGCTGTGTCTATGTCCAAATTGCTGATTCTCTGAATCAGGATTGAATCTTCAGGTTTGGATTTGGCCAATCGAATCACGGACAGTGATCTGAATCAACAAATTGAATCACTGTCTCTGGTTTGGGCTGAATCTGAATCAAATAGGACCCACTTCACACACCCCTACTGCACGGTAGTGTCTTATGTAGATATGCTCAGTAAGGAGTAAACGCAACCAATTCTCCCAAGCTAGCTGCCTTTAGTAAGTGCTATTATAGCATCTGGCCACATGTGATTGGGGAGCCAGCTTGCCTTGATTAGAAGGTCCCCTGGAATGCAGTTGACTTGAGGAGCAGATACATAACTAGTACACCAGTGGATAGTTACTTATTTGCCAAAGGAACACTTTATCCTTGGAGTGACCTACATTAGTATAAGGCTGTATTTATGTCTATTCTACTTTTGTGCTGTAGTAAATTTAAATTACTCTGGGATAAATGTGTCCTGTATTTGTACCTGTAGTTACCATCCTCCTGCCCATTACAAGGTAAAAACTGAACTGAGAGCACACAGGTGAAGAAAGAGCTGGTGTGATATAACAACAATATTTTACCATTATTGGCCTGGGGTAAAAATGTAGGGCATCTATACATGGGTTCTGTGAATTACAGTGACTCCGAGAGCCACTCTAATTAAAGCGCCCACAGCATCATGTGTATTCAGCATCCTGCACTTCAAAATGGCAGTGGGGTGCTTGAACTAAAGCTTGCCAAACTAAAGTGCCCTCACCACCATTTTGAATGATGGGGACACTGAATAGAGATGACACGAAGCCTGGTGGAGTGTGTTAATTAACACACACCAGCAGACTCGATTAATATGGGATATAAGTGCCCATAGACCTTGAGGTGACAGGCCCAAGCCATTTTCAGTCCCCTGGGCCAAGCAGCCCCATTGCTGGGGAGTGTCAAAGTAGCTTTACTTGCTTTCAAATATTGTTCAGCTGTTTTCTCTGTAGCAGATCATTTTGTGCTTAAGTTTATTTTCCTATTAAAGTTTTGTTTATTTTAGTATTCATTCTGTCAGTCTTTTAAATTCCAGCACCTAATCGATTCCCTTGTGTTTTGTCTGTGAAGTTTGGAATTGTTTTTCATTGAAACAAGAAGGGGGGTTTTCTCAGAAAAGATACTTGTAAGTATGAAAAAAATTAATCCTTTGGATTTTTTCATTAAATTTGCATTTCACAGCATAGGCAGCTCAAACTTCTATATGGGTGTGATTCCAGCCAAAGTTCTGCCCCTAAGAAATATAAATAGCATACAGTTTCCACATGAGTTTTATTGACAAATTAACAAAATATTTCTTGTGATCAGAATGAAAATAGAGCTCTCCAAACACATTCAGTTTTACTTTGTAAAACTTTATGGCATGTCCCAAATAGATCTCATCTTCCCACTCTGCTCAGCCTTGGTGAGACTGCAGCTGGAGTACTGCATCCAGTTCTGGGCGCCACACTTCAGGAAGGATGTGGAGAAGCTCAAGAGAGTCCAAAGGAAAGCCACACACATGATTAGAGGTCTAGAGAGGAGGACATACAAGGAAAGGCTGAAAGACTTGGGACTGTTCAACCTGAAAAGAAGGCTCAGAGGGAACTTGGTGGCAGCCTAAAAGTAGATTAGGGGCATACATCAGGACCTGGGAGAACATCTGTTCACCAAGGCACCCCAAGGGAATACAAGAAACAATGGGCACAAACTGATTGAAGATTGCTTCAGACTGGACATACGGAAATTTTTCTTTACAAGTAGAGTGCCAAGGATCTGGAACAGGCTCCCCCCAGAAATGGTATTGTCACCCACCCTGGCAATCTTCAAAAAGCATCTTGATGCCCACTTTGCTCTTGATGCCCACTTTTCTGGGGTCATCTGACCCCAGCAGTCTTTCCTGCCCAAGTGCAGGGGGCTGGACTCGATCATCTTATAAGGTCCCTTCCAGCCCCTAATATATATGAACTTATGAAACTATAAAACCTCAGCTGACATGTTCTTTTCTTTTATGAAGCTGCTACTGTCTAAAAAAGGAATAGTTTGTCTTTTTGGAGATGCACTTCTGTTAAACTCCTTCAAACTGAAAAGCATGTTTTAATATGACTCTGCTAATTTACATACTATTCTTCTGTTTAATGTTGAACATGAGGTGGAGAGGTTTTGTATAAATTCCCTTTTTGTTCCATTATTCATCAACTTTGTTTATTCCTTTTTCAGACTAATCAGGCATACATTAAATTTAAATCAAGGACATATATATATATATATATATATATATATAATTGACTTAAGTAACCAGCACCTAGAATTATACATTCATTAGCTGAAGCTAGGACTGAATTTGCACACATGCAGGGCACAGAGACCAAGTATAATGGTTTCTTATTATTTTACTGAAAGCAAGCTATAATTGCAATGCTTGTAGCTTCTACAAGACCCTGAAAGGGAATTGCAGTATTTCAACCATGAGGGGACAGATGTGAGGAAACCTGGGATAAAGCCCACTCATTAAATTAAAGGACACTTGATGGATATATTAAGAAGGAGAATACATAACTCCAAACTCTGTTTTAGAGATTTTCTTCTGTTGGGTTGCACTCAGGAACAATTCCTTTAAAAGAAATAATAGCTGATTCATATACATTTAAGGATATGAATATACATTTAAGGATGACACAGTGCACTTTCCAGCCTGTTTCTGTTGAAATCAAAGTAAAATTTAATTGATGCCAATGGGAAGAGAAATGGGTCCTTCTGAATAAGTTTTCATAAACATACTGTACTACAATGCCAGAGGTTGAGCTAGCAAATGGAAACAGCCTCTCTTATCACAGCAAAAGAAAGTCTAATAACATATGCCGCAATTTAAAAATTAAACATTTACTTTGTGGGAGTTCCATGGAACAGTTGGGCAGCAAATAATTTGTGGCAAATAGTGACAGATCCTGTTCTGAAGAACTCCACAAATTCTGAGTTAACAAATTTGCTTCATCACTGATTTGTTAGGGGTGAACCTGGAGGATCAAGATATTTGTTGGGATTGCTTTTCACATCACCAAGGGCTGGGTAATACTGCACTGCAGCAGACAATAAAGAGAATAGACTAATGGATTGGATGCAAGTATAATTTACAAACAGAAGAGCTTTCCCAAGACCTTTAACAGAAAATAAGGAACCTTGGGTAGGCATAAACTAAAGTAAAATCTGTGTGTTTTTTGGCTAGCGGTAATACTAAGTGCATGCATGCCAAAAGTAAAATGAACAAGGACCACAGAGAGTGTCATGATACTATGCCTGTAAGTTTTCTCATTTTGCCTATCATTACAGTATCAGAATGCTTCCTGTAGCCAGTGACCTGCTGCTAGCAGCTACATGATCAAATTCTGTCATCAAATTTTAAGGAAGATTGAGGGATTGTAACAGAAAACCCTATCCCTGTTACTAGGAGGCAGGGCTGCCCCTTTAAGACCAGAGTCGATAAGAACACCAAGTGCCAGGAGGGTAGGGGTTAAAAGCCCAATCACCCATGCCCGCCAGCTGACGGGAAGGAAATAGGGTTCTGGGCACATATAAATCCCAGGGCTGAATCTGCCAGGGGAAGGGAGCTCCTTCACAGCAGAGCTACCCAGGAATGCTATGGCTGCTGGCCTGACTGTTATTGCTAATGAGGCTCCAGGATTCTACAAGGTACCCAGAGCTGGGAGGTACTCCATACTCAAGGAGCAGTTTGGGGTTTTAAAGAGCCAGAGTGTGGCCTGTAGTTCTTGTATTAGGTTATAGCCCAGGGGCTCATATTTATGTTGTTTTATCCAGTGGACCGGGCTGAGGCTATTGGGGAGGAGGAAGCCTCATTAGGTTGCACTACTGTTCAGAGCCCCAGCATCAGAGGGTGACAGGGGGTACACAGACCCCAGTGCCAGGGGGCATTGCAACAGAGGGTTATCAGACCCCAGCACTGGGGGGTGCAGTGACAGGGGGTGAGCAGACCCCAGCGCCAGGGGGTGCAGCGCCAGGGGGCATGACGACAGGGAGTGAGCAGACCCAACACCATAGGGTGCAGGTCAACATCTGTATACCATCTGCAAGGAGTGGGCCACCGTGTAGGGGAGGTTTGGAGCAGTGGATAGCAATCCCTAGTGTCGGGGTAGTAAAATGGGCAGGCTCTAGCCTGAGTGACATCATAATTATTGTTCAATCAAGGTGTGGCAGGTGAGAAAGGTGGGTGGGTATTCCAGAGACAGAGGGTCAGGCCAATGGTAGACAGGCCTGGGGATGGACCCCTGTCACAGGGATACACTATCTGAGCTAGAATCTATTCCTTCTTAGGTGACAAATAATCTTTTAAATGCTTTGAAAGTGTCACTTTTGAAACCAATCAGATTTTTTCCCCACTTAGTTCATATCTCTTGTTACAAACCTGATAAAACAACACAAGCAGGAGAATTTCACCAGTTGCTACAAAATAGTTTATATTTGTTTGGTTTATATTTTTTTTTATAAAACTAGATATGTAGATAGATCCTAGAAAAAAGTACTACTATATAAGAACAATGCCTGTTTTCAATTAAAATAAAAAACCCACTTACAAAGAATCCAAGACTTGTTTCAATTTGCAGAAGGGGAACTCTGATGACCCACCATAGAATTATAGAAACTTAGGGTTGGAAGGGACGCCAGGAGGTCATCTAGTCCAACCCCTTGCTCAAAGCAGGACCATCCCTTAGAGCAGTGCTTCTCAAACTATCTGATGTGGTGGACTGGCAATTTTTTTTCCAGTGGGCCAGGGACCGGTACCCGGTCAGCCGGTGGCAGCAACTGCTTGTAACAGCACTACATACACAAATGCGCGACTGACTGTTTCTTTCACTTTTCTCACCTTGCACAACGTGATGTCACCTGGAGTGTTGGAACGTATGAACTGTGGCGCTATGACATATCAATGTTATGCTTCTGAAAATATATTTCTTTCTTTCCTGGCAACTCGCTGCGGACCGGCGACTGGTGGCTCACGGACCGGCACCGGTTCACAGACCACCACTTTGAGAAACACTGCCTTAGGGCACTACACTTGATACCAGTTGCCAACTAGACATGAAGCCATTGATTACTACCTATTCAGCCCAATGATCCACCCAGTTTTCTATTCATTCATCCAACCTGTACTTCCTTAGCTTGCTTGTGAGAATGTTGTGGGAGACCATATCAAAAACCTTGCTAAAATTGTGGTATATCCTGTCCACTGCTCTCCTGACATCCACAGACCCAGTTATTTCATTATATAAAGCAATCAGGTTGGCCAGGCATGAGTTGCCCTTGGTGAATCTATGCTGACTGTTCCCAATCACCTTTTCCTCTGAGTGCTTAGAAATATATTCTTTAAGAACCTGCTGAGTAGTCTGGGAGCTGACCTTGCCTGTGAAGACTAAGGTAAAAAAGGCATTGAGTACTTTAGCCTTTTCCTCATCATCTGTCACAAGGTTGCCTCCCCCATTCAGTAAGGGACCCACACTTTCTCTGATTTTCCTCTTGTTGTTGACATACTTGTAGAAACCCTTCTTGTTATCCTTCATGTCTCTTGCTGGCTGCAACTCCAATTGCACTTTCGCCTTCCTGACTACATCCCGGTATGCCTCAGCAATACTCTTATACTCCTCCCTAGTTATTTGTCCAAGTTTCCACTTCTTGTAAGCTTCCTTTTTGTGTTTTAGCTCACTGAAGAGTTCTCCGCAAAGCCACACTGGTCTTTTGCCATACTTGCTAGTCTTCCTGTATGATGGGATGGTTTGTTCCTGCACTCTCAGTAAGATTTCTTTAAAATACAAACAGCTTTCCTAGACTTCCTTCCCCCTTAGACTGGTCTCTCAAGAAATCCTGCCCATCAGTTCCCTAAGTGAGTTGAAGACTGCTTTTCTGAAGTCCAGGGTCCTTACTCTGCTGCTCTCCTTCCTTCCTTTCCTCAGGGTTCTGAATTTAATCATCTTGGGCAGTGGTCGCTGCTGCCCAAGTTGCCATCCACTACTACATTCCCCACCAATTCATCCCTGTTTGTGAGCAGCAGGTTAAGAAGAGCCTGGCCCCTAATTGGCTGCTCCAGCACTTGCACCAGGAAGTTGTCTCCCCAACACTCTCCAAAAGCTTCCAGGCTTGCCTGCGCACTGCTGTATTGCCCTCCCAGCAGATGTCAGGGTGCTTGAAGTCCCCCATGAGAACCCAGGCCTGCCATCTGGAAACTTCCACTAGTTGTCTGAAGAAACCCTTATCCACCTCATTCAAGAGACTCATTCAAGACTCATTCAAGAATGAGAAGGCCGCCTCTATTATCCCTTCCTGCTTGCACTTCCTCCAGGTCACTCACTTCCCCACTTACCACAAGACTTTAGTTTCTATTCTCCGGTGAACTCAGTGAGCCTGTCTGCACAGATGCTCTTCCCTCTCTTTGTCAGGTAGATCCCATCTCTTCACTAGCAATTCTTCTTGGAACAATATCACATGGTTGAAGATGCCAAAGCCCTTCTGGAAACACCATCTAGGCAGTCATGCATTGATCTGTAGGATGTGTCTGCTCCTGCCCAGGTTCTTGCCCTTGGATATAAGGATCAGGAACATCACCTGAGCCCTTGTCCCTTTCACCCTTGCATCCAGAGCCCTGTTGTCACTCTTGATCTGCTCAAGGTCACCTCTGGCAGTAACACTGATGCCCACATATATAAGCAGCATGCAGTAATAGTCAGAGGGCTGGATGAGTCTCAGTAATCCTTCTGTGACATTTGGATCTGGGCTCCTAGCAAGCAGCAGACCTCCTGAGAAAACAGGTCAGGCTGGCAGATGGATGCTTCTGTCCCCACAGAAGGAAGTCTCCAAGTACCACCTGTCATTTCCTCTTGGTGGCAGTGGCCTTGATTCACCCAACCGGGGATGCCTGCCCTGGCCCCTTCCATCAATGGAATTTGCTCCTCCTCCTCTGTTGCTTGGGCTCCATATTTGTTCTCCAGGCAGACTGCTGCAGTTAGAAAGGAAGACTTTTGCTTGCTTCCAGTTTCCACCTTCCTGGGAATCCATGTCCTCTTCCTTCTCCAGCACTGCCTCTGGCAACCCTTCTCCATAGTCCTAGAAGTTTCCTCTAGCATTGAATTGATGAAGTCCTCATGGCGGAAGATGCTTCAGAACCTTTCCACCTCCTCCTGTAGCTCTCTTGCCTGCTCTCTGAGGGACACCACCAGGAGGCACTGCTCACATCTCAGGCACTCCTCCATCACCTGGCCATCACTGGAAGGAACCTGCAAGTTGCAGTCTCCACAGCAGCAAACAAGGACTTGGGTGGAAGCCTCAAGAGTGAGTGGTTCTGCCTGGATAGACACCTCACAGGTGCAAGCAGAGGAAGAGCTGGCAGTGGCAGTGGCTCTGGCATTGTGATGTCTTACAGCCATTTCTCTGAGTCTCTTAATCCTGCCCCTCTTTCCAAGCAGACCTTCCCTAGCAAACCCCCCTGTAAGCTGGGCTGTCTGCTGCTCGTTGGTCCTGAAAGGTTCCCTTTTCCCTGCTAACCTGCTTCCTCTCACCAAGCTTATAGTGAAGGAAGGTGAGAGAGTTTCCAGGCATACTCGCTAGCAAACTCCACCTTGCTCAATTATTCTTTTCAGGAACAAAGTGAGAGAAACATTTCCAGTGAACAGCACTTACCATGCATTACTTTGTTACTTGCTATTGCCTCCTTCCTCAGTATTTTAGTCTGAATGAGAAAATTATTTAATTCATTTTCCAGTGTGTCAGCCCCTTTCATGTGAAGGTGAAAAAGATGCTCGGAGCTTTTTGGCAACTCATAGCTGAACTTGCCTATGCCAAATCTACTGGGAAAAATGCTATTTATCATTTTGGAATCATAATGTCTTTGGGCAAGTAAGACAATGCATCACATATTCTGAGAAGAGCATTTCAAGTTTTCCAAGATTAGTTTCCCAGAAACAACATTTTTGTTAATTAGGGACCAAATTGTTCATGTCCCATATTGTGCTGCCCCCTTTATAAATTTATGCACTCATATTCCATCCACAGAGATGTTCTTGGGTGCAAGTCAGGGAGAATAGAATTGTTTCTCCTGGTCCTGAAACATTAGATGAGTTGCTTCATATAAAAAAAGGAAAGAGATCCAGTACCAGTTTCCCATTCTTGACAGCCTGTGGTTCCATTATATAAATCCACTGTCAAGCTTCAGTTCCTTGAACTAATGTAATGTACAATGAATATCCAAGGTATTGTGACTAGGAAAAGAATGTGAAGTATATGTGTGTACAAATGTTAAAACATTATAAAAATGAAATCTGTGAAGCCTGTTGATTGAACTTAATATCTGATGTGGGGATTAGGGCAGTTTCCAGTGTTAGTAAAAGATAAAGACGGTCAATGGTAGATTTGGTTTCTTTTTGTTTTGACTCCACTATCTTGACAAAAAATGTGGTTTTGATATAACTAAACTTTTTCATGAGAATGTCTGCGGGCTCCAGGCAAGGAGCTTTCCCCAGCATTGAAAAGGACAGAGGGACAGCACATGACTGAGGGAGCTCATACTGGGCAAGAAGTCATTTGCTAGTAACGTAGGGCATTCATACACATGCTCTGCGAGTGTGTGTGGGGAGGTGCTTTAATTAGAGTGGCTCTGAGAGCCACTCTAATTAAAGCGCCAACAGAATCTCATGTATCAGCATCCCCATGTTGAAAAATGGTGGCTGGGACACTTTACCTCCAGTGTCTTGTGTATCAGCTTTAGTTAAAGTGCCCCTGCTACCATTTTTCACCATGGGGATGCTGCTACATGATATGAGACACTGGAGTCTGCTGGAGCCCAGTAATAACCACCCTCCACCTGCTCTGATGCACTGTAATTACAGTTCATTGGGGTGGCCTTGCTGCTTATGTATACGCACCCATGAAGATTAACAAAACTAACACTGAAGATGAACAGGCTTCTGGACAGGAATTGTCAGGAGCTGGGTCCACCACTTGCATAGTCCTAGCTCTCTCTGAGACTCTTCAAGTGGCAGCAGGAAGAGCTCCTTCTCCTGCCTTAGCAGTTCTGGAGAGAGCTGGGACTGTTCAAGTGGGCACAGCAAGAAGGTCCCAAAAGGGCTCTGTGACAGCCCACACCTGGGTAGGATTTTGTAGAGCCAGCTGCTCTTCCTCCTTCCAACGAGGAGGAGGGAGGGAGAGAGGAGAATTGTGGGATGCTGAAGGTCTGCTGGGAAGTTACTCTTTGAAAGTTCTAATATTTTGTGGCACGACAAATAGATTGGATGGTTGTCACTGGCTTGTTATAGCACTAGAAGGGAGTATTTAGCACAATATATGTAAGGGCTGGCTAGGGCCTTAGGTTAGTTTTAGTGAGTATAGCTGGGCGTAATCAATTTTCTGGTGCACAGGCCAAACCTGCATCAAACAAAATGTTTCATTTTGTTTTAAGAATATTTTTATCTTCTTCAAAAAATAAGATTAACTTAGGTAAGTTCAAAACAAAGCATTGGTTTAAAATGAAAAGTTGGCATGTTTTATTTAGAAAATGTTGAGATGAAATCCTGTGATTTTTTTATAATTATTTTCATTTATTTGGTCAAAAAACATGATAAATTGAACACTAAACTGTGAACTGTGTTGCTCGACCCAAATATACATTTTATGTGGTAAGAAAGGTTCTGCCTGAAAAAATTAATGGAGCTAGCATTTTTTTAAGTGTTTTATTTTAACGGTTCCATTTCAAACCAAAAGATTTTTTCCCCAGCCTTTTGCTTCCATTTCTAAGGAGCAGCTAGGGGCTGGGGCAGATGTACGTATCTGGATTTGTCACAAGAGTGCTTGGGATCTGTGCTGGGGAGCTGACAACCAGGGTCCTAGTCTAGAGAATGCCCTTCTGCTTTCCCCAGTGCCCCTGAGGTACCTTCTAGGAGTAGCTCTAGAAGAAAAGACATTTCCTCTTTTCATCTATTCTTGTGCCATTTTTCTCCTGGCAGCTGTTCTGAAGCATTTGTGCAATGCCCTCCAGCTCACTGGGTTTTCACTCAACATCACAGTAGGCATTCTTCCCCCAGTACATGGTAAATCCCCTTCCCTGCTTCCTTTCCCACTCCTGCTGGCTACTGGCAGGCTAAGTTAAGTTTCTTTGGTATCATCTCAGTTAGTACAGCCAATATACAGGATGTAACAGGCATATACCTGTTGCTAATTTGTGGCTTTTCTCTTCCAAAAATTGGATCCCTCAGGGAAGAGATTGCAACAAAGCACTGCATGTAAGTAGAGTGTGTAAGTAAGAAATCCACCTCTGAAGTTCATGTAATTAGTATAAATTCAGTTTTGATTCAGCAATAACATATCACTGAGGGAAGAAAGGGGTTTATAGGAGCAGACAAAAAATGCATATTTAAAGGACATTTCATTTTGTATATCCTCAGTAGAGTGTGCACTTAAGCCACCTGTCTATCTGTTTTGTAGCAGGAGCAGCAGGAACTCCGCTACTTATGGTGGCAAAAGCATTTATCTTATTCTCTCTGGTCTTCAGTTGCTCATACTAAGACTTGTAGTGTCAGCCTTCTGCACCCTGTGTGCCCCTCCTGCAGGGCACACCACCCTCTTGCAAGGTGCCCCTTCTCCCTCAGGGCCAGGAGCAGTTTAGCCATGTTAATGCAGCCCAGTGAGAAGGTTAGATAGCTCAGCTAGAATGGGAGCAATTAACCTGTGTGCAGTACCATGCACAGCAGCTATATTGCTTCCAGTTGGAGAGCTACCACCATTTCTCCCTTAGGGGTTTTGCAACCTGATGACTGAACTACTTGTACCACCCATGGTGTGGCCATTTTCATACCCTTTTAAAGCATTCATCTCTATGAATGTAGGCCTGGAAAGGACCTCCTGGGCTATCAAGTCCAGGCCTCCGCATCGACAGGAATTATTAACTGAAGGATTCTCTAAAATTACTTGAAACCATCACTCATAACTACAAAGACAATGTCTGAAATACCAAGAACACCCTATAGGAGGGCTTTTCAACTGGAAATCAGTTGGAGAGGCTGCAACTGGTAGCCTGTGGGCTGCATGTAGCCTATGCAGAATTAAATTGCAGCCCTGGAAATCCTGCTTGTCCTCCATTTCCCCTAGGACCCCAGGCTCCCCCTCTCTCCTCTGGCTGCTGCTTCCTGTCCCCTTTCTAATGGGCAGGGCAGTCCAGTGCACAGCATAGGGAGCAGAGGATGTGTGTGGGGCCACTCGGACACATGGTGAAGTAGGTGGCAGGGGGTACCTGTATAGGCGCATAGCGCAGTGGCAGGGGATGCCCATGTGGGTGCATGGTTCAGTGTTGGGGGCATCGATGCAGTATATAGCCCAGGAAGCCATTGCTTACTTTGGTGTTGCCTGTGTGACATACAGCCCCTGCTCACTTGGAAGCTGGACAGCCCTGTAGCATGCCACTGGTAAAAGCAGAGGGGACAAGGGCACTGCTAATGCCCTGCCACTGCTAAGACATGGAAACAGTTGTTTAATATATGCCCAGAAGATCTTAGGAAGAAAACCAAGCTCCAAGATAGAGGAAAGCAAAACTCCCAATAGTTCATGCCAATTCCTTCCTGACTCAATCTTGCTGATTGGTATGATCCTATGCCAGACCCTCTACCCAGGAACCTCTGAGTTTTTGGTACTGCAGGAGCATTACCACACCCAAAGCCAAAACCCCACAGCCTTAGCTGTGACCAGTGCTCAGTTCAAAGATAGGCAACCCCCTACCAACAACCCCTAGAAGTCATTAGTATTTATGAAGAGGAAAAAATTCCTTCCTGGCCCCAACTTTTGGCTAGCAAAACCCCTTGGATTTAGTTTTAAAAAATAATAATATTCTGACCTGCTGGTCTTTTTTGAGGTCTTTTCAACTGAAAAAAAACATTTTTTTTTTCATAGTAAAAAAAATAAGTGAAAAATAAGAGCTGGGCATTTTCTGAAGGGTGCCTTGCACTTAAGAAGGGGTGCCCTGTGTCTAAAAGGGTTGAGAACCACTGCCTTACAGCATGGCACCACTGTGTGTAATTCTATCAGTCCACTGCATGCAATAGTCCCATTTATTTCTATCTGTCTTTGTGTGGAAAATACACAGAATTGTGACCTTTATCTTTGTCTACATTTTCAACTGGATTAAGGCCAGGACTCTTATTTTCTGGACTCAGTTTATGCCTGTAACTATGTCCTCAATATAGAGTGCTGGAGCAAGGACTGCAAATCAAAGTCCTTGCAGCTGTACTTGATTTATGTAAATACTCAGAGCTACACCCACAATTTAAATGTGAGAGTAAAATTACAGAGGCAAATGGCATGCACATAAAGGTAGCCTTATACTTCAAAAGGTTGATCCTTTATCAATGAGTTACAAAGACCATCTCCAAACCAGGATTATCGCAGCTGCATCAGTACCTCTTTCCTATACTTGAGGCCTGAGAAAGGAAGCAGAAAAGACAAGAGGCTGTTGTAAACAAAGAGATGTAGTATAATGTGACACTGACAAATAACAGTGCAGATAGGATGAAGCTGTCAGAACAGTATGATGAGCAGACATGGATATCAGAAGAGAAACAGGGTAAGGCAACACAAAGATGTCAGCATATGTAGTATAAGAATTTTTCCAATGACTAAACAGTACTTTTTGAAATTTGTGAAAGATGATAGTTATCTATCAATAATGTGATACTGAATGAAAATAAGCATAAGAGAGAACTATTGGTAGAAGTGTTATTACATCATTATATTTTTCAAGATAGAGCCACAAGTGAAAGCGATGTTTACACTAAAAAAGAAAATGTTAATCTCATCTGAGGCATCCACACACTAGTCTGGCAGAATTATTAACAGGCTCATTTGAACCTGGGGCAAGACAAAAAGGCATAGATTCATAGATTCATAGATGTTAGGGTTGGAAGGGACCTCAATAGATCATCAAGTCTGACCCCCTGCATAAGCAGGAAAGAATGCTGGGTCTAGATGACCCCAGCTAGATACTCATCTAACCTCCTCTTGAAGACCCCCAGGGTAGGGGAGAGCACCAACTCCCTTGGGAGCCCGTTCCAGACCTTGGCCACTCGAACTGTGAAGAAGTTCTTCCTAATGTCCAATCTAAATCTGCTCTCTGCTAGCTTGTGGCCATTATTTCTTGTAACCCCTGGGGGCACCTTGGTGAATAAATACTCACCAATTCCCTTCTGTGCCCCCGTGATGAACTTATAGGCAGCCACAAGGTCGCCTCTCAACCTTCTCTTGCGGAGGCTGAGAAGGTTCTCTTGCGGAGGCTGAGAGGAGTTCTCTAGTCTCTCCTCATAGGGCTTGGTCTGTAGACCCTTAACCATACGAGTGGCCCTTCTCTGGACCCTCTCCAGGTTATCCTGGAGAGGTTAGTATAACTGAATAACTGAATGTTAGTTTAATTCAGGACTAAGCCGAAACAATGTATGCATGGTCATCTGATCCCACCTTGAGTTCAAAGACCTTTTTGAAGCCAAACAGCCTTCCCCTGGGGAGAAGAGATAGACCTACTCATAGCAGCTGTAAAACCTAAGAACGTTGTTAATTGATGTTACCTGCTATGTTCCAAACATACTGATGGATCAGGGGAAGCTTGTCTAAGAAAGGAAGATTCATCCTGGTGCTCACCAGGTGGTTGCCCTATTTAGAGTTGTGCCAAAACTGTTGTTGACACATCACATGGGAAATGCATATGGTACTTACATAAGTTACATTTTTTGCATGATTGGGCCCCTGGAAGTGCTCTACAGCCATGACATAACACACATGCACAGCAGCAAAGTGCTTTTAAAATGGCCAGGGGTGTAGGTTGTAGCCGTGTTGGTCTAAGGACCTAGGCAGACAAGGTTCTTTGGGTGAATCTGATATCTTTTATTAGACCAACTTAAATAGTGGAAAACAATTATTAAGCAAGCTTTCGGGTTCAAAAACCCTTCGTCAGGCTAAGGAAGTTTCAGCAGTTGGTGTGTGCTCTTCCTGGATGGAATGAAAAGTAAAGAAGCCAGGGGCTGGGCTGGTATGCATGCAAGACAGGCAGTCAGTGAAGATGTAGACTGAGGAGTCAATGGGTGAGAGAGAGGCTCGGGGGTGGGAAGCAAGAGAAGGGAGATGAACAGTGGAGAGATACCTGGGGAGTCAGATGTCAGGCAGGTTATAGTGTGTCATAAATCCAATGTCTATATTTAGTCCATGATTTTTAGTATCCAGGAGGTTGATGAAGTGGAGTCGATAGGCTTGTCTCTGGGAAGTGTTGTGTAAGTTTCCTTTGAGGATCAGGACTGAGAGATTGGAGACAGAGTGGTTTTCTTGTGAGAAATGTGCCCCCACAGGTATTTGGGTATTCCTGTCTTTGATAGATTTCTGGTGTGCATTCATTCTGGTGCGCAGTTGTTGTTTGGTCTCTCCTACGTATTTTCGGTGGTATCTGAGGGCTTGGCTGTATATCACAGCTTTTTTGGTGTGTTTAGGGTGATTGCTGGTTCTGTGCAGATATGTATGTTGGTCTGTGGGTTTCTTGTATAATGTGGTCTGTATTTTATCATTCTGGATACTGATCATCATGTCTAAAAAGGAGATGTTGGTGCTGGAGTATTCTAGAGAAAGTCAGATGGAGGGATGGTGATTGTTGAATTACTGATGGAACTCAATCAGAGATTGTAGGTTTTCAGTCCAAATGATGAAGATGTCATCAATATATCTTAAGTATAGCAAGGGCTTGATGGTGCAGTTCTTGAGGAAGTCTTTAAAATGGTCAATCACATGAAAAATTAACCCTCCTCATATGAGACGCCCTAAAGCAGAGCACCTTAGGTAACTTGTATTCCCTCCAGGGTTAATTTTTCCCACTTTGTGGGCCTGGGTTGGTGCTTGTGCCAGTGAGCACCAGCCCAGCCTTACCTCCAGGGCTGTCAGCAGGGGAGGGAGGAGGAGGGGGAGAGGGATGCTTAGACAGTCTCCTGAGGCTGCTGGAGAGCCTCCACCTGCTGGCCAGGGCCAGTGCAGGCAGGCTCAATCCCCCCAGCCCAACAGGGGAATGTCTGCTGGGTCAAGGTGGGGGGGAGGTCTAACAAATGGCACTTTGTGTAAAGTGCCATGAGTTAGATGTGGGTCTCTAAGCATCTGCAGGCATCCCTAACGAACATGGATGAAAACAAACAAAAAAAAAAGATCTTAAAGTACCATGTACCAAAATATTTTACTTTCCACCTCTTGTGGCCTCATACTGCATCATATAGGTAACACCTTAAATTTAGCCTCCCCATTTCCTAAAACTTTTTAATTCTCTCTAATTTTGCAGTGTTCTACAAAAATATAAAATACATAGCTCATGTAATGTTACCTGTGCTCTGTCTTCCATTCCTGGACTATGACTCTATACTAGGTGCAGGAAAAAGACAGGACTAGATTCCTGCCTATGTAGGTAACCAAGGGCAGCTTTCATTCCTTTAAGTAAGATCTCCACGTGAACCTTTCAAACTTTCCACCAGCTAGTGTTGACCCTGCTGACTTCTACATGTGGCACCATTGCTATGACATCCAAGAGAAGAGAAAATTTTGTATGGGGCCCAAATGCTGTGCTGTCCTCTCTTCCTGAAGCTGATCCTTTAAAAGAAGAGGAAATCATTTCTTTTTCTTTAGTTCCAAATTGCAGTGACTAACAGAATGAAGATAGGAAGAGATGGGGAAATGGGTGGGGGGGTGGTGGTGGTAAGGTGTTGGTAAGAGAAAACTGAAAGACAGGAAGAATATGTTGCCTTCCAAGATATATGTACATATCTCATAGAATCATAGATAATTAGGGTTGGAAGGGACTCCAGGAGGTCATCTAGTCCAACCCCTGATCAAAGCAGAACTATCCCCAACTAGATTATCCCAGCCAAGGTTTTGCTTACCCAAGTCTTTAAAATCTCCAAGGATGGAGATTCTACCACATCTCTAGGTAAACTGTTCTAATGCTTCACAACCTTCGTAGTGAGAAAGTTTTTCCTTATTTCCAACCTAAAATTTCCTTGCTGCACTTTGAGACTACTGTTCCTTGTTCTGTCATCTGCCACCATTGAGAACAGTCTAGCTCCATCCTCTTTGGAAACACCCTTCAGGCAGCTGAAGGTTACTATCAAATCCCCACATAATCTTCTCACCAGCTGACTAAATAAGCCCAGTTTCCTCTCCCTGTCCTCATAAGTAATGTGCCCCAGCCCCCTAACCATTTTTGTTGCCCTCCACTGGACTCTCTCCAACTTGTCCACATCCTTTCTATAGTGGGGGGGCCCAAAACTGGACACAGTACTCCAGAGGTGGCCTCGCCAATGCTAAATAGAGGGGAAGAATCACTTCCCTCCATCTCCTGGCAACACTCCTACCAATGCAGCCCAGTATATCATTAGCCTTCTTGGCAACAAGGGCACACTGTTGGATCATATTCAGCTTATTGTCCACTGTAACCCTGTGGTAGGGGAACTTTGGTGCCTGCCACTTTAAGGGCTTGAGCAGGCTGCAGATCAGCCTGCAGGTGGGAGCAGACCCAGTCAGGAGGGTCACATGGTACCCAGGAGACTGCCTGATTTGTGTAGGGCTAGGCAGTCAGGGTATAAAACAGGCTAGGGGTCCAGGCATGTCACCAGAGGCCTGAGGCCCGCAGGGCATAAGGCCTAGAGGATCCAGTGAGGGGGCAGAGTAATGACCCCAGTGAGGGGGCAGAGTGAGAATCAGAGGCCGTGTAGAGTAGGGTCTGTGGGGGGCCTGAAGGACTACACATAGGCCAGCTGGAGTAGAGGCCCAGTATGGGCAGAGAGAGAGAGCCAAGTGAGGGTAGAACAGCAGGCCCAGGAGTGGTCCAGATTAACTATGTGGTCCATGAGCTCAGAAGGCAGACCTGTATGGGAGAGGGCTAGCTACCAATCTGTAAAACCTTGACTGGTCAATGCTGGGTCAAAGGACCAGACCACCCACCCCGAGGGATGGCCAGAGCTAGAGGCTTGGAGTCCTGACTGGCCTAGAGGCAAGGCCAGGGCCTTCCCTTAAGGCAAGAGAAGACCCTGTGCACCAATATTGCCTGGCCTTTATATTGTTGACACAGAATGGTGGTGCAGAGGCACTCAATGTGGCCGATTCAAGTCCTGAAAAAAACAGGGAACTTCAAAGAGGGGGCATGAAGACTTCCAAAAGGCTTTTGATCTAGTAGTCTATGATATCCTTGTGGAAAAATTGGAAGATTGTGGGCTTAACTGCTCAACAGTTCAGTGGGTAGAAAACTGGCTGCATGGTAGGACTCAGAGACTTCTCATGAACGGATCTGTGTCGTCCGGGCGAGAAGTGGCCAATGGTGTCCCTCAGGGGTCCATGCTTGGACTGGTGCTTTTCAACATTTTTATCTATTATTTGGATGTGAGTGTGAAAAGCTTGCTGGCCAATTTTGTGGACAACACCAAGTTATGGGGGAGTGTGGTAATGCCAGAAGATAGGTTGCAGATATAGGCAGAACTGGACAGGCTGGACAGTTGAGCGGACTGGAACCAGATGAAGTTCAACACTCAGAAGTGTAAGGTGCTCCATCTGGGGGCAAACAATCCCCAACATACCTACAGACTTGGTGGCAACGATTTGACTTGCACCATGGCCGAAAGGGACCTAGGGGTAGTGATTGACCATTGCATGAACTTGAGCTGGCTGTGCGATGCTGTGGCCAACAGGGCAAACAACATGCATTAACCATTTTATCTCATGCAAAACTAAGGAAGTGATACTTCCACTGTACTCTGCACTGGTGAGATCGCAGCTGGAGTACTGCGTCCAGTTCTGGGTGCCGCACTTCAACAATGACATGGAAAAACTTGAGAGGGTCCAGAGAAGAGCCACTCATATGATCAGGGACTTGCAAGACTAGCCATATGAGGAGAGGCTGAGGGACTTAGGCCTCTTCAGCCTACAGAAGAGAAGGCGCTGAGAGGGGACTTGGTAGTGGCTTACTGCTACATCAGGGGAGTACATCAAGAACTCGGTTAACAGCTGTCCACCAGGGCACCCCGGGGAAGACCAGGAGCAATGGATACAAACTCCTGGAAGGCCGCTTCAGGATCAGTTCCAGGAAAAACTCCTTCACAGTCAGACTGTGGAATAAACTCCCTCCAGTGGTGGTGCAATCACCTACCCTGGAAATCTTCAAGAGGAGACTGTATAGTCACCTTGCTGGGGTCACTTGACCCCAGTTGTCTTTTCCTGCCTAGTGCAGGGGGCTGGACCTAATGATCTACAAGATCTCTTCCAGCCCCTAACAATCTATGAATCTATGAAAGAGGCAAAGAGAGACATGGGGGGGTGGGGCTCTTATAAATGAGCTAACATTTGCAATGTGGAGCCCTTTTATTTCTAGCAAAACCTTGGGGGTGGGGCATGATAAGGAGTTACAGAATACTAAATAGCAAAGAGAAAGTAAATACCAATTTATTATTTACTATCTCTTACAGTACAAGAACTAGGGGTCACAAAATGAAGCTAGTAGATACTTAGTAAGTTTAAAGCTAACAAAAGGAAGTTATTTTTCACACAGCCTGCAATTAAAAAGTGTGGAACTCATTGCCGCCAAATGTGAGAGCTGACTGTTCTTGGAGACATGGGGCATTAGTAGGTATTGAGCATGGGAGTTATGGACACAGCCTCTGAATTACAACTTCCTAGGTGTTAAATGCTGGAGGTTGCAAGTGAAAGAGGAACAATAGAAAAAGACCCTGGTCATACCTAGTTCACTCTTCTTTTCAGCATCCACACTCTATCACTGCATGCCACAGGATCCTGGGCAAGATGGACCTATGGTCTGACCCAGTAAATGGCAGTTTTTCTGTTCTTGTATGTTCTTATATTGCTATAATGCTACAGTAGCAGAACTAGGGCAGGGCAAGTGGGACAGCAGCCCTGGGTGATGACTGGAAGTCTTTGCTAGGTCTTTACTGCCTCTGCCTGGCCACAGGAGCTAGGCACCACACCAAACACCATATCTAGGTGACAAGGGGTAAGTGGAACAAGCAGAATGGCCCACCCCTCCCACCTCCCTTCTGGAAGCCTTTGCCAGGGAAGGTATAGCCCTGGGCCCAATATATATGTTGGGGGGAGGGGGAAAGGAATGAAAGGCCTCGTTGCACCTTATGCTGTGAGTCTCACAAATGTTGATCAGTGTTAGTGCAAGCATGGAGTTTGCAACAATCACACCCTTAATCTAGAAACCTTCTCTGACTATCCCTACCTACACAGCTGTGACTTTCCTCTAGAGGCCTGGTGAGCAGGGGCAGGACTAGGAGCTGGAGCTGTGAGTTGCTACTACAGGGCTTGCGATCCAGGACAGACTTCTATCAGTGCTCTATGGGAGGGAGCGTGAAAGATCCTGAGATACTGGATGACTTCAACTTGGGCGGCATACCTGTGGGGGAGTAGCCACATCTTAACAGAACAGGAGCTGGGTAGTATGGATCAGAGGTAATCCTGTCTTGGAGTGGTGTAACTTTGAGTAGCATAATGAGTTCTTAGAAACACTTTAAGGTGTCAATTAGTGGACAGTCCAGGGGTTAAGAGCTCCCAAATTACTGTGTAACAAAGCCTGAACAGAGCACCAGGGTCAGCTCCTAGGGAGCTGCTGCTTCCTGTGTGACAAGGGAAACCTTCCTTCCACTCACCCACATCCCCATCTCCTCCTCTACAGTGGTTGGCCTACCCTAACATGTAACCACCCCCATCCCAGTCACTAAATGAGCTTGCTACACCTCTGTGGTGCTGTGTTTATCAGTGTGGAGCACTGAACCACCCTTATTTAATTGCATCTTTTATATCAGCTCTCCTGGGTGCCTAGTATTTCTCTTCAATGGGGTTTTTGGTAAGTGGGCAAAGTGAAACGGTTCAATTTTTTTTAGGGACTTCAAAATGACCAAAGCTGCTCACTCAAACCCCAAAGTGAACAAAAGTTGTAATTTCCAGCCTTTTGACCTGTCGTAACCCAAAGGAAAGTATCCACCTATGCTCTGTTTTTCTTTTTAGAGAATGGCAGCAGAGAGCAAAGTTTCCATCCAATAGATCTGAAATGAAAATAGTTGCTGCTTGGAAACTTGCCAGGTGCTGCAAGGGAATTTCAGCTTTCTGTCAAGGGGGAGTGGGGAGAGGAGGAGAGCTTTCACGTGGGAATCAGCTTCAAAAGGCATCAGCTTACAGAGTTCTGATTGCTTCCCCTCTTATAAATGAGCTAACATTTGCAATGTGGAGCCCTTTTATTTCTAGCAAAACCTTGGAAGAAACCTTTATAACACATTTGTTCATTTGTGTACTTCAGTTATTTGAAGAGGTTGGCAGCTGTTTAGACTAATAAGACATTATTGATCTATCTCTTATTTCATTGATTCTGCTCAATGCGCTGCAGCCTCACAAACCATTTACCCTGTAAAATAATAAAGCGGTGTGATGACTGGGCTGGACTGTGAATGGAGGATTCCAGGCACAATGTGATCAACCTACAGAGCACAGTGCTTGTTCCACAGTGGCATGAAAAATGCTTTTGTAAACCAATAGAAAGGCTGAGAAATGACCCGATGAAAACAAAGGCTGACTCTAGTTGTATGCACCAGTTCTGCCTACATAGTGAGATGTGATCAGGCAGAACAGCACAGTCCCAAATGATTCTTTAAAGCCACAAAGCTTGCAGATGTTCATTTTCTGCATATTTCTCCCACAGCTATGAAAAATGTATATCAGGGGAAATAAATTCCATTTAACATAGCAACTTTTAAGCAATATCTAGTTTAAAGGGTCTGAACAGCTACAGCATGCTTCATTTGTAAAGGAAGATGTGCAGTACACAGTTATGCTAAAATGTATGGTTACATCAACCCCGATTTGTGCATCTATAGTTGTTCTCCTTGCCAGATATAGGAGTCTCCTCTCTTTTTGGTTCACATAAACAAGAAGTACAGTTTTTCTCACTTTTGTGCAGAAAAACAAGTGCCATATATATGTTATGCATACATGGGTTAACTCCTATCAAAATTACAACAAGCTGGCAAAAAATAAATCCAGGCTCAGTTAATTCTTGCATCAGCAACATTTTCCAACCTACAACTCACATTTATTTTTCAGGTTTTTTTAAAGGCACTTTTCAAAGCTGCCTGTGTGCAAATAGATAAATCGTTATACCCATGAATAATAAGCTATTCAATTTGCCTCAAACTCGGCACATAATCAATGTTTTTCCTTTATACTTGCACCAAGGCAACCAAGAGCAGAATTAATCCCATTTTTTATGACTCATTAGACAAAAGAACAGAACTAACAATGCTGAATATCTTGTAGCATGGATGTCTTTTTGTGTATTGGCTTTTATAATAATCCCTAACTCAGATGTAGAACCTTTCCCTTGTAGATCCCAAAGGGGATCAGGGCCATTGTCCTCATTTTGTCATTACTGCTATTCTACAGAAGTGATTTGAGGCACAGAACACTGAAATAAATTGCCTAAAGTCAGGAAAACTTTCATGGCAGAGCCCTGAATAGAACCTGTTCACTAGGCAACACTGTCTGTCTTGCTCCAACAGAAGTTATAGATTTAGTATAAATATTAAGGGAAGATATTCAATGTTGTGTGTTATGCAGGAAGCCAGGACTAATCTTAATGGTCTTTTATAGCCTTACAGTCAATGAGTCAAAAACAATTATGATTGCAAGCTTTAAGCTTGTCTACAGGCCCGTTAGTCTTACCTTGGTCCTGGAGAAGCTTTTTGAGAAAATTATCCAGGAGACACATCTGCGAGGGACCAGCAGGGGAGATCATGCTTAGGGGCAACCAACATGGGCTCATTCAGGGCAGGTCCTGTCAGACCAACCTGGTGGCCTTCTACAACCAGGTCACAAAATCCTTGGATGCAGGTGTCGTGGCAGACGTAGTCTTTCTGGACTCTAGGAAGGCCTTCGACACTCTCTCTCACCCCATTCTCATTAAGAAATTAGGTGACTGTGGCATCGATGCCTACACAGTAAGATGGGTTGCAAATTGGCTGGAGGGCCATACACAGAGTGGTGGTGGATGGATCTTTTTCAACCTGGAGGGATGTGGGCAGTGGGGTCCTCCAGGGTTTGGTCCTTGGGACCGCACTGTTTAACATCTTCATCGGAGACTTGGACGAGGGGGTGAAAAGCACCTTGTTCAAATTTGCGGATGACACTAAAATGTGGGGAGAAGTGGGCACTCTGGAGGAGAGGGACAGGCTGCAACTAGATCTAGACAGGTTACAGGGGTGGGTGGATGAGAACAGGATGGGATTCAACACTGACAAGTGCAAGGTACTGCACCTGGGGAGGAAGAACCAGCAGCATACCTACAGGCTGGGGAACTCCCTTCTGGTCAGCACAGATGCAGAAAAGGATCTTGGAGTCATTATTGATTCGAAGATGAACATGGGCTGCCAATGTGGGGATGCAGTCAGGAAGGCTAACCACATCTTGTCATACATCCACAGATGCATCACGAGCAGGTCCAAGGAGGTGATCCTCCCCCTCTATGCAACACTGGTCAGGCCACAGTTGGAGTACTGCGTCCATTTCTGGGTGCCACACTTCAGGAGGGATGTGGACAGTACCGAGAGGTTCCAGAAAAGGCCACTCACATGATCAGAGGGCAGCAAGGCAGACCCTACGAGGAGAAGCCATGGGACCTGAATCTGTTCAGCCTCCATAAGAGAAGGCTGAGAGGGGATCTGGTAGCCATCTACAAACTGGCCAAGGGGGACCAGCAGGCTATGGGAGAGTCCCTGTTCCCCCAAGCACTACTGGGAATAATGAGGAATAATGTCCATAAGTTGACCGAGAGTAGATTCAGGGTAGATATCAGGAGGCACTACTTCACAGTCAGGGTAGCTAGGATCTGGAACCGACTTCCAAGGGAAGTGGTACTTGCTTCTACCCTGGGGGTCTTCAAAAGTAGGCTAGATAATCGCCTAGCCGGGGTCATTTGATCCCAGCATTCATTCCTGCCCATGGCAGGGGTTTGGACTTGATGATCTGCTCAGGTCCCTTCTGACCCTACCAACTATGAAACTATGAACAGAAAGGTAGTAACACTTCTTTGGGGACACATCAGAAGAAAGTCTTCTTTGCCTTCATGGGAGACCTTGCAAAGCCTAAGAAGACAGGAGAGCACATTTTTAGACCTCTTAATCTAAACACAGTTACAAGTGACCTGCTAAATATAGTCATTGATGCAGGGCTAAATTTTGTCTGTCCTGTGTCTCAGAGTATAGCAGTTAATGAGAAAATGCTTGTTTGGGCGGGGGGGAGGCGGGGGGGGGGGGGGGGGGGGAGGGGGGAGAGGAGGCCTGGCTTTTCTGTCCGCGGCAGCAGTGGCCACCCTCCAGGCAGCACCCGTCTGCAGGGACCCAGCTCGGGTGGTCCCGGGGGGCACCACAACCACAGAAGGAAGCACAGCAGGCCCCTGCGCAGCTCAGGCAGGCAGGTAGGCTTCAGGGTGGGGGGAAAAAAAGATCAGGCTTGCCACTTTTCTTGGGCAGAGCCTGCTTTCCCAGGCTGCTGTCAGGCTGCCTGCAGGGCTTTCTGCAGAGCTGTGGAGCTACACGGAGCCCGGTGCTTCATTCCAAGGCTGTAGGGGCAGCAATCTTTGAAGGAGTTTTAATTTGCTGCACCCCAAGTCATTTAAGGCACATTATGCTGCTGAATTTCCTACAGCGGCTGGAATTAATGCACAATATGCCACTGAGGCATGCAAACACTGACACCATTAAAGCAATGCGAAAGCATTTAGCCTGCATTAAAGTATCATGCGCACACACCTCTTGTTTCATCTACACACAGCCCAAAACAACAAACAAGCAAGTAAGCAAACAAAGCCCTTTGGCATTTCTTCCTGGTGGCAGAAGAAGGTGCCTTAGCTCTGGCCCTTCCTAGAAGCAAGCTCCTCTGGGTTTCAGTCTATCTCTTGGCCACAACTGCTCCTTCCCCAGCTGCAGATGCTTGCTCTCTCTCCCCTTGGACTTTTAACTAATCACCTATAGCGGGGCTGCTACTGCAGGGCAGTCTGCCTCACTTGGAGGGCCAGACCACCGTGGTACACATGTGTTGACCTGTGAATGCAGGAGGACAGGGATTATTACATTTTCTGTAAAGGCTACACAGAAAAGCTATTAAACCTGTCTGCCCCAGATAGTGGTGTAACAACACAGCTGGGTGCCTGAGGCAGCTGCCACACGAATGACTTCTAGCTTCACTGGTGTAATTGTACAGCTGTGGCAGCCCACCCTCCTCCTCCCCCACTCCCAGATGGCATCTGGGGGGTCTTCCCCAGTTATCCCAACCTAGTACCCTCCACTGGTCCCAGAGACTTTACTGTTATCTTAATTCTGAACTCTATTGACAGTTTCAGTCTCTCTAACACACTTAGTTAGCAGAATTAGTTGGCTTAGAGACACTCTACTTAAAAAACTGAACAAGCATCAGATAAGCAAGTTGGCAATTAGAGAAGAATTTACAATAATAATGCAAAATGCCTTATGATTTCTTAGAGCATTCTCTAAATTTGGGTCTAATCCTACCCACATATTTTAATGTTTACAGTATCCTATCAAACATGAAAAAGGCCTACAGTGCTTTGCCATTCCAAGTTCTCTCTGAGGTCAGTTGATATAAAGCAATATTTTGATAGATTCTAATAAAAAAGATTCTGATCTAAGGTTAAATAGGCTCTCATCAGCATCTTTTTGCACTTAAATTAAAAAATCTGGTCATAAGCTCTTATGAATTTATGAAATAAAGTGGTTTCAGAGGAGAATATTAAAAACAAAGCAAGATAATACTGATGAGTTACAGGGAAATAGGAAGAGAGCAAACAGGTCAAGTCTAGAGTAAACTTGTTCCTCAATATTTATATCACGAAACTATTAAACATACCACACCATATTAGCTCTGTGAGGTGATATTTTTATCTTTGGCAGTCCCTTGCAGTCATGGATGATTGGCTTCCATGACTGTTTTATCTGTGTGTCTAAAGATGGCTGATGAGGCCTATCCGGGATTAACAGACTCTCCTGGAGCTTCGAAATGTCTTTCTGTGTAGGGTGGGTGGTGCTGGATTCGTGATTTGGTCCATGACATGCTGTTTCTACCACTCCCACTTTTCCATTTCCTGTTGTTGTTGTGAGGTTTCAAAGTACTGAGATTCCTGCAGCAGACTCTTCCCCCATTTTGGGACAGTCCTGGGTAATAGTCTCCAATGAGTTGACATTGATGTTGTATCTTTTTTAAGTTGGTCTTGAGAACATCTTGAAAGCACTTTCTCTGCCCTCCTCTTGAGTGTACACTTTGGCTGAGATGGGAGAATAAAACTTGCTTTGGGAGTCTGGAGTCAGACATCCAGGTGATGTGGCTGGCCCAACAAAGTTGATGTTGAATGATTGTTGCTTCAGTACTCATGGTGTTTGCTTGCAGGAGGATGCTAATGTTGGTGTGTCTGTCTTCCCACTGGATTTGGATGATCTTTCACAGGCAGAATTGATGGTATTTCTCCAACAACTTTAGATGTCTCCTGTACATTGTCATTTCTCAGCTCCATGAAGCAAGATGGGGATCAGAAGTGCTTGATAAACTATAAGCTTGGTTTCAGATCTGATGTCACAATCTTTGAACAGCCATTTCTTCAGATGTCCAAAGGCTGGACTTGCACATTTGAGGCAATGTTTGATTTCTTTGTCAATGATAGCCTTCTGTCCGAGATGGCTTCCAAGGTATAGGAAATACCCAACATTCTCCATAATCTCACTGTGGATCTTGATTACCAGAGCTTGGGACTGTTCATTAGGAGCTTGTTGGTGGAAGACCTTAGTCTTCTGAATGTTAAACATCAGTCTAATTTTCTTGTATACCTTGGTAAAGACGCTGACAATTGCATGAAGGTCTGCTTTTGAGTGATACACTACAGTATCATCAGTGTACAGGAGCTCAATGACTGAGGTCAGGGTGGTCTTGGTTTTGGCTTGGAGTCAGCTGAGGTTAAACAGCTAACCATTTGTTTTTGGTAGTTTAGCTCCACTCTGGCTAGAAACTTGTTGGTGGTCAGATGTAGCATCTCAGCAAGGAATAGTGAGAAGAGTGTGGGAATGATAATGCAGCCTTGCTTAACTTGCACTTTAACCCCCAAGGGATAGATCCATTACTGAGAACAAGTGCTTGCATACCAGTGTGGAGCAGGAAGAGAATGGTGACAAATTTCAGTGGGCATCCATACTTTAGAAGGATCCTATGCAACACTTCTCGGCTGACAGTCTAAAGCTTTCATGAGCTCAAAGAAGGCCATGTAGAGTGGATTATGTCGTTCCTGATCTTTCTACTACAGTTGGCAAGCTGTGAAGATCATGTCAGTTGTGCCTCTTGATGCCCTGAACCCACATTGAGATTCTGGGAGGAGCTCTTCAGCAAGTGGAAGGAGATGGTTTAAAAAGGTTCTTGCAATGACCAAGGAGCCAGTGAACAGGGACTGCCAACAGGAGCAGTTTCCAGGAAGTTGCTGGAGGCAAGAGGAGGGAAGAAGGATCAGAGAAGCCAGGCCAGGCACTAGATCCTGCTCAGGAAAGGTAAGTGATCCAGCTGCCTGTAGCTTTGGTTTAGCTGACTGTGTGTTTGGTTGGTGGGTGGGAAGCTGGGAGTGAGTGTTGATTGTTGATTATTTGATTGCTGTGGGATAGCTGCCTGGGCCTGAGTCAGCCCAGGCCCAGAAGTGTATAAAAGGAGACTCCTCAGGTGACCAGGGAGCCAGTGAACAGGGACTGCCAACAGGAACAGTTTCCAGGAAGTTTGCAGGCCAGCTCATGGGCAGGAATACATGGGAGCTTCTGCCAGAGACCTCAGGTAAGTGATTGAGGAGAGGTGGTACTATGGGAGTGGTGACATGGAACATAGCCAGGGCCCCTGTCCTGCTGCTTCCCCCAGGATAGGTGGCTGTTCCTTAAGGAGACGATCCTCCGAGTTCAGAGGGAGTCAGATCCAATGCGATCCAAAGGAGGCACAAGTGCCAAAAAGCCCCCTTGGCTCAGTAAAGGCATCCGGGAGGACCTGAGGGCAAAAAAGGTGGCATACAATCAGTGGAAGCAAGGGGCTATCACCAAGGATGATTACACCTCCATTTCTTGTGTTTGCAGGGAGGCGGTTAAGAAGGCCAAGGCAGAGACGGAACTAGGGATGGCAACCAGAATTAAGGATAACAAAAAGTCCTTTTTCAAATACATAGGGGTAAGAAGAAGGCACCAGGTAATGTGGGGTCCCTACAGGACAGGCTTGGCAATCTGGTGATTGCAGCAAAGGAAAAAGCTGATTTCTTCAACGAGTTCTTTGCCTCCATGTTTCTGAGCAGGGATCGGGACAACTCCCCCACTAGGATTACGGACAGGTTCTGGGGACACAACGCCATGCCTAGGGTCAGGGACAATCTACTTAGTGAACTTTTGGAGGGGCTGAATGTGTTTAAATCAGCAGGTCTGGATGCTCTTCATCCGAGGGTACTGAGGGAATTGGTGGAGGTTATAGCAGGGCCCCTGGCATGGCTGTATGAGCACTCGTGGTGCTCTGGCCAGGTCCCAGAGGACTGGAAAAGGGAAAATGTGGTCCCCATTTACAAGAAGGGGAGAAAGGGGGACCTGGGTAACTATAGGCCAGCTAGTCTCACCTCAGTCCTTGGGAAGACCTTTGAGAAAATTATCAAGGAGCACATCTATGGGGGCCCAGCATGGGAGGAAATGCTCAGGGGCAACCAACATGGGTTTATTGTGGGCAGATCCTGCCCGACTAACCTTGTTTCCTTTTACAACCAGGTCACAAAGTCCTTGGATGTGGGTGTTGAGGTGGATGTCATCTACCTGGACTTCAAGAAGTCCTTTGACATTGTTTCTCACCCCATTATCACAAAAAACTAGCTGACTGAGGTATTGATGCCTACACAGGCAGATGGGTGGCAAATTGGCTCGATGGTCGCACCCAGTGGTGGTGGATGGGTCATTTTTGACCTGGAGGGATGTGGGCAGTGGAGTTCCGCAGGGCTTGGTCCTTGGGTCTGTGCTATTCAACATCTTTATCAGCAATTTGGAGGTGGACATGGAAAGCACACTGTCCAAATTCACTGATGACACAAAGATGTGGGAAGATTTGGGTCCTATGAAGGGGAGGGACAGAATCCAACTAGAGCTAGACAGGTACAGAGGTGGGTGGATAAGAATAGAATGGAATTCAACACAGACAAGTGCAAGGTACTGCATCTAGGGAGAAGGAACCAGTAACACACCTATAGGCTGGGGAACACCCTTCTCAACAACACAGTGGCTGAAAGGGATCTTGGAGTCATTGTTGACTCCAGGATGGACATGAGCCATCAATGCGAGGAAGTGGTCAGTAAGGCTAACCTCACCTTGTTGTGCATCTACAGATGCATCACAAGCAGGTCCTGGGAGGTGATCCTTCCTCTCTATGCAGCGCTGGTCAGACCGCTATTGCAGTACTGCATCCAGTTCTGGGCGCTACACTTCAAGAGGGATGTGGCTAACCTTGAGAAGGTTCAGAGGAGGGCCAATCGCATGGTCAGGGGGCAGCAGGCCAGGCCCTACGAAGATAGACTAAAGGGCCTGAATCTATTCAGCCTCCACAAGAGAAGACAGAGAGAGGATCTGGTGGCCATCTATAAACTCACCAGGGGGGACCAGCAGAAAATACGTGAGGCTCTGTTCCCCAGGCACCACCTGGGATAACATGGAATAATGGCCACAAATTGATTGAGAGTAGGTTCAGGCTTGATCAGGAAGCATTACTTTACAGTTAGGGCTGCCAGGCTCTGGAATGGGCTCCCAAGATAGGTGGTGCTCTCCCCTACCTTGGAGGTCTTCAAGAGGAAGTAGGATAGATATCTGGCTGGGGTATTATGATCCCAGCACTCGTTCCTGCCCAGGGCAGGGGGTTAGACATGTTGATCTGTCCAGGTCCCTTCCGACCCTAGAAACTATGAAACTATCATTCCTGTGGTGGATATAGCAAGCTGATCCCTTTGTAAGTTTCCACAGTCAGTCTTGTCTCCTTTCTTGAAGATTGTCACAATCATGGCATCTCTGAGGTCATTTGGGATTTCCTCATCATTCCAGATCCTTAAGATGAGCACATGAAGTTGTGATGTGAGCTCCTCTCCTCCCTGTTTGAAGATTTCAGCAGGTATTCTATCCTCCCCAGATGCCTTCTTGTTCATCATCTGCTTGATGGCTTTCCTCCTTCTGTCAAGGGTTGGAGGGATTCTGAAATCATCTCTGACTGGGTGTTGTCAACATCAGAGTATCAATTGAGAAGGTCTTTAAAATGCTCCCTCCAGGGCATTGATGTCTCCCCTTTCCTTGATTAGGTCTCCTCCATCCTGAGGTCTCAAGGGCTTGGTCACTGAGTGCTCGGCCTGTAGTTGGCTTTGGTGGCACTGAAGAAACTGTGCATATCATGGATGTCAGCAAGATGTTGAATCTCCTTAGCCTATTACGGGTCCTCCTTTGGACCTCTGCCTTGACTTGTTGGAGATTCAATCTTTTTTGCTTGGAGTTGGTGTCATTTTCCCAAGCACAAAAGTCTTTGCACTTGCGATTGATCAACTCTAGTATACCCCACTCATTTTCATCAACCCAGTCTTGATGTTTCGTGGTGGAGATCCAAATGTCTTTTCACAGCTGATGATGATAGTGGCCTTGAGGGCATCTCACACACTGCTGACATTCTCCCATTATTGTTGGTTGGAATTCACCAATTTTTCATTGAGGCACTGATGGAAGAGGTTGAACTTTCTTGAGTCCTTGAATCATTCAACATTGATCTTCCATTGACATTGCTTCTGCTGCAGCCATCATTTGGGAAACATTTTGAGTGATATAACTGAGTGGATGAGTCGGTGAGCAGTCCAGCAATCTTCAGCTACTAGTACAACTCAGCTGATGCAGACATCTTTGAGATCCTGGGCACAGATAATGACATAGTAAATCAGGTGCCAATGTTTAGATCATGGGTGTGGCCATGATGTTTTGTGCTCATTTTTCTAGTGGAACAGGGTGTTACTGATGGTGAGTTCATGCTCTGAGCATTTGGTCAAGAGGAAGATGCCATTGGAATTGACCTTTCCTAGTCCTTCCTTGTCGATGGTTCTGGTCCACAGGTTAGTCTCTCTTTTGACATTAAAATCACCAAGAAGAATAAGTCCATCTCCCTCTGAGATGTCAGAGAAGACTTGGTCAAGGTTGGTGTGGAATTCCTTCTTGGCTCCGTCAAGAGTCAGGGCATATACACTGATAACAGTGGCATATTGGCTCCTTGCCAGTTTAAGATGGTGAGTCATGAGGCACTCATTAATTCTGATAGGGAACTCACTGAGTTGGCTTATGAGTTCATTCTTAGTGGTAAAACCAACTCTATGAAGTCGGTGCTGTCCTTCCTGTTTACCCTTCCAGAAGAAGGTATAGCTGCCTCCATGTTCTTTGAGCTGCCTATCTCCCACTCACTGCATTTCGGTCAGTGCAGCTACATCTATGTTGTATTGCCTGAGTTCTCAGGCCATGATTGCATTATTATGCTCTGGTTGTTCACTATTAGAGTTTTCCATGAAGGTCCTGATGTTCCAGGCCCTGAAAATGATAGTGTGTCTTCACTGGTATTTTGACTGAAGTAAAGGTGAGCCCACTGGATGTTTATACACTCAGGAAGAAATACAGAATGGTGTATTTGACAAGCTATGTTTAGGACACCTTTTCTAACCCCCTCCCCATGTGGGGTGAGCAGAGCAGATCCTGAAGAGGGCTGCTCAGTCACAGTTTCAGCTGCCAAATTACACTCCTGTTTCATCCAAGTGCTAGGCAACCTTCTTTGTAACTGCTGCGCTCATGTCAGTTCATGACTAGGAGCTTCCAGACCTCACAATCCTGCTCCTGTCACCATTAGCTGGTCACCAAAGGGCCTGAAGAATGTGCTGGAAAATCTGTTTTCATGGAAGATGCCTGTGCATGACTTCTTTTAGTCAGAGATAAACTATTGCACATGAGCTTCCACATGGCTCTTGACAGAACAGGACCTTGATCCAATGGCAAGCAGACCAAGACAGCTGAGGATTTCATTCCACTGAGCCTTCATCTGTCTTTGCAGCTGTTGAGATTCTAACATCTCCTTCCACCTGCTGTGCTGTTGAGGCCTTGGCGACCCATGGCTGGGGGCTGGGCAAGCTTATTATAGTGGTGACCTGTACTCACTGTGTCACAGCATTGTCAAAGCATATATGTGGTTTTTCAAGAGGGAAACCATTGCACCTGTTGTCCTCACCACAATCTGATGGTGTTGCCATTGCTTGATCTGCAGTTACTTATTCATCAGAATTACCCCTGCTTATTTTACAGCTAACCTTCCCTGAAGGTCATTCCATTATCTGCCACCTGTGGGTAGCAGTACAGCTAGGTAGCAGCACAGCTCTGCCCCACAGTGCTACCTTTATGTGATTCACAAGATAAACCTAGAAATTTCAAATAGGAATCTGTAGCGTCAAAAATATTCTGACTCGCTGTGATCTTTCTGGGTTCTTTGCCACAGAAGAATTGCTCTATTATTTTTCTGTGGTAGAAAAATGAGTGAAAGCTAAGAGCTGGTCTTTTCTGAGGGATGTCTTGAGTCTAAAAAGGTTGAGAACCACTGATTTAGAGGAGCACATATACCCCATAGTGAAAATTCAGAAAACAAGTTTCTGTTTGGGGGAGCAGACCATTTCAGAGGTTTTTGATATCTTTGTTCTGTCGGCTTTGCTTTGATGCTTTGTGACTCAAAAAATGGCTATGAACTTGTGTCTAATTACAAAAACAGATGCCAATTTGAGCCAGTTTTTGCAGCTGGGTTCCAGTGAATAGCAAATGGAACATACAAATAAATTCCTCAAGGAGTCAGCTAAAGAGGAAGTAAGAATAGTGGGTTTATATCCTGGCAAAACACACAAATGTTACTAGAAGAGAAAAAAGCATCTAAAAGGGGTAAAGAATAGCTACTGCAGGGGCTATTCCACAGATGTGCAATACTCTTGTTTCTAGAGGAAGACAGGGTTGTGTCAGTTCAAAGCAAGGAATAGATGGTTGGAATGCTTATTAATTAAGGGAATAGGTGGCTCCCTTGCTTATCCTTGCAATGCTGCACTGCCTTCAAACAACAATATTCGTTCTGATCTTATGGTTACACAGAGGCTTTATAGGGTTCCCAAAACAACTGGGGGCTCACTATTGCTAGTGAAAGAAAATGGGGTCTCTAGTCAATTTTGGGAGACTGGGGTAGCCATCGTATGAATGGCTGTCCTATTTCGAGTGAAGAAGGATGTATAGTATCTTGTTAGTGTGTCATTTGGCTGATACCTGATTTGAGGATGAATATTTGAAACCACTAGGCTCTTGTATACAGCAATAAAAGGTGTTCTGCAGGGACACTATTCAGTTACCTGTGGTAGGTAAAAGGAATCCCCATTTGTGATAGGACTACCGAGTGGATCAGTAAGTTTCACCTTTGCCCATCATAGGAAGCATTTAACTAGAAAGGCCACTACTTCCCTTGAATAGCACGCCCTGATAAATCATGAGATTCAGTGGCTGTGTACTTACATCACTTAGCCAGACAAAGTGTGTGATTCTCCAGAACTCTAGCTGTATGAGAAAGAAAGTAACAGATATCATAGAAATTAATAGAGTTTCAATAATATGGTTCTAGCTGTTTGTAGTCATCCTGTCTCATATTTGCTCATCAGCTAAACAAATCCTGACAAGACTACACTAAAGATAAAGATCTCTTCAACTGCCTTGGCATAAGTCAAAAGATGGGTGATGGTGTCTTTGGAAGACAGAAGACAAGGAAGAGACACATTCCAAAAGCACAAGTATAATTATTGTGTGTGCAATATTATTATTTTTGTAAAACATAAGGTGGAATATAAAACCAAGACAAGGTTTTATTGTAGGGAATGATGACTTGGAACCATTTGTTATATTTTAATAACAAAAAAAGCTAGGGTATGAAAGCCTGTCTAAGACATCTAACATAATGGATGCTCTGTGCTAATACTTTACTATGGCAGTGGCAAGAGGCGTAACCCATTAATTGAGCTCCATTGCCAATGGCAGCAAAATCACCCAGGCTATGTATCAATCAATTGCACAAAAAGCTTGACTTTTATAACAGCGAAAATTGGATCATTTGAAGAGGAAGTAAGAATAGAGGGCATATATCATGGAATATTAAGGCATAGGAATGCACTTATTAGCTATATGATTATCAGTTATTTTGTTGTATCTCTTTTTCACCCCAATTAAAACAGACAATCTTTTTTCTTATGAAACAGTAGTAGTAATGATGTGTATTTTATGTATGAGTCTTTTAACAACCAGGGGATCTTCAGTGTCCAAGTAATACTGGATATCCCTTTACAATATCGGAAAGAGATTCAAATAGAAACAGATACACATAGGGCAAGAGGGCCAGGGGGAAATATGATAAAGCTACTCAGCTCCCAGCCTCCTTCTAGTTTCCTGTGGCCTACATAGGTGGCAGGAGTCCAAGAGAAATATGCATGGATGGGAAAGGTTAAACCCCATGGAAAAGAGCTCTAAAACTCAAACCACACCCTTGTAGGAAGCATCTGCTGTGAGTTTGTCAAAACACTAGTTAAATTTGCTTAATAACTAAACAGGAAATTTTAGCTTCAAGCAATAATTGAGTAAGAGTAGTAGACAGGCACGCACACTAGTATTGCTTTCTCTGTCCCCAATCTGTTATGGATAACCCTATGAAACTAATAAGCCCTATGCCTGATAGACAACCAGATACAACACAGACCTATGATTCCCAATATAAATGTTGCAATTCATGCATCTACTTCAGCAGGGGGTTTTGGGGGTTGCTTCAGTCTTTCATCACCTATTTCCTACTTTTTCTCTTTGTACATCTGCCTAGGCAGCTTTAGCTTTTCCTTCCAGAGGCCACTCTGAAGCCATTTCAAAGTGTTCCATCATTTGAGGTTTTCATATTCACATTCAGGAGATTGATGTTATCCAGCTACCTTTTTCTCTGATCAAATTTTCACTTGAAGGTTATAAAGTCATTTCAGGAGGTTCATTGATGTGTGTTTATTTCGTAAAATGGGTATATTCTGACAGTGCAAGATGAGACACGAGAGAATAAAAATGAAATTATGGTGTGGTTCTGAGTTGTCAGAAACTTACAAATTCAGCAAGCAATGTTTTTATGGCTGGTCTGTTGTTAAAATGGGCTCTTGTATTGGCTGGTATAGCACGCTCTGCAGATGTCTGTTGCAGAACAGTGACTCACCACTAAGCACTCCCTGTCCTGCCTTGTTATGTTTTAACAAGTTGGCTCCTTCCTGCCAAATGTAGCTCTGACCTGGCAGAAGTCTGCATAGATTCATGACCCGGCCTTCTAGACACAGTCCTCCAAATAATGTCTAATGGGTCCATATCTAATTTATACCTATCAGTTCTAGACCCAGTTGTCTTTTCATCATTTCACTTCATTTTTGGAGTAGGGCAACAGAGAATCTTGGTCCTTCTTCCACTCTGCATTTCTCCCAGGATCCCTGTAGCAAAGCAACTAAAATAAGCTGGCAAACAAGCTACTGCACTAGGCTCCTTTCATCTCCATGGACTGCTTCCTATGTTTATGTACCTCTAAGTCCTTTCCCCCCAGTCCTAAAAAGTTCTCTTAGCTTTTCTGGTGTGTCACACTACCCAGAAATGCTCTCCATAACACCTCGGTTCTTACTCTTGCCTCCACCTTGCACAGGTGCTTGCTCTGCCTCTTCTGCCTTGGTTTCTTCTAGCCTTTCATCAGGGCCCCCACCACAGGAGAGAAGCCTCAGACCTGCCCCTTCACTGTCTTTTGTTCTTGCTTCTACAGCCCCTATTTCTTATCTAAATTAACTTTCCCCTTTTCCAGTGCTCATCATAATTTACCCTTCCATTTTCTTCCTCAAAAAGCAAACACACCTCCCCCTCCTTTCACTAGCAGAACCTTTTATACAGTAATTGCTCACTTCCTCTCCAGCTGGGTCTGATAAGTAATAATGGAATGCCCTTCCCTTGCAGTCACCAAGTGGTCTAATTGAGTTCTCTAACTCTTAGTAACCCCTTATTCACCTGTGTGGTGTTTAGAGCCCATTACATTCCTACTGGGTCTTTTAATGACTTTGAGGTTCCAAAATCAGGTTAGCAAAAAGAAAATTCTTTCTGTTCTTCAAGAATTGTGGACATGTCTAAGTAAAATAGGTTCATTTATTTCTGTTCTTCTTCATGAATGTTCTTATACCAGACACACTGGGGTAACTGGATTACTCCCCTACAGTACGTTACTTTCTTTCCATTTAATCGGGACTAGATTATAATCCTATAAAATGTTTCTGTGAATCATTTGTCATAGTGGTTGTGTCTTCCTCTAAATATAACATTGCATGATCTTCATTTCTTTTCTTTTTGAGATCTGATTTTAGAAGTTGTTCAGGGTATAGCAATGCATTTTATCTTACAAGTTCAAGGTAAGAATGTTATTCCTGTGTCTTCCAAAAAGGTATGAATGTTAGGACTATCTGATTAGGCAGAGCAAAGTTCATAGAATCTACATTTGTAAGAGGAATTACTTTATTAAATGATTCACAAAAATCATTGAATAGGACACTCCCAGAAAAAAATGAAGAGCAATACCTTTGGCACTTTTGTTTTCCTGGTTCATCATCATCATTATTGGTAACCCCCTGCAGCTGAGGATGATTGTCTTCCATGATTATCTTTTCTTTGGGTCTTATTTGTGAATATGTTTGATGAGGCCTATCTGGGACTGACAGACTCTGTTGCAGGTTGGGTATATGTTTCCATACAGGGTGGGTGGCCCTGGGTTCTTGGTACATACAGTAAACATCATTAAAATCTTAACATTTATTGCACTACCACATTTGCTTTCTTATGTTCACAGTTATTTCTAATTTGCAACTGAAGATGCAACTAATAATCTACTGCCCTGATAGTACTGCTTTGATTTATTTCTCTATGGGAAAGATGCTGATGTTCCATTAACATTTAATTCATAGGTGCCAAGTCTGTTTTTGTATTACTATTATTCAAAACTCCTTCTTGCTTGAGAAACCTCCTTAGTTAATTTCAACATGCCTTTGAAATTACAATGAAGTAGAGGAGTGGCTAGTAGAAAGATTTCAGCTCCCTTCTCCTTCTGGCCCCTGCAGAAGAGACAGAAGGGCAAAAATTCAGCTAACCATGACAGGTTGGGATTGTTTAAATCAATGGAGTGAGGCTGGCTTGTGGGAAATTTAGTCCTGTGTTGGGCAGGTGAAGAGGAAGGATATCAATCAAGTTTTCCAGAAGGTGGCAGTAGGGTGAATTTTCTTGTACAAATCCTGAATCTCACTATCTGATGAAATATATGAACCACAGTTAATGAAAAATAACATTACATTTGACCACTTCCTCACCCTCAGTCCCAAATCTTTAAATACAAATTGATTCTTACCTAAAAACCACACTCAAAGCAGACTGCTTTCATGCTGAAAGCTACATGAAAGGTTTTCTTCCTGAATCAATTAGTCAAACTTTCTGTAACTTCATAGGGTTGTGGCTGGTTGTATAGAAGGTGTGGAGCTTTAAAAAAATGGTTTAATGCTAGTTTATTGCTGCCATACAAGACTGCATGATTCTGAATTTTTTTACAGGTGGGGAAAGCACCATTATTTTCTTTTAAAATGATAAACTGTAAGCTTCAATTACTAATTTTGTGAACATACCTGTGATTTAGTCTACTCAGAAGTGTAATTTTTCTATATATTTTAATGCTTTCCATGCTCTGACTTTAGATAAGGGAAGTATACTCAAAAATCCATAACTGAAATTGGAGATCTGTCCAATAGAATAGATATGATATAGTAAAGTACAGCAACTTGTTTGAGAACCCTGTAGAAATATACCCCAAACTGACAACCATTTGCATATTAACAATGCTGCAGCTTCTCAGTGGATATTAATGTTATAATCATATTAAACAATAAAGCCTATTAATGTATGCCCAAGTATTATAAAGGAAGATAAAACACCAGGAAGTATTAACAGAAAGGTGGCTCTCATGCTTTTTAAAACATTTTTTGTGATCTTGCCTAATAGAAACAACTTACTGTAGAACAATTTCTTAATGATTTTGCAATTTCAAGACATGCTCTGGCATGATCTCAAATGCCTGAATAGATTCATAGATGTTAGGGTCGGAAGGGACCTCAATAGATCATTGAGTCCGACCCCCTGCATAAGCAGGAAAGAGTTCTGGGTCTAGATGACCCCAGCTAGATACTCATCTAACCTCCTCTTGAAGACCCCCAGGGTAGGGGAGAGCACCACCTCCCTTGGGAGCCCGTTCCAGACCCTGGCCACTCTAACTGTGAAGAAATTCTTCCTAATGTCCAATCTAAATCTGCTCTCTGCTAGCTTGTGGCCATTATTTCTTGTAACCCCCGGGGGTGCCTTGGTGAATAAATACTCACCAATTCCCTTCTGTGCCCCCCTGATGAACTTATAGGCAGCCACAAGGTCGCCTCTCAACCTTCTTTTGCGGAGGCTGAATAGATCGTTTCTCTAGTCTCTCCTCGTAGGGCTTGGTCTGTAGGCCCTTAACCATATGAGTGTCCCTTCTCTGAACCCTCTCCAGGTTATCCGCATCCCTCTTGAAGTGCGGCGCCCAGAATTGCACGCAGTACTCCAACTGCGGTCTGACCAGCGTCCGATAGAGGGGAAGTATCACCTCCTTGGACCTATTCGTCATGCATCTGCTGATGCACGATAAAGTGCCATTGGCTTTTTTGATGGCTTCGTCACACTGCTGACTCATGTCCTAGTGGACTCCAAGATCCCTTTCCACTTCCGTGCCACCCAGCAATACAAGAATGGTTTGGAATAATGAAACAAAAGAAGTAAACCATCGTCAGCTGTGAAGCCAGTCTCTTAACTCAGGGGATAAACTTGTGACTCGTGGTGGTAGGGTAAGTTTGAAGCATTAATCTATCAAACAAAGGCAAGGTTACTGTGGGTCAGACTGATGAACATCTGGAGTTTCAGAACAGCAAAAGACAGAAGAGTTATTGTGATCATGCCGGCTCCTCCTATTGGCTTTTAAACTGTAGCATGACACAAAATAGATCTGCTATCCTGCTGCTGCAATATCAAAAATTTTCCATCACATGCACTTGCCAGATAATCTTCAATGGGCTTTGTAAAAAGCTATAGTTTTCCTCTACCTTTACAATGTAGATTCAATCAAAATGATGCTTGTACAATGAACAAGGTCTAATCTTAAAATAACATTCCACTTAACTTATGCTAATAAAATGTGATTTTATAAAGTAGGAAGACCTGTTTTAGTTTCTAGATCCTACAACTTTAAAGGATCCCATTCTAGTCATTTACATGAGAGTCTTGTTTCTTTTTCTGAGGGTGGGCATTCAGGCTGTGGCTTGTCCTGTCGAGTGTATTCCTTGCCATAGTTACGCACCTCTCCCCTTCAGTTGGTATCCCTTGCTGCCCTTGTCCTCCCCACTTCCAGCTAAACTGTAGGGAATTACATTTGATGTTCTATTGTGTAAGGATTTCCATGTTTAGAGGAAATGAGCCGATATAATATCAGTGCTTCCTTTTTCCCATAATTCTTACGTTTAACTCCCTTTGCCTTGCTTGATTTGGCCATGGATTTATTTTACATCATGGCATAAGCAGATCTCAGTCAGACGATGGACATTAAAATAATGGGCAGAAGAGTCAAATAACCTAAAAAGAAATTATCTTATTCCATCAGTACTGTAGAATTCTTTATAACCCAGAGCCAGTTTCTACTGCTTTTGCTCACATACAATAATCCTGTGCTCCAGGAGTAGCTCCGGTCATTTCATTGGAGTTATTTCTGGAGTAAAGTCCTGAGCAATCTATGTAAAGATGGCAGAATCTGGCTCTTGAAGGTTAAAAGAATTCTGATAATCTCTTCATTTTCTGTACCTCTGCTTGCAACAAGATTGCTCATTCTGAGAGAAATTAATTGAAATACCATAGCCAATGTCTGTTAAAAGAACAGCTTATCTAGAATGACTTTTTTCAGAGTTGCAAATCTAGCAGTTTAGAGGTGTGTCTAAGATTACTAACTATAAACCTTTCATTAAACATGTTGATTTACTTATCAATTCTGTTTAATATATTCAACTTTGCTGCAGCCTGGCATTAGTTCAAACTCCCAGGACTAATACATTTGGTTTTGTGTAAAACCTGGGATAGATTATTTCAGGACTGAGTTAGCTTTCTTATTCCAAGATCTCACCAGAAAAGCAAAAAGAAATATCAAATGACATTTGGTTCAGATGCAGTTCAGTTTCCATTTCTGTGTATATGACAAACACAAATTGATCTAAGAAACTGTTAAACATATTATAAGTGTGAATATATATATAGTGACAAGACTGTTAGCTTACTGACTGTTTATCCCTATGTGGCTATGAATTCACTGAGGCATTAACAATGCCTCTGGGTATAATCACACTGTAAATGACAAATATTAAGAAATAACATTACCACTTTATCAGTTATGAAGACCATTTTTTACATGAGTGCAGGATAATGCCATGACTTGTTTTATATGTTCACTCCCTGACCACATGCCTGAGCAAACTCCATTAAATGAACTTTAACTACTGGCTACATATTGCAGGTTGCCTCTGCTTGTTTCTTATATAAGATATCAAAGAATTTGTTAGTAAGACAGAGTTTATTAGAGTGACCAAAGAGAATGCTAAGCCTTTCTTTAAATGAATGGAAGCTATATTGAACTCTGGATCTCTACACCAATGTCATTCTGATATTTGATATAAATTCTTATTTTGCACCAAATTGAATAAACTTAGAGTGTTATGTTGAAAAATAAGCTTCGTAGAAACTAGCCTTTTCAATTCAAAATGAAAATCCTACCGTCTTTAATAAAATCCACTAGTTTGCTTAAAAACCTCTAAAATCAAGTAATGTATTATGTAAATAAAGAATAAAAAATAGTAATCTCAAGTGAAAACAGTAAAACAACCAAGCTGTGATTTGCCATTTGTCCTTGAGATAAGAATTTAGTTCTCTGTTGATTTAAAAAGTACAGTCAGTTTCACATGCTCTAGCAAAGATTTGTGAAACACAAAATGGGAAATCTAGCAGCTAGGTAGTTAGAGAATAGAAGGATGAGACAGAAGTTATTAACTCAAGAGAAGTTCCAGTTAGAACCACAAGTTATGCTCAAACTATCTCCTTAGGTTTAGTGATTTAATCTTCCATAGAATCAGTGGTGTCCCACGTGCAGAAATAAACCCGGATAAGTAAGGGCCAAATCTCTAAGGGACAGGCTATGGGAGAAAAATCTCTGCAAAGCTTTATCACTCATGATTCAGACAGAGCGGGCTGCCTTTGGAGGTCAATTACAGTTAACTTTTCATTCCCAACATACTGACAGAGGAACTACCAAAAAGACAACTACAGGTTCATCTAATTTAAATTAACTTCTTAGCCCCAATACAATCTGGATTGTGGCTAGGAGAGGAGCTGCAAGCAGCTGTGTTAGCACTGGCAGATGATCTTTTGTTCAAGTACCTTGGATTCACTCCCCTCTCCAGCCACTGCTTTGGCTTTGTTACTTTGGGTAAAAAGAAATGCAAAAATCTTTATTACTTTAGGCAATTCATTTTAGTGCACTGTGCCTCTTTCTCCACATGGAAAATGTTTCAACAGCTATGAATGAAAAATGAAATAAAGTTGGGTAACAAGGTCTATTAACTATATACAGAGGGGGGATAAGATAGGAGAGTGGGGTTCCCAGTTTATAGGGGCAGACAGCTTCAGCAGAGACTCAAGCCTTGAGGCCTGGGACTGCTAAGGAGCTGGGGAAATCTGCTAGGACAAGAAAAGCCAAACAGTTCATTAGGCTGAGCAGGAACACCTGGGCCCATCTTCAGGGCCAGGGCCAGGTTGCATATAAACCCCAGTGCTCTGAACTGGGGCTGGTAGTTCATGCTTATAAGTAGTACAGGAAGGAATGGCTAATAGTGAGAAGAGATGCCTTGGTGGCGGGGGGAATCCAAGCAGCTCCTGATGATGGTGCCAATTGTTATAGCCCTGAGGGGATCATACCTGAGTTATAACTGGATGGTTAACTCCTTGTATTCTAATTGTTTTGTGTGTGTTTGAGATTAGAGGACTGTGTTTGGCTGTAGGGGATATTTGGAGGCAATGGAACAGGGTACTGGGGTTACTCTGTGCTTGGAAGACAGTCATTTGGTCAGAAATGCAAGAGGCTATATACCAGGAACCTAGAGCCCAAGGCACTGGACTCAGGCTGAGGGGGCTCAGCTAGATAAAGAAGGGCAGAAACCAAGAAGGCTGAAGCCCAGATGAAGTTTTAGGGGCTTGAAGGGCCCAGTGTTGGTCTAGGAGCAACTACAAGGGGCAACTGAGAGTCCACTGAAAGGTGTGAATGTAGCTATGGGGGCATCAGGACACCACAACTATAGCTTCTTCTTTGGGTTCTCAGGGACTATCTTAGCAGAGACCCCCAACTGTGACAGGTACAACTATTAAAAAGGCTTTACCCAAAGGTGTGCATCCCTAAGTACAGGGATGAAAAAAAATACTTTTACCACTGGAACTTTGTAGAGTCCAACAAGGATCAACTCTCTCTGCAGTTCTATTCAACATCTACACATAAGGGTGTCATTTCAGTGGCTAAGTTTCGTTAGGCTCGGAAGCGGCGAGAGACATGTGGGTGAAAGCTCGCTGCGCCCCGGCTCCCCCGAAACGGCCCCAGAAGCCACCCAAAACCCTCCAGCAGCCCCAGCCCAGCCGGGGTAAGCGGGGCCCGTGGAGAGAGAGGGCTAACCCCTTAGTGTGTGTGTGGGAGGAGGCGGCTGAGTGGAGCTGGGCCGGGTCAAGCCCCGCCCAGGCCCCTACTTCGCCCAGCCCCACAGGGAGCCACGCGAACAGGCTGCGCAAACAGGTGCGCTTCTCTGCCAGC
>NW_005842004.1:176072-177899 GCF_000455745.1 Alligator sinensis
CACCCAGCACTCTTCCCTGCCTATGCAGGGGGTCAGACTCGATGATCTCAAGCAAATCCCGGGACGTCTCAAGCAAATCCCGGGACGTCTCTCAAGCAAATCCCGGGACGTCATTCTCCCCCTGTACTCGGCCTTAGTGAGGCCGCAGCTGGAGTACTGTGTCCAGTTTTGGGCTCCACAATTCAAAAAGGATGTGGAGAAGCTTGAGAGAGTCCAGAGAAGAGCCACGCGCATGCTCAGAGGTCAGGGAAGCAGACCCTACGATGACAGGCTGAGAGCCGTGGGGCTCTTTAGCCTGAAAAAGCGCAGGCTTAGGGGTGATCTGATGGCCACCTACAAGTTTATCAGGGGTGACCACCAGCATCTGGGGGAACGTTTGTTCACCAGAGCGCCCCAAGGGATGACGAGGTCGAATGGTCACAAACTACTTCAAGATCGTTTCAGGCTGGACATAAGGAAGAACTTCTTTACTGTCCGAGCCCCCAAGGTCTGGAACAGCCTGCCACCGGAGGTGGTTCAAGCGCCTTCATTGAACACCTTCAAGATGAAACTGGATGCTTATCTTGCTGGGAACCTATGACCCCAGCTGACTTCCTGCCCTTTGGGCGGGGGGCTGGACTCGATGATCTTCCGAGGTCCCTTCCAGCCCTGATGTCTATGAAATCTATGAAATCTATGAAAGTGCTAGCAAGATCTTATTCTTCACTATGATAATACCACTATCAGCAAGATGGCCCGGTGTTTGGACGTATCACCTTCTGGGCAAAGAATAGTTACTAAAGCAAATCTAGGAATGACAGCTGTGATACCAGTGAGCAAAGTGCCTGGAAAAGTTTGCTGTCATGAGAGTCTCCTTTGGTTGAAGTCACACACCCTACCCTGGCAAAAAATCCATAGTTTGTGAGTGTTGTTGGATTTCTTGCTGGCACAAAGCCTTCACACAGCAGCATCTGTGAACAATGGTTTCTGCCATTATTAGTGGAGAGCCTCCATCTTTTCCTGTTGGACAAATAAATAGCTTTGTCACTTTTCTTCTCAATTACTGCAAAGCAAGACATAGAAAAAGAATGTCCAGCACTTACTTTCAGTTTGGCGCACCCCTGCACCAAGTACAGCACATGCCCAGAAGAAGAATAGTGTCAGTCTGACTTGGCTTGCCCAGCATCTTTACAGCTCATGTGCTTCAGCCGGGCTTTTTGGTGCTACTTTCAATCCCTGCGGAAGCACCTGAGCTATACAGATGTTGCAGAGCCAGGTCAAACTGATGCAATTTCCTCTTCTGGTAAAGTGCTGTTTTCTGGGGGGGGGGTTCCCCCATGTCTGTCTTCAGCTCTTAGAGAACTCCAACATAAGAACTGCAGCACAGATCAGCAACACAGACGGCTACAAATGCCTCAACATTTTAGACAGCCTTTCAGTAGACATTGATTCAAGAACTTGTTTCTTATCTGTCAGTCAGTTTTTCTATGAAAAGCTCATCCAAGCTTCCATGTAGTCTGATCCAAAGCTATGGAACGAACTTCTATAGAAACAAATGACCACTGCAAACCTTAACAGCCTTCCGGGCTGGTGCCAGATCTCTCTTTTAGTGGGAGTCCATACGTCCTTTGCCTATCCTCAACAAGCTTCCTGACTCATTCTCTGGTTATAGGGCTCCAAGGCAGACGCACTGAATGGTCCCTGGACGGACAATGGTTCCTGGAGGGTATTCGCCATGACAGGGTCCTTTATACTCTGAGATCCAAAGGGCTAGTAAAAGGTTTGACATGTATCCCCTGATTTTGACCCTGGTCTGACCATTGTCCTCCAGCTCATCCATAGCAAGCC
>NW_005842004.1:177930-180216 GCF_000455745.1 Alligator sinensis
CCCTGCATTGACATTTTAAAATAAATGTTGATGTTTCATCTAAAGATCATTTGTAGATCTGTTTATTTCAAAAGCTCTAGCAAATATCAGAGATTCCATTCATGGAAGTCATTGCAGCTATGCAGCTTTGGTCTAGCTGAAAATCTTCACCATTGTCTGTTTCACATTGAGAATTGACAATCGAGGTTAGACACTTATTCCAAAAAGCTGCTTCTTAAATATGCATTACATTGAAAGGAAAAATAAAACAAAAAAGAAATACTTTGCTCTTTGTAAAATATAGCAGCAGTTATAATAAACTCCTCCAGCAGCTGCCAAATAGAAAATAGTTTTAAACAGCTGTAAAAAGACATTATGAATGACAGAACCATGTGAAGTTCTCACAGAGTCCCTTTTGGTGGCTGCTTGCTTGGGACCACTGTGGACTTGTCTGATCTCTCAGAGTGCCCCCTGAAGCTAGCCCAGGCTTTGCTTCTAGAACATGGGAGAAGGGAACTCAAACTCCTTCCTACTCTGAGATCTGGCCTTTCAGTCCTTGGTTGCATGTAGCCTTGCTAGCTTCCAATCAAGCACTGAGAGAAGGACTTCATCTCTCGGAGAAAACTAGTGCAACATATTGCAAGCAACAAAACATACAGCTCCTCTTCAATAAACGTGTTTCCTGGGGCAAAGGGCACCCAGCCAAAGGTTCTGTGCCCCTGCCAAAGGATTAAGCAGTCCTTCTATCCCCATAGCCTGCATAGTCCTGGGCACCAAAAAGTCACACAGCTCTTTTCTCTCTCTCCAGTCCACACAGCCAGGAGCCCAAAAGCTTCTCTGTTGATCTCTGTCTTCAAATACTCTCCCACCAGGTAGGCATGCTGCTTGTTCATTCTGCTGCACCTTGTCATGCATATCTCAGTCTCCTCCCTTTTTGCCTTCTGGGCATCTCCTCCATGTCCACCTGAACCATCAACACAGCTATTCAAGTCCTGTTGATGCCACAGATTCTTCTTGTCTTGTCCTGAAGGTAGGCAGCTCTGGCACTTAGCAGGGGCCATAAAACTCTTCTTTCGTCATGTGTTAACTTTTATAGGGAAACTGAAACATGCAACATAATAACAACTTTAACACATCTAAAACAGGAATATAACAATATAACTCATCATCTGTTACAGAAGTATTTATAATGTATCATTTGTTGTGACCCTAACTAGGAACAGTCAAAAGCCACAGGAGGTATATTATTTTGTAGTATCAATAGAGTGAATGTACAGAAATAAGTGTCTGTCCTTTTTCTGAAAGGGTAGTATTGCAGTGCTTCTTTAAGGGGAACTTTCACTGTAAACTAAAGGCAGAATTTTGCAATGCATTAATTGGCCATCCAGTTATGAGAAATGGTTGGTCAAATGCTGAAATCTAGCTGCATATCTGCCTCCCAATTACACTTTCATACACAATTGCCACACAAAAGGATTTGGAATGAGATGAGCTAAATACATCAAAAAATATTTTTGAAGCATCATTTGAATGAAGACTAAATTAATAACAATGAAACTTACAACATACTAATTGATTCTTTGTATTTTGGTAATAGTTGTATGAGAGAATTTTGTTTGAAAAGGTATTTACAAAGAGAGAAAATGTCCTGAATATTCACATGATTCTCAATGAAACAATTATCTTTCATTTATATACAGAATAAAAGTGTGCACTAAGGTACTAGGGCTGTGCGAAATGGCACCATTCCATTTCAACTTGTGTTTCAATGTTTTGACAGAAAAGCATTTCATTTCGAATTTTGATTCAATTCAAAACTGCTGTTCCGTTTCGTTTTGTTGAAACAGTTTTGCTCTTTCCACGTTTTGCCCATAGGCTATAATGGGGAAACGCAAAACATCCTATAACTTTGACATTTCTGGACTGATTTGGATGAAACTTGCAGAGATGATAGCCTCTTCTAAGGGCATGAATCCTACCAAGTTTCAAGGAGATAACTGTAGGGGTTTCAGGGAAACTGCACCTTAAATCTTGAAAACAAAAAACTCATGTCATGTGTACGGGCTAAGCCACAGCGGAGTTAAAACAGCAGGGGTGGTAGCCCTTGCTGAGGCCATGAAGTCTGTCAAGTTTCAAGCAGACAGGTGCAGTGGTTTGGGGTAAACTGCACCTCAAGCTGCGGACAAGCAAAACTCATGACATGGGTGACACTGTGTGTGGTAATTCATAGATTCATAGATTCATAGATGTTAGGGTCAGAAGGGACCTCAATAGATCATTGAGTCCGACCCCCTGCATAGGCAGGAA
>NW_005842004.1:180550-181002 GCF_000455745.1 Alligator sinensis
GGCGCCCAGAATTGCATGCAGTACTCCAACTGCGGTCTGACCAGCGCCTGATAGAGGGGAAGTATCACCTCCTCGGATCTATTCGTCATGCATCTGCTGATGCATGATAAAGTGCCATTAGCTTTTCTGATGGCTTCGTCACACTGCCGACTCATGTTCATCTTGGAGTCCACTAGGACTCCAAGATCCCTTTCCACTTCCATGCCACCCAGCAGGTCATTCCCTAGGCTGTAGGTGTGCTGGACATTTTTCCTCCCTAGGTGCAGCACTTTGCATTTCTCCTTGTTGAACTGCATTCTGTTGTTTTCTGCCCACTTGTCCAACCTGTCCAGGTCTGCTTGCAGCTGTTCCCTGCCCTCCAGCATGTCCACTTCTCCCCATAGCTTTGTGTCATCCGCAAACTTGGACAGAGTACATTTCACTCCCTCATCCAAGTCGCTGATGAAGACATT
>NW_005842004.1:181663-209037 GCF_000455745.1 Alligator sinensis
CTTTACTTGGGATGCCATCCTCAGCTCCATGGTAGCTTTGGCCCGTCTAACTGTCTCCCTACAAGCGCGAGCAGAGGAGGTATACTCCTCTTTGGTGATCTCTCCCTGTTTCCACTTTTTATGTGCTCCCCTTTTGGCCCTTAGGCTGCCCTGGATTTCTCTGGTCAACCAAGGAAGCCTCCTGGCCCCTTTCCCTCTTTTTCCTCGCATCGGGATTGTCTCCCTTTGTGCCCAAAGGATCATTTCCTTAAGGCACAGCCACCCTTCTTGGGCTCCCATCACTTCAAAACTCCTACTCTGCAGTGCATCCTTGACTAATCGCCTGAGTTCATTGAAACCAGCTTTCCTAAAGTCTAGCACTTTCACCCTACTAGTTACCTTACCCACTCAACGTCTTATGAAGAATTCTATTATTAGGTGATCACTGTCCCCCAGATGGCTACCAATCTGTAGGTCCCCTACCATGTCATCCCCCGTTGCCAATACCAGATCCAGTAAGGCATTCCCCCTAGTGGGACTGTGTACCTCCTGTGTCAGGTGGAGGTCCTGTACACAGGTTAGAAACCTACGTGAACTGTGGGACTTTGCCGTCTGCGTCTCCCAGCAGATGTCTGGGTAGTTTAGGTCCGCCATGACTACCGCCTCCTTAGCTTTTATGGTCTCTGAGAGCTGCTTCAGGAGCCCCGAGTCGAGTTCTTCCCCTTGGTGTGGGGGTCTGTAGCAGACCCCTACCACCAAATCCCTTTCTCCTTGCCCCCCATGTAGCCTAACCTACAAGCCTTCTACTTCCTTGTCCTTCGATTCTGTCTTGATGAGGGTCGATGTATATTGCTCATTGACATAGAATGCAACCCCTCCCCCTTTTTTCCCCACCCTGTCCTTTCTGTACAGCCTATAACCGTCAATATGTACTGCCCAGTCGTGGGATGAATCCCACCAGGTTTCTGTTAGCCCTACTAAGTCATAGGTTTTTTCTGTGTTAAGGCACAGCAGGGTGAAAACTGCAGGCCTGCTAGCCCCTGCTGAAGCCATGAAGCCTGCCAGCTGTCAAGGAGATAGGTGCAGGGCTTCTGGGTTCTGGGGCCCTGAACCTCTGGCTGCTGACAGGCAAAACTCATGACAAGGGTGGGTGACGCTGTGTGTGTGTGTTAAGGTGCGCCCTCACTCAACTGACACCAAGGCAGAAAGCAGGGCAGTTTAAACAATGCTGCCTTTTATGCAGTTTTTCCATCCCGCCCCCAGAGCACTGGGATTGGAAGGGACCTCAGGGAAGGGTGACAGTCACTGGCCAGCTACGCAGTCAATAATGAGAGCCCTCCTTCCCCACTCTTCTCCCTCCCTCTCCTTACTTTAGTTTCTGTTTTCCTGCAGGCGAGTCCAGCTTGAGCTTTGAAACTCAAAACGTTAAAAAAAATTTGAAATGTTTCAACTTGCCTTGTTTCATTTTGTGGCTGTTTTGAAGCTCTGTTTCATTTCAATTTTGTTGTTTCGAGCTTGAAACGAGTCAAAACAGCATCGAAACAGAACTGCCAGCAAAATTTCACACAGCCCTATTAGGTACCTGCCATGGAGCAGCTAAAATGTAGTAAAGCCCCACCTTCCTTTTCCTTTCCTCACAGTAATGAGCTTGTGGGCTCAACTCTGCATTTGTGTTAAAAGTATTCACGTGACATCTTGAAACCTATTTCAAAGGTTTCATGTCATCCACACCCCAGCAGCCAACACAATGCCATGGGATTTAGGATTAGCTTTTTTATTCTTTGATAAAGTTCAGAATCTCACATTCATAGGTTAACATCTTACTTTGCATGTAAGATTGGAGCATAATATTGCCTTTAGCAAAATTTCAGCACTTTGAACCTGATCCAAAGCCTTTATTCTTAATGTAAACACTCCCATTGAATTGACATGGCTTCGGATCATAAAATGATGACATCTTACAACATACTAATAACTGAACTGGTTGTGGAATTAAAACAGTCATATAATTAGATGCTGATTAAAACATAATCAGGCTTGCCCTTTATCTTTCTATCCCAAGTCCACTGGATGAGAGCCCATTGTAGTTACCTGACTTGCACATATGGTTTTGCATTTTGGCTGGCATATTTAATTAAAAGAGTCCTTCAGTATAATTTGTTGCTTCCACAGCCAGAAAATTACCATGTCTCTTTACACTTTATATCTTCCCAGTGCTATAGCTGGGAGACAACTGCAAAGTGGAATTGTTCTTGTAGATTATGGCTCCTTTACAAGTGGATGGAGAGACAGCTCCTCACTGGCTCCTGAGGGGCATTCCAGAGGCCATCTTTAATTGGCCAAGGAACAGGAAGCATGCACTCTACCAAGCACACCCATTCAGTCACCCACAGCCAGCCATTTCCTGTCGCTCAAGCAACTCATGCTCCTGGCAGGAATAATCTGAATTAAAAGAGGGAGAATAACGTTTGGGTTTCATCAAACAGAGTGCTAGCACAAATGAATTCTCCCTTTGCTGCATGAGGCATATTCATGACAAATAAAGTCATATTCATGAGAAATAAAAAGAGGGACAGATTTTCCTCTAGAGGAGCAGGCTGTTGGATGTGTTTTCTCTGACTTTACAGCATACAAACCATTTTTCTCCATTTTCCACCTCTTCAAGACTAAGTGTCTAATAAAACAAAATGTAAGTCTTCCCTGTTTATGTTCACAAATGATCTGGTGAAAATTAGAGGTAGGTTGAACTGACCTCCATTAAGTCACCAATCCAAATTTGCACCTATGGACTCTGATTCTGGAGATGCTATTAGCTCCAGCCTCCACAGAACTGTTTTGTCTTCTGAGGGGGCACTTACTTCTTAGTCATGACTGGTAAAAGTCATACTTATTCCAAACCCTTCTTATGGGAATGCGATGAGAAAAGACTTCTTGATCGGGATCAGTGAATTCCTCATGAACTCTTGCTAACCTTGGCTGACACAAGGTCACTCCAGCTATACTCTGAAATGGAACTATTAGTTGGTCAGATAATTATCACCCCATACACCCACCCAACAGAGATCCAAAGGTTTACAATGCACGTATTGTATGTATTTGACTAAACCATTGTCCACACATAAATGAGTAATTAATGAGCTGAGTAACTATAATAACCCTAAGTCTGTACCTTTTATTACAAAAATCTGTGTCTATGAAGTGTAAAAAATATGCCTGTTTAAAAAAGCATGACTAAGCAATTAGCCAACCAACCATTACAATGAATAAATATAATACAGGTTGCTCTGAGTGATGGTGCAATATGTAATCAGACTGCTTTGTTTCTTAGGAAAACAGGAATTGCCTTTATGTATTCAATCAGTGGACATTTTATTCTGGTATTCTCTTCTGACAGTGGGTGAAATCCTGATCCTACTTAACCCAGTGACAAGCCATGAATGGTGGGCCATGTTCTCATGCAATGCCCACCATTGAAAGTTTTAGGGAACGATGTGGAAAACCTTGTGGCTGAATAATCTGCCCATAGGGGAAGTTCCTTCCCAACTCCTAGTAGTTAAAGTTTAGTAATATGGCATGAGGGTTATAGCCTTTTGTGTAGTTATTCTTTCTAATGTGACTCTGGATGCCTTTATTATCCATAATAATATCTAATCCTAGAAATGAAGATTGAGTATGGAGAGAAATAGATACTCTTTTTAATCTATGAATATCTACAATTATAATCATTTTAAGCAATGTACAAAAATGTTCTAGGCATTTTAGAAAAGAAACAAAAAGACATAGAATCAGGGTTGGAAGAGACCTCAGGAGGTCATCTAGTCCAACCCCCTGCTTAAAGCAGGACCATCCCCAACTAGATCATCCCAGCCAAGTCTTTGTCAAGCCAGGTCTTAAAAACCTCCAAAGATGGAGACTCCACAACCTCTCTTGGTAACCTGTTCCAATGCTTTACTACCCTCCATATGAGAGAGTTTTTCCTAATATCTAACTTAAACTTTGCTTACTGCAACTTGAGACCATTGCTTCTTGTTCTGTCATCTGCCACCACTGAGAACAGTTTAGGTCCATCCTCTTTGGAACCATCCCTCAGATAGTTGAAGTCTGCTATTAAATCCCTCCTCAGGCTCCTGTTTTCCAGACTAAATAAGCCCAATTCCATCAGCCTCTCCTCACAGGTCGTGTGCTGCTGTCCCCAAACTATTTTTGTTGCCCTCCACTGGACTCTCTCTGTAGCGGGGTGCCCAAAACTGGACATAGTACTCCAGAGGTGGCCTCATCAGTGGCCTCATAATCCTACTCCTAAAGATCTTCAAGTTAATTTTAATGTGCTACAGCTGGAAATGGAGTGTGAAACAATTAGGGATATAGTGCGAGTGTTAAAGTAATATCACATCGTGGATCCATCTTTGTTTGTATTGATCTTGGTACTTCCATGAGTGCATATGTGCAATCAGGATGAAATTTGGCTCTGTGCAAAGGACCACCAGAAAGCTTATACATTTCTTAAACCTCACTTGATCCTGGTAGAACACCACTGAAAAGATCTGTTTCTTCTTATACTTTAGCAATACTTAATTAGCAAGGCAAGATTTTCTGAACTGAAATCTATTATATAGGGTAAGGCTCTGTGTGCACTCAAAAGTTTTGTGCTTAATTTGAGCATCACATACAACATTTTCTTAAGTAGGTGTGAAAGACAGCAATCTAGCTGATGGGAAAGTTACTTTTGTACAGTATTGCTTTCCTTAAATAATTTTTCGGGAAGTAAAAGTAAAGTGATTCAGCCATATTTAATACCTTTAGTGCTAATAAGGCCAGGCCATGCAACCTCCATCTATAGCTACAAAAATGATTAGAGGTCTGGGAAACATGGCTTATCAGGAAAGGTCAGAAGAACTGTAATTGATCTAGAAAAGAGCAGAGGGGGGATTTGATGATAACCTGCAGATATCTGAATGGAGGTTATAAAGGGGATAGTGACACACTATTCTCTGTGGGCCCATGGGATAGGAAAAGAAGCAATGATCTCAAATTGAAACAGTAACATTTAGGTTGAATATTAGGAAGAGCTTTCTAAGTATGAGAGGGTGCATCCACACATGAAATTAGTGATCCTGAATAAACTCTGGTGTAGTTCACACCTGAGTTTATTGCCCCCAGGTGCAGCATTTACACATGTGTCCAGGATTGTAGCATGTTGCAGAGGGTCCAAGATTGCAAGGGGTCAGCCTGCCAACCCGAAGCTACTCACCCCTGTAGTTGGGCTGGCTGGAGCATGCAGGTGCCACAGTGCAGGGCTAGACAGCAGGCAGCCCCCACACTGTAACACCCTCATGCCCCAGCCAGCCACATCACCATCTACATGTGTGTTTTATTGCACGCAAATACTCCACTGTACACAAGGATAGTACTTGTGTCGGCAGTACTATCTTACAGCAGAATTAATTAGTTTATTATGGCCCAATAGAGCTGCATGTGTAGGCAGTGATGCTTTACTGTAGAGCTAATTAGTCAGCTCTGCAGTAAAGCATTTTGTGTAGATGCACCCACTCTGTTGCATTTTTGCCCATTTTGACTGTGAAGATTTGCTGTGTGGTAGGATATTTGATAAGAAAAAATAATTTGAGAATAAAAATAATTTTGACAAGAAACTTCACAGAACATTTTGAAAAAGGTGTATATCCAGGAAAAAAAAGTCTAACAAGTTGGGAAACAACTATTTTGATTCTCTAACAAGGTTTAATGGAATGTTAAGATTTACTTCTTCCCAATCTGTGTAAATGTGAAGTATGTCCTTGGTTCACCAGGACAGAATAAAGCACTCAGTGATTTATCTAAAATCAATAGAGGTTAGCTAATTAATTCAATTTAGTTGCAGTAGCCTGAATTTGTATCTATTTATAGATCATTATAGGAACATGACAATTTCCAAATATACAAGTTAAAGCTATGAGTCTATTGATCTATGTGCAATTGTGTGGCATTCTTAGACTGGCAAAAGAGTAACAATTTGAATGAGATTAACAGAAAGTTCATTTCCAGGCACAAATATTTATGTGCTTCTAACCTCAGTTATCAAGTTTGTCAGGTAGAAGCCAAAGCAGTAGCAGCATTAAGATTTGTGATATCATGATTTGCTGTGTAATTCAGAACCCTTTTGGGATTAGCTACTTGAAACATCAGGATGCATTTATCACGTAAGTGAAATATTAAGCCATCTACCATATGGAAGAGTTGCACCGTGTCGGAAACTTTGTGGAGACTGGAAGGGAAAAGAGGAGGAAGTGCTCTGAAAATCTTGATGTCATAATGTCTATTGTACAGATGAAGAAACAGTGACATAGAAAGTCAAGGATTTTTCATTGTTACACAGAAAACTGAGACATTATTTGGAATAGAAATTAGACCTTGCTTACTTCAAACAATGGAGCTGTTCCTCTCTAGTCTCCCTAATAAAAAAGAGAATGGTCCTAACATTTCCCCACAATCCTAGGTTACAAACAATTGCCTGTCTTGCTTGTGCTTAAAGGAAACTATGTCATCTCTAAATAAGTTAGGCACAAAATAAAGTTTTTCCTGCTTAATGTAAATTAAATTATATGAATCACTTCTTTTCAAAGCCCTACTAAGTTAGGTCAGCAACTTTTTTCTGTTCAGCATTTGGAAATGTGCTGATCTATAATCAGATACTGATCTGTTTCTTTGCTGTTAAAAAAAGTCACAATAAATGCACTGACATCTCACGGAGGTTGCACAGATCAAAGTGCCTTTTTGTTTCCATTTTCCATCCACAATAGCCTGCTTCAAAAACTAGCTGCAGTAGGCAGTGGTACAGCAAGTGAATCCTAAATCATTCTGAGCTTTGTTTGGCTTAGCAGTCAATATAACACAGAGATACAGCTACATTATAACTTTCTTCAATCAACACAACATTGTTTAGAAGTGACACCAGGAATTTACATAATTGACTACATTCTTAGCCCCATTGGGTATTGATAATGACATACTTAAACAAGAAAAAATATTTCCTCCTCCATATTATTATCTTACCTGTGAGAGAGAGACTCTTCTGTCCAATGTCTAACCCTCATCCTCCTTTGAGCCTTTGATTCAATCAAGCATGATGTATTTTTACAAAGAAGTGGATTACTCTTCTACAGTCTCATATCTGGACTCCTCTTCATTTGTTTTTCTAAATCTTATTTAAAACAGCAGGTACTATTTTAATCATATAGCATATGGGGCAAGTAGCACTTAGACAATGAAGTCCATGGAATTACTCATATGCTAAATGAACAGACACACACGGAAGTTTTTTTTGTGTGTCCAGACCTAAGCTTGAAAATGTAAATTATGATACTGAGTCCAAGCTACTAAGAAAAATTATTTGGGCTGTGAGTTAATGAACACATCCTAGAACACAGGGGAAGGATTACAGCCACCATACAAAAGTCTCCTCTTCTGGCTTCAAACAGTCTTTAGCTTGACCCAAAGTCATGGAGAGTCTTTCAGTCGGCTTCCAACCAGGTTTTTGGCTATTATTTGCTTAGAGTCATCTTTGTATATCTTATTGCCATTATAGCTGAACAGCCATTAACTGACTCTGTAGATCCTGCATTGGGACAATTACCTAAATAGTTAAAAATGTAATTAGAATGGATAACAGGCAGGAAATCTATACTTGGTTGTGAGCGAACTCTTCCCCCATGGCGAGAAGCCAAGGAAACTTTTTTAAAAAAACATTGTCATGGTGGGGGTTGCAAGGCCAGTGCTTGATTCCATGGTCCTAAGCCAAAATTCTACAGCCACTCAGGAAGTTACTTAAAGTTTTGGCAAGAGTTATCTCTTTTATCAAAATGTCTTTGCGGATGTCCAATTTTTATATTGTAACTCAGAGCACATCCCTGTGAGAAAGGGTGGTAGGCTCATCAGCTTCCTCAGCTCTTTCATAGCCTAAATTTATACGGCTGGACTGCACCCTGTTAAAAAAAAAAAGAAAAAAAGGGAATGGCTTTGGAAAAGAAAATGGCTTCCATTCCTTCACAGACTCATATTTCAAGATAGCAACAATGGCCCCTTCTCTCTGTAATCCTGGTTCCTGTTAGTTACTGGTAGAGTACACACAGCTAGCTGCCGGATCTGGGCTGTGACAGAGTCATAGCCCAGATTCAGCAGCTAGCTGTGTCTGGCTGCCGAGTCTCTGCACCAACATGGAGCCAATTCTAAAATAGGAACCAATGTTAGTAAGACCAGCTGTCTGCTCGTGAGAATATCTTTGTATTTCTATAGCATTTCTCAGTGGGTTCCAGGCATTTTGCAGATGGGTGTGAGAACTGTATGGCCAGTTTGCCTATCACTTTATGAAGTGCAGCAACCAGTTAAAGAGCCTATCAAAACTACACCGAATTTATGCCAAGAAGTGAAAGCACTTTTTAAACTGAAATGTCAGTGGGTGTGTCTACACATGCATTTGATCCGAGATCAGTTTACTTGCAAGTAAACTACTCATGAGTAAATGCTCCCAGACAGGCGCCTACACATGTAGGGGCTAGGGAGCAGAATTACTGCTCGTAGCACCAAACCTCCTGCAGCCCTGCAATGGGCCCCTGATGCCACCAGGGGGAGCTCCAGATTCCAGCTGCAGCTGCAAGCACCCAGCAGGCCTCTTGAAAAGGCAGCCCCACTCTCTTCTCCCTGGCCAGCCACTTCCCTGGCCAGGAGCAGCATGCACAGCGCAGGGGCAGCACGCGGCAGCTCTCTCTCATCGCCTCTGCTTTCCTGCGCCATGGCTGCCCCTGCCCCTGCCCCTGCCCCTGTCCCTGGCAGTGATGACCAGTGCCCCAGGCTCCTGCTGGCAACTGCCTTGGCCCTGTTGGCCCACCATGCTGACTGCTGGCTGGCCCATGGCCATCTGGCCTCTTCTACGTCCCCCACATGGAGCGACCACCCACCCAGCTGCAGTTCACTGTCCTAGGGCTGCTGTCACTGTGCAGCTGTCCCCTGGACCCTGTCCAGCTGGCCGTACCATAGCAGGGATGCTGGTGAAGGGCTTCTGGATGCCACTACCAGGGCTGCCTTTGCCCTCTTGGGCCTCCAGTCCTGCCACCTCTGGGCCCACCAGGCCAGCCAGGACTGGTGGCAGCACATTGTCCAGCAGACCTGGGATGATGAGCAGTGGCTGAGGCATTCTGGATGATCCAGGCCACCTTCTGCAACCTTCTGGAGGAGTTTGGGCCACACCTGGAGTGACAGGACACTGCCATACAGCTGCCCCTCCCTGCGGACACCTGGCTGGCCCTTGCCTTGCTCAAGTTGGCCACACCTACCAACCTCCACTATGTGGGCCATCGCATTGTAGTGGGCAGGGCAATTAATGGCTTCCACAGGCTTAATCAGGGAATTTAATGTGCTAGTCTACAACTCATGCCCACATACACACAGACTCCCAGTCAAATCACTTCAAGCCCCTAACAACTATGAAACTACAAAGTCATTTCTCATGGCAGTCACAGAGTAATGACACCAGAAGTGGTCTTTCAGTGAGAGGACTCAAGATACTCTTCAATGTTAGAGAAGGGGCATAAGGGAAGGTAGCCTCTGTTGGCTGTCTTAGGATGATCAGACCATGGAATGTAACAATATTGTGGAGAAGACCCTGGAGGACTGGGTGATGTCAAAGTTTTGAGTGGTCAAAAATTGATTGTAAATATACTCTATTCAGTATCTCCTTAATCAAGGTGTAGCTTCCTGCGTGACTTGGAAGTAACAAGACACAGGATGCGGAAAACTGATTAAAATGGTAATACACTGATATGCAAGAGAAATAAATATATACCACTTGGTATTATTCCTGTGTCAGTTTGCGATTAGATGGTTCAAGGAATAATGTATATATACAAATGCATGTTTTCAGGCGAGTTTTGGATTTGTGTACTTTGGCATTTATCCCCTCTGTCAGCTGGAATGAGCAGGCCAACTGAGAGTCAATAAGAGCTACTTGGTTTCTATTTGGTTTTTACTCATTGGCAAACCCACAGCAGAGGACTGGGAGAAGTGTCCCTAGCTGCAAGAGTCTCAAAATTTGATCAGTCCTGTTTTTTCTTTATAACTGTTGGCAAAGGTCATGCATTTCTTCATGTTGTTTTCCACCCACACATTTCTCTTAAGAAATAACTTCAGTGATCCACTCCCAACAACAACAACATATGCATGTAGAGGTGCACAATGGAGGAAAGTAAGTCAGGCTAAATATTATCATCATGATGTAGCCCATCATTTCAGTTCCTAGCACCTAACAGTTAATAAATAATTAAATAAATAAAGTCTGGGGTACTAAAATAAAATCTCAAACTAATGCTCCAAAAGTGACATTTTAAAATGTCCATATGCCTGCTTTGGTGGATAGTGGCAATTGATCAATGTCAGGTACAGTAAGAAGGAAAATCATTATCTCACAACAATGCATGCATTTCTCCATTCCAGTTACTTTCTAACTATTTTCTGAGCAGAAATAAGAAACATTTTATTTGTTAGATGCGCTCTTTTTATTGCTTCAAACTTGCATCACATGCCTTTTCAGTTCATGGTATTATCCAGGACCATGTGTAAGAAGCATAAGAACAAGCAAAACTAGGAGCCTGGTAGTTCAGCAATAAACATTTAAAAAATGCTGAAAAAAGCAGTCTAAAAATACCAGGATTACTGTATGGTGGCAAGTTGTACCATCACTATTTGAAAAAATAAGCTCCTATGTAGTCTTCCTGAAATCTGCCCAGGCATTTAAAAATATATATATATATATTTAAAAAAAACACAAGGCTTTATACATTCTTAGTTAATTCTTAGTTAATTGTATCTTTGTATAAATATAATTATTGTATTCCCAGGAGTGGTCCTTGGCTCAGGGCATGTGTGATCATTTACCATAATCCTTAATCTAGGGCTAGGAAACAGTCACATGGTCATTTAATACGTACTTAAAATACCAACAAAGAAAATAACTTTAATAAATCAAGTTTTTTAACTTTTAGACTCTCATTCCTCAGGAACATAGAAATCAACTGAGATGTGAAATGAATCATGACATTTACAAATTATTTGCTGCCTAATATTTTTTATTTCAGACTTCATCTAGCCTCTTCCTCAAGTAGATAAATACCTTGGAATACACACCATATCTCAGAGCTTTTCTGGTAAAACAACAGTAGCATAACTGATTGTAGCATGCATTATCTTAGATTTAAAAATATCATTTGTATTAAAACATGAAGTTAGTTAAGTACATCATCATTTTTCATTGCAGACTCCATAGTGACTTTTGCAGAAAAATTAGCAGTCAGAGACATTAACTTTGAACTTTATGGGCTCCCTACATGTCTGGAAATTTGGTAATAGAGGATGGATGGCAGAATTTATTGCTGCAGCTCCTGGAGCTGTGGCAATTAATGCTGCCACTACTTTCTTGCTTCCAAAGTTTCAGACTGGCCCTGTACATCCAATGGGATCTGGAGACCAGCCCAACTTGCTGAATCAGGCCTGTAGACAAGTCCTGCACCTCTCATTTAGCCTGCAGGGCTGGATGGGTCAGGCACCAAGATGTAACAACATGACTGGGTGCCCAGGGAAGCTGCTACACACAGGGGCAGTGATGACTTTCTGTTGCCACTGCACTGCTAGTGTGATTGTGTGGTTGTGGTGACAGTTGCTCCTCCTTTCCACAGGCTGCTTTAGTCATCCTACCCTAGTTACACCTCTGTTGGGCACCACTGGGCTCACTCTCTCCCCTGCCATCTAATACTCACTAATCATAGGTTTTTCCTGGCTACAGTTTTGTGACTTATGATAACACAGGATACCAGAAGGCAGACAAGAGAGCATGAGATATAGTAACTGGTATATTTCAAAATAATACCATGATTTTGAATGCTTGGTGTTGATAATACCAAGTACATAACTCTTTCAAAAGAGCCCTAAAATGAGCAGGTAGGTTTAAATAGTTCTCTTTAAAGCTAGAGTTACCGTGTTTAGGGCACTGAAAATACATGTGTTAGATCCACAGTTAAGGAAATCTCTCTTTCTGAGGGGTGCTATCATTTCTATAGTACGTTTGCAAGAATTTTAATATCTAGAAGGCAGTTGGCCCACAGTATAGAAATCTGTTCAGAGAACAACATGCTAGTTTCCTTCTGCAGCTTTGAGTCCTAAGCCTATTTTTTGAAAGTCTATAAAAATTCCAGGAGTCAGAGCAAGACAGTAAGATATTAAGTAAAAAAAACAACAACCCACCAAAGCAAAACAAAGCAAAACATAATAAAACAAAAGTCAGCATAAAATGAAAGGCTGGATTTAGAAGTTGGTTATCATAGAATCATAGAAGTAGGGTCGGAAGGGACCTTGTAGATCTTAAAGTCCACTCCCCTGCCTGGGCAGGAGGAAAACTGGGCTCAAATGACCCCAGCCATGTAGGCACCAAGCCGCTTCTTAAAGATCCCCAGGGTAGGAGCCAGCACCACTTCCCTTGGAAGTTGGTTCCAGATCCTAGCCGCCTTAACTGTGAAGTAGTTCCTCCGGATGTCTAATCTAAACCTACTCTCCAACAACTTGTGGCCTTTATTCCTTGTTATCCCGGGGGGCACTAGGGGAAACAAGGTCTCCCCCAAACCCTTCTGGTCCCCCCTAGTGAGTTTATAGATGGTCACCAGATCCCCCCTCAGCCTTCTATTGTGAAGGCTGAACAGTTTCAGGTCCCGTAGTCTCTCCTTGTAGGGTCTGCCCTGCTGTCCCCAGATCATGTGGGTGGCCCTCCTCTGGACCCTCTCAATGTTGTCCACATCCCTCTTGAAGTGGGGTGCCAAGAACTGGACACAGTACTCCAGCTGTGGCCTGACCAGTGTCACGTAGAGGGGGAGGATCACCTCCTTGGCCCTACTGGAGATGCACCTGTGGATGCACGATAGGGGCTGGTTAGCCCTGCCGACCGTGACCTCGCATTGTCGGCCCATGTTCATCTTGGAGTCAATAATGACTCCAAGATCCCTTTCTGCCTCCGTGCTCTCAAGAAGGGAGTTTCCCACCTTATAAGTGTGCTGCTGGTTACTACTGCCCAAGTGCAGCACCAGCCCTTATGATAAAGGGCTGTTCATTACCTGCTTTTCTTGGACATGAAGGAAAACAAAATCTGTTCATAAAAAGCAGCAGCTAATAAGAATACAATAATGATCTGATCGTATTAGCTTCTGTGCCTAGTTGAATTTTGTAGTGTCTCTTGACTTCGACAATTAAAAAACTGAAACTGAAAACCGCCCCTGTTGGTGAGCAGAAAGCCAGTATTCCAGAAAATACAAACGTTATCATTGTCTAGATGAGAGAAACAAAGGTTTGAAACCGAGCTTATAGTCTGACACCATTTCAATTATGTGCCAGAAGTGGAAGAAAGGAAACCATATTTAATAACAACTCCAGCATCTGGGAATTGAGTGAAATAGTGTTTTATTTTTAGGTAATCTTGCAGCAGAAATACAAATAGTATGTGTAAAAATGTATGCTCAAAAACATTGGTGCTCAACCCCTAGCCCTTCGGCCAGCTCCAGTCCTTGGTGTCAAGTAATTTGGCCTGTGGAGCTTCTGATGTGGAACCTGGTAGGCTGTGACCCTGCGTGCTATAGCAGGTGTGCAGGGCATTGTGGGGCCCAATCCCAACATGTGGGGCAGGACAGTGGTGGTACAAGGCCTTAGTCCCAGCATGCAGGGCTGGGTGGAGCAGCATAGGGCCCCAGCGGCCCAGTTCTGGCAAGCAGGACTGCATAGAGATGGTGCAGGGCTCTGGGGCCCCATCCTAGCACACAGGATTGGAAGGAGGCTGTGCAGGGTGCTGGGGCCCCGATTCCAGCATGCAGTGTTGGGCAAGGGCAGCATGAGGTCCCAGGACTGTACAGAAGCAGCATGGCACCCAGTGAGGGCAGATCTCAGAAGGCATGGGGCCTGAGCTGAGTGTGAGGATCTGTTTCTGGCATGCAGGGCTGGCCCTGCATAAGTCTTTTGGCTCACTTTTATTAACACTGGTTAAAAATATAATGAAATGCATCTTATCAATGGATTTCATATGGGTATATGAAGGACTCTTCCTTTCTTTCCTTTAAAATAAAAAAGAATAGAAGTGTTTTTAAAGTTTCTTATTTATAAATAAAATTAAATGATAAATTAGTAGGAGGGGGAAAGATCAATATGACTGTCATTGACTTTGCTGTTTGTGGTCCTTTGGTTTGAGCAATCACTTTGCTTTAATTTGCTTTTTTGACTCAAATAATTCAATTCCTCTTTCAATCTCTGTTTGGTTCTGTCTCTTGCTCTTTCTCTTCCCTCTCTCCCCACCCCAGTACCTCCCCACTCTTTTTTATTGCTTCATATTTTTGCCACAAGCCCTTCTGAGTGTCCTTTGTAAGATTCTGACTAATATATCCTTAGAAAACCTATAGCTTCTACCTATGTCTTTCTCCTTTGATAGATTATCATGTTTACTCACTCTTGTATTCCCTCATTTTACTTCATTTAGGAAGCAATTCTGAAAATTTACAGTAAGCTTTGCAAAGGCAAGTTCATTTTTTACATCTTGCTGTGAGCAGGCTATTAGCCATATCAGAGGGTGCTCAGGGGGTGCACATGTACCCCCGTGCACCCCGCTACGCATCACCACTGCTTGAAAGCTAGTTTCTTATAAAGAAAATATACCTTCCCCAAATGCCATTCTCATTAAAAAAATTATTGAAATTCTTCATTCATTTGTCTAGCAGTGATAGTCCCCTTCCTGCTCCCACTGAATTGCACTGAATTGCCCCTAAGCCTGATAGACTGCGTAGAGTTTCCGTGTCTCCAATTTTTGCTCAATAGCACATTCTTCCACAAAAACCTGCACTGTCTCTAGGTTGCTGAGAGATTCCCTTCCCAACCAAAGGAAACATATGCTAGAACTTCAAAGGCCTTACTATGCCAGGTGGTACCTTCCAGCATGCTACACTGTAGTTCCACAAGGCCTTCCTCCCATACCAAAAGTGGTGGAGCTGTGTCTGGGCAACACTCTGGTGGGCTAAATATCATAAGACAGGTTAATTATTAGGAGGCAGGCTAACTGACAGTGTCACTCTGAAGTGCTGTTAATCCCACCAAAAGCACTGCAGATATGACTATCTTGGTATGGTTTAGGAAGAAGCTGGTGTGGAACAGCACAGTGCATGTGAGGGTATAAACACAGGCTGGCAGGATCTAGCTCCTAATTACTGCTGTAACACCCAAAGTCTAGGTCCCAAATACCTTACATATTAAGGAATTTTGTGATTTTATTTTTGCAATTTTTTTTCCTTTAAAAGAACACTTTACAGTATTTTCTGATTTTTCCTATTTCTTTGGAAATGGGAGGATAACACTTTTTCTCACACTTGTTATTTTTATGTATTTGAAAAAAAGTAGGGAAGGAAACACGCAGAAGTAAAGCTGAGTAAAGCAACTCTCAGATTTAGCCCAATGGAATAAAATTGTGAGTAAAAATTCTCCAAAAATTATATATATTTTGAGTATTTTTTTAAATAAAAATGTTCATTTTTGTCAAAACCACATTTTTGCTTTGCTGTATACAATAAAGGTAAGATACAGAGGGATACTAGTAATATTTCTTTTTTCCAGAAACAACTTTCAAACAATAGATGGAGTTACAAAAGTCACACGGCTGAGTGTAGTGACTGCTGTAACACTGCTCATTCTATGTATCCATCCTGAGTGTGTGTCTTGGGCTGGAGATAAAATAGGATTAGTGTTGGTGCATAGGCCGGATTTCAAAGACTTTTTTTGTCCTCTCCAGTAGCACTGACTTTCATGAGTTTGATTGTTTTGAATGATTTCAGTATCTACACAGTCCCCTAACAACATCAGCTGGAGATATGGCCATTGTAGCAGATCCAGGACTGCCCCCCAAACTGTTTCTTGCTCACTTCTTACAGACAGCCATGCTGTAAATCATGGCTTTGAGGTAAGAGCAGCAGTGAGGAATTATAAGCTATCCCTTCTTCATGGAAACACTACTCTAGCTAGTTTAAGATCAGGGCCAAACTTTCTACTCCAGAGGTGCTCAACCTCTGGCCCATGGGCCAAATGCAGCCTGAAGAGCCATTGTATCTGGCCTATGGGACCCCCCATGGGACAGGTTGGGAAATTTGGTGGTGAGGGAAGGGTGGCCATTTATACAGCCACCCCTCCTTGCCAAATTCCCAAACCCCAAGCCCTGCATGCCCAGTTGGTGCCATATGCCCTTCCCCCACCATAGGGCAAGGCCACACCCCCTTTTCCTTGTGGGCCTGGGTTGGGGACAGGTCATGCCTCCCTTTCCCCATGGGTCGCATTGAGGCTGGGCCATGCCCCCTTTCTCTCCTGCCTGGCCATGCCATGCCATGTCACCTTTTCTCCTACAGGTCCTGGTTAGGGTCAGGCCATGGGCCTGGACTTAGACCAGGCTGCCCCTTGCCCCCCTTTGTGTGCCCAGATGGTGCCTGCCATGCTGGCCCTGGACACTCGATTGGAACCACTATCCAGCCTGCAGTCAGACCAGGCGCTGCCCGTCTAGTCTGCTGGGGAAAAAAGGTTGACCACCATTGTTCTATTCCATTAGGAGCTAGTTCCCTGTGCAAATATTTTGGAGGTTGATCATCCCTGAGAGTCTGAGCTGCAACCAAGTTGGATCTTGACAGCTTAGTAATGGAGGCATTGCAGTTAGACAGACTCATTGAAATTATAATGGAAATGTATCCTGCGTGTCACCTTGACCTATGGCACTTATGCAGGGCTGGTCTGTCTGTAGATCTCAGATGTGGTCGGACTGAACCACCATAATGACAAGTGGACCTAGCATGAACCTAAATTATGATAGTATGTGCTTCAGCCTGTATTTTAGTCATAATCAGTAGCATGGAAAAGTGAATAAAGTCTACTGGGCAAAGCCACGAGTACTGGACAAGGCCAGGTGAAAACAACTGCTTTTTGGAAAACATGAATGGCAGTTAGGGGTAGCATATGTAATAACTTGATATTTTTATCTTTTGATGAGAAGAACTTAATTATGTGTAACTAGTTTTAATCCCATTACAAGATAGTGTGTTTTTTAGTTGACTGAATGTGGTAAGGCGGAAATGTATAATCACTTGTTACCAGTGTAGATCACTTTCAAGGGGCCAAAGCTACAAAGTGTGACTAAAGCAGAAGTCCCCAAAGCCAGTTTCAGAGTGACTGTAGAATGAAACTTTGCAGAAATGACATCCAGCTGGGTCAGCAAAGTAAAGGAAGTAATCAACATGTCCAGCTAAACCAGTAGTGAAATCCAATTAGAGTACAAGAATGATGTTAAATATTCCAAATGTATCTTATCATGACTTTATCTTAAAATGTTAGTAGTAGTGATTGATGTAACCAAATGTGCAAGGTGCCTGCAAGATGCTGTTTTGCTATAATAGATATATATTTATTAAGATTCTTAGATAAATTGTAAAAATGAAGCAGCCTTGTCAGTGATGACTGTAGCCAAAATGAAGAACCAGGATGGAGTAGAACAGCATTTCACAATGGCAAAGGGAAGAAGACAGGAATCTCCCCTCCAGAAGTATAACTTTCACAGGAACATAAACCCTGAGTAATTGATGTCATCTAAGTCAGTTCCAAATGCTTCAGTGAATCAAAGAAATGTAAATAAAACAAATAAGAGAACAGTTATTAGACTATTATAGTAAGCCTTCTATAAATATAATGTACAGGCTAGAGGGAAACTATGGGGAACTTCGTAAATCAAAGAAGACCTGTTGCCAGTCTCCCTTCCCTGTTGCTGCTCCTGCCACTGCCCCTGCCTCCCCGGCTGCTGAGAATCTGTAGCATGCTGTAGTATTTTATGGGGTAGCTAAATGGGCACTGTAAGTGTTTGTTCTTGTGCTTTTGAGGTCTGACAGTAATGGATAAGGCTGCAATTTCTTGTTTGCATCTTTTCTGATTGGGTGGTGATAAGGGAGTTGCAACTATATCTTAATTTTATGCTTAAAGGGAAATCATTAAAGGAATTGTAATTGTACCTTAATTTTGTGTCTAAGTTTGCAGAAGAGGTCCTGATCATAGATGGACTGTAGTCTTGTCTCTCTAGAGGGTGTACAGTAATGAGTTTTGGGTAACACATCCTATGGACAGAGTAGACATTTGTCCTGGGCAGCCATAATTGGAGAAGAGGCATTTGTACAGCTGATTTATTATCAGCAGCTTCTGGCAGTTGCCTAAGGTGGCAGATTTTAGAGCTGATGATGATCAGCAGCTTCTGACCAGTCACTGTGGCTAGTTATCTGAATGGGAGGCAACAGCAAAATTTATTTTGTCTGGGACAGAAAAATAGGGTTGGCCCTGCCCTCATGACCCATTCTTTACTACCATAGCTTTGCTGTGGCTGATTCACTATATTTTAGTTGCAGCCACATGAAAGCTGCCAAAGTTTTATTCATGAGTCTGCCTGTAACAGATGAGAGTAAACAAAAAAGAATATAGTTTGGATTTTTATGAATACATAAAATCATATCAGATCCAACTGAGGAAGATCACTGTAGTCTTGGACAACTAATGCCTTGCTTCTGTGATGGAGAGGAAAATAAACTTTGTCTTTCAGCTCTAAACAGTATGTGTGCATTTTTTATCAGTTGCACTTCTCAACAGCTGTGACTAGCAGCTATCATTGTTCACTAAGATTATATTTTAGGAACTGGATATTCAGCAGCTTGGATACTGTAGCTTGATTGTGTGAATATTTCTAAGCTTATAAATTGGAATAGAAGATGCCTTGAGCCATAGACTTCCTCTGAAAGAGACCATTCTATTGTAATTGCTCCTGAAGGGTGGAGGCAAAGGAAAGGGTGGAATATAAGTGAGAAAAAAATCAAAATACTGTTGATAAAAAATATGAATCCAGTTCTTCAAAGAGAACTGTACAGATGAGCATTTGTGTGGTCTTCTTTTTAGGCTCAGGGCCCATGTTATTAATAAAGGTACAGAGAAACACCAAAGATGATCAAGGGTATGGAGCCGCTTCTTTGTGGGAAGAAATTGAAATGACTGGAACACTTCAACTTGGAAAGGAGACTACGGAGGAGGGTTATGATAAAGTCTTTGCAGTTATAAAGAGTGTGGACAAAGTGACAGTGAACCATAATTCACCATCTCATGAAACAAGGACTAGGGCTGCCCACATAAAAGTATGAGGCAGTAGGTTTAAAACATACAAAAGGAAGTATTGTACTTCCTTTACACACTGCCTCATTAACACTTGGAATTCATTGCCACAGGATATTGTGGAGACCAGTGGTATACAAAGATCAAAAAGAAATTGGATAGATTTAGAGAGGATATGTTCATCTGGCACAATTAGACATAATGGTCAGGAACGCAACTTCAGAGTCAGGACATCCTTAAACCTATGATTGCTGGCAACTGGGAAGGTGTGATGGATGTCTGTACACATGCCCTATTTCTTATATTCTTCCTTTAAAGCATCTACTACTTACTACAGTTGACAGGATACCAGACTAGATGCACTTCTTGTCTGACCTAAAACAGGAATTCTTAGGGTCTTATATTTTTACATTCACTGGAAATTATTGATATTTGCATTAGATTTCTTGCTTGCAGCAAGTGTATCCAATGGAGCTGGTTATCTTTTGCTTCAGAGTTATGTACTTCAGTATTCAGACACAATACACAAGCAAGTTCTGAGTACTGTTTATACATATATAATGCAATGGTTGCTTAGAAATGTAAGATCCTCTGTGCCTGTGCTTGACCCCTGCCACATATCCTCACTCTGTGCCTGTCACCCCGCTTCGCACTCTGTCCTGCCATTTACTTTTTGCTGCTCTGCTTTGCTTTGACTCCTGGGCAGTCAGTGGCAGTGGCCCTGGCCTGGGCCTGCCCTGCCCAGCCAGGCAGCAGCAGCAGCAGCAGCTTTGGGTCTTGCCAGATTGGGGCTGGAGGGGTCAAAGCCAGAGAAGAATATAAGTGATGGAGGGGATGGGGACAGGATTGAGACAGGCATGGTCTCCCCCATATTTCTCCCAATCTTCCCCTACAGGTCTCCCCTCTACTGCCCTCCACTCCCACAATTCACAGTGTCCCCCACACTCCCCTGGATGCAGGCTCCCCCCCCCAACCACCCTGGTTTGGGCTCTGCTCTGGCTTTGGCTCTGAGCCCAGGGAGAAAGCTAGAGATGAGCTGCCACCTGCACCTGGCTGGTACTCAAATCTAGGACAAGGCTCCTCCCCCACTTCTGTGTTGTTTGGGGAGAAAGAGGGAAACCTCATCTTGGATTTGAGTAAATGTGGTACTATTGTTTTCAATCAGGGTCAGGTTTAACAGGAAGCTTTAAAAAGAGAAAATCCTTGCTGGAGAGTAGTATAGTAAATTGGTTCTTGTTTTACCATCTTTTGAAAGTACAATAATTCCCTGAGATAATAAACTCATTCACTTCCAAGCAGATGCTATGATAATAAATAGTTAACAAAAACCTTAACAGACCCAAAGCATTCTTTTTACATAATAGAAAATATCTCTCATTTGTCTGTCAAAGAACTAATATATATACATTTGCAGAGAAAGTGCCATACAGCTTAATAGAAAATAATGTCCTTTCTGTAGAATTTATAAACTAACTTCTAGAACCTAAGGAAGGAATGTTATATCTTCCATGGAATTCTTCTTGATGATTTAAATAAATCTGCAGAAGTGAGACAAATAGATATGACGAGTGAGTATGGAAAAAGAACAGTAGGGTCTAAACTACATCCTACCACAATGTCTAAGATTCACATCTTCCATATAACCCATAGAACATGAGTCAGCTAACTGACCCAGTAAAGGACTAAGCAAAACTCAAATTTAGAAGCAGAGGACTGATTCTGACTCTCCATCTTTCAGATATATTCTATCCTTCTTGCAGCATATGTAACCTAAATTGGGGTCCTGTAAGTCCAAGGTGATTCAAACCAATTTAAAAGTGTGTGGGATCCTAGGTGGGTGGGTTGGTGGGGGCTTCTTTGAGTGGCAGAAATTAATGTATTTGTGTATGTGATCTAATAATAGATGTGTGTTTAAAGGTTGTAAAGTACAATGACAGAAAAGGTTCTTTGGGTATATACGTTATCTTTTATTAGACCAACTAAAAGATATTACATTTGCCCAAAGAACCTTGTCTGCTTATATCCTTAGATCAACATGGCTACAGCCAACACCCCCGAAACATGGAAGATAAAGTTCAATGAATAACTTAACTGCTTACATGTTATTTCCTTTAATTAGTAGCTCTTATTCAATTCTAAATGTTGCTCTTAGAATTTTCTATTACTAAAAATAATTCACTTCTGTTTGCCTGTCTCACATGCTTCTACTACACATGGTTGTGCTGCTATTAACATAAATCTTTTGTCTTCTGGCTTGGAAGTAGAATTTTCCACTATGTTAATGTTCAGTTCATGTCCCAGGAGAGATATTTCTATTATATCTGTAAAACACACCATCTAGTACATTGTTTCCGAACTCTGACTCCTTACTGTGTTTTCACCTTTTCCCAAAATGCTGATTTATTCTGCAAACCAACCATACCAAAAAAGAGCATATAGCAAGGCACAGTAATTTCCTGTATTTCTAAACAAACTTTCACCCTGAAAATCTTGAAGCTACTTCACATTACTATGTTATGGTGAAAGCTGTATTATTTTTTAAAATGCAGAAGAAGCAAAATGAATATCAAAAGATGTGAAGACAAGTCTGGGTCTTTTTGTTGTTTGTATGACATAAACCCACATGGGAAAGTCAAACCTGGTTAGAAAGAGCCAACTAAATAGTATTGTATTCAGTTATGAAGCATCTTGAATTCCCAAGCATTTTACAAACACAATAGACATATGCAAAATACATATGAGTATCATTTCCTGCACCATTGGTGAAGCAATTTCTGGATTGGAACATGAGAACCATATAAGAGCACCCATCAACACTGCCCCACAACTTAGGACAAGCTGTGAAAAAAAATAGCATATCCAGTTGATTAGAGCCAGGGACAATATAAGCAGAGAGAGTACAGTTGGGAAGAAATGGCTGCAGTATTAACACCCCTGTGTTATATAACATGCCAGGCATATATAGTGAGAAATGGTCAGAACTAAAGCTTTACATCTCATTGGAAAACAGGGAGTCAGTTGTGTATTTCTCCCTGCCCAGATCAAGTGTTTAGTTCAAGAGGGCTGTAGAGCAAGCAGCTGTTACAGGAGAGGTAAAGTCATGATACAGGTAAAACAACCTGAGACGTAGCCTCAATCAACTGACTTAAAGTAACAGTGGCTGAGCCATCAGTTTGGACAAGAAGTATCCGGTTGGCTCTCTCCAGGCAAAGAAGGGTTACTCTTCCTAAAGCTAAACTGGAGAAAAAAGGAGACTTTGTAGCTTGTAATTTTGCCACTGAGGGCAGAGGCCCCGGAGAGGCGGATGAAGGAGGGGAGCACAGTAGAACAGGGGAGAGGTGGGGTGATGCCAAGCACCAGACAGACTTACTAAACTTCAGAGACTCAAATAGGCTAGCTGCTGCTGCCACACACACACACACACACACACACACACACACACACACACACACACACACACACACACACACCAACAACACACACGTTTGCTGCTGCCACTGCACAGGCTCTGTCCTATTTAAATCAGCACCTGGGGTCGGTGTCCCCCTCCACACCTCCTAGTTACACTACTGCTCAGACCACATGGACCCTAGAAAAGGGAGGGCATCTGGGTGAACTGACACCATGACCAGAAATCTGCAGTCAGGCAGAACATGTTACAAGTGCAGTGCAAACTGCTCTCCTCACATCAAAAATAAAAGATAAGTCAGACATCATAAAGGAAACTATTGCGGGTCCAACTGCAGCTGGACTTGCTGAATTGATGGCAGGTGGTGCGCGAGGGTTGTAACCAAGTTTCCTGTCCAAGAATGACTGAATTGAAGAATTCTACCCTAGGAGAGGCATAGGCCTGAGGCTGGCCCCAGTGGGAATATTTGGAGATACTATGACAAGGGGGAGAGAAATAGCTAGCGCAGTTACTGTGACAAGCTATAGTATGTGATATCTAATTATTAGAAACTACCCTGTAACAGCCAGACAGCACAATCAAACTAGCCAGCATCAGCCCCATCAGCAGAGTGGCCAGTATTTTTGGTTTGGCTACTTTAAATCTTTCAGTCTAAGAGAGATTGGCTATGTGGGATGATTTTTAAGCCAGCATTGTTTTTCCTCTCTGTGACCATGGATAGGCCACTTCAATCTGTGCGCTGGAGGAGATAAATTCTGTGCTCTTTTGACAGATTCCAGTAGTGTTCTGATTACCCCGAAGCACTGCAGTATTGCTGTTTGAGCAGTAATGGTTTATGCTACTGTTGTTATCACTTTAAATTTTGCTTAAGCTTTAAGAAAACTGGAGCAACCATTCCAGAAAAATCAAGCCTTGTGTTTTAACAGGTCAAAAATGCAGTTCTTGTTGCCAACCGTCTTCTGGACAGTAGTAGGCATAGGATCCTTCTAGTTATTTTTGTGTTTGAGAAGAAATCAGTGATGTGAAGTCTGTATCCTTAGTGCAGCTTATTTATTTACACTATATCCACCAGTATTTGGCCACATGAAGTAGTGAACAGCAGGAAGACTATTGCTCTTTCAGGAATCCCAGCCCAACACTAATGCCTGATTCACAGTCAAGAATTGACTCTAGGTAGAGAGATTTAATCAGAAAGCAAAGCCTTTAACTATTTTCCCAAGCTCCCCACAAAAATATGTATCACAAAATTGGCAACAGTACAGCATTTTTTTCCAGATTGTACACTTCACTCACATTGAGAAAGAGCATTTGTAAAGCTGTGTGTAATGGTACCATCTGGTGACTCCCTCCATAACCATATCAATGTGACACATGAAGATTCTTCAGGAGTTGTCTCAAAACCAGGACTTCCAGCATCCTCTGCTTAATAAGCATCTTGTTTCCTTGGAGCTTTGACAAATGAAAATCTTGCCTCATTAACATACCATCTGTTTACAGCACATGGGATTTCTGTCAAAGGTCCTTATGATTTTTTTTAACCATTTTAGATTCTCATTTTGTTGTCATTTCTCATGCCTTTTGCAGTCAGCTATTTAGTTCGCTTAGGCAGAACAGTGAGTATCTCATAATAACTTGTGCAGGCAGTTTCTAAAGCATCTCATTTTGAACAATAGACTGTTTAGAGAGAATAGACAATGAAGGGAAGTCAAGAGAGTCCTTTCATGCTCTGGGTAACCTAGTCTTGTGACACAGATCTTGATAGAACTGCTTGAGCTTATTGTTATCCTGATTTTTAAAACGTTACAGCACATATTTGAGGAGCTGGGGAGAGATTCAGTAAACTGTAATTTCAAGACAAGAATGATATGAGCTACTCTTTGTTAAATGTGTTGAATTGCTTAGACAGCTCTGAGTTTTAGGTATTTCTATAAGGCTCCCTGCCGCTGCAAGGGGATTCATGCATTTGAGCACGTACTGCCCATTCATTCCTGATCACATGCTTCGTACCCAGAAACAGCAGTGGTGAAGCCTCTTTGGGCATCCCTCTGTGGCAATTCTTGAGACCTCAGTCTCTGGCATGCTAACCTAGCAGTCACAGGGGACATCCCTGGAGTGACCTCACTGCTATGTGTCTAGATTTAGTGTATGTGAGCAGGAACAAGTGGGTGAAGCATGCTAATAAGAAGATTTTGACTCTATGCGACTGGCTCAGATTAATCTGAAGTAGTAACTGAAAACTGTTGTTCCTTGGATGTTCACTGATGATTTAGTGTAGGTACTAATGAGAGTCCTCTACATCAGTGACATATTTTCATTGATACCATTATTGGCAGTCTCAGCAATACCTGCTGGCCTGGATCTACAGTCTCACCTCTATCAAACGTCCCTCCAATTCAAGTGTGTGGTGCAGTGGCAAGCATGCGTGGGAAACTTGCCCTGCTTCTGCCCATGATACTTTGGGTCTTGTTCCAGGACTATGAAAAATACTAACTCACTTGAAAGTTGCATTTAACTTAGAACTGGAAAAAATATGAAATGTTACAACTTTTTCTCCTCTCTTCATTCTCCTTTTTCTATCTTACAGTTGAAAAAGAAGTGTGGATATGATTTAGCTACATTTCACCAACACTTGAACAATGAACAAGCATTTCAAACAGGGAAAAGGAGAAATATTAGTTTGTCAAACCTTCAACTAAGTTGTCCTTGACAAAATTCTTTTAGTTTCATGCTTTCAAACAGTAATTGCATTTTTATTGCACATTCTGGTCAACTAGAAGCCGAGCCAACATGAACAGTAATGATCTAATTGAATTCTCCCAGAAAGAGAAAAAGAGAAACCCAATATTACTCACTTTGCTAATGTACGACGAATCAGAGTTTATGTAGAAGAAGTGGCGATATTCATGCAATCATACTTTCGTATACTGCCTATTTTATCACTTGTTAACTTGTTATTTAGATAAAATGGGCCTTGATTCTGATGACCTATAGCTGTTTGAAATCTCTCTGAGAATGCTTGGAGTAAATGCACAGAAAGAGATTTTCAAGGAAGAATTAGGTAGTTTTTCAATTGCCTAAGTTACTTTAAAAGAATGAATACATGATTGGACTCTGGACAATGCTTGGCATAAAATGCAGTGATTCAAAGTCATTCATAATATCGTTAGCCTCTGCTAACAGACTGCATTAAAAAAAACATTGTGTAGCCTCACACTGGCTTTCTTTCACTGATGCACACATCAAATGTTCTCACCATCCGAGTAAAATATACATTTGTTTGTTTTGGATGCATTTTCCTGAAGCTCATACTGGTACGTGAAAAACATGTTAGTTTCTGTTTTGGATCACCCACTGCTAGTGATGTTAACAGTGGATTAGATATACAGCAGTGTCCGTTCTTTCTTCACCATGTTAAAGTCACAGCGAAATCCTAAGGAAAATCAAGTCCCATATAAGCAACACTTTGATTAGGAGTTTCACTGAGAGGATTTCATACTATTTCAACACAGAATTTCCTATTCTGTCCCCTTGGTAGGTTTGATTTTGAGTTAGAGATAATGTGAAGACCTGGAGATAATGGCAATATTTGTAAGTTAAAAGTGCAGCCTCAATCCTGATACAGATTTAGTTTCTCAGTAACACCTACAAAGGAACAAACGATAATGCAGATATCTGCCTCTTAGGAAGTAGATCAAGACCCCTGCTCAGTTCACACAGAGCTAATAAGCTGAACAGCTATTTTAATTTAACAACTCTCATTTTATACCAACTGGTAGACATTCAGTCTGATGAAGTCAATGCATTTATGTGATATTTCAAAACCCTTTTTGAGATTATGCCTTCAATAACATATTTTAATTTTTTTAAGTTAACCATTTTGGAAAAGCATGTTTAAATGTTGATTTGCTACCCAAATTCTAAAATCATTTACTCTTCCTTGCAAAATATTACATGATCAATTGTATCTATTTAGCATAACCTTGCCTTGGGGACTACATCATTTTCTAAATGTTGTTTTGCCTTTTGGTCCAGATAACGTTGTTATATTTAAGATTTCTATTTTCCCATCTGCAATACCATGGCCTACAGCCAATCACGATACTCCACACTGAAATGGCAAGGATATGCAGTAATTACCTCCCTAACAAAGAACTTGATTACATCTAAATTCCAGGATTTCTGAAGGCAATTTTTCATAGCATCAGCCTTTCTGTTTCTGGATGATTACCCTCTTAGCTTTGCTGACCTTTCACTCCCTTGTACCATTGACTTCATATAATGATCTTTAAAACCAAGTGAATACTAATTAAGGAAACAAAGTCTTGAAAGATACAGTTCAATATTTTGTAAAATATTTGGCATTTGATGAGCATACCCTAATAACACTGATCCATATAAACCCCATTGCAATAGTGAAGATACTTTGGGCAGTTCAATTTTAAATACAGTGCCTATATACATACATGCATAGATACATATAAGGGCTGTGTGAAGCTTCGGGTGCTGATTCTATTCAGAGGAAATTTGGCCTGATTTGCTGGCCGAATCTCTGAATCCAAATTGAATCAGGAGACCAATAAAAGGTCTGAATTGATTAGAAGCTCTCTGAATTGATTTGGAAAAGATTCACTTGCCAGCGAAGGGAGCTGGACTCGGACTCCATGCTGGTAAGTAAGGGGGTGGAGGAGGGTGGGCTGGAAGAGGGGGAAGAGGACCATGGGGGAACCCCTGTCAGGTCCCATCCCCTGCC
>NW_005842004.1:209245-219226 GCF_000455745.1 Alligator sinensis
AGCAGTAGTGGGGGCAGCAGGGATTGCCCCCTGCCTGGCAGGAGCCGGTGAGTCTGGGCTTTTTTTATTTAAAGAGCGGGGAGCTGGGGCCAGGTGAGGCAGCCATTGACGGGGCTGGGAGAGTGGGTGGAGGATGGGGCCTGTTTTATTTGGAGATTCGGCCAATTTGACAGCAGCTGAATCTCTGAATCAGATTTGGCCGAATCGATTCTGGACAGTGATTCGAATAACTGAATCGAATCACTGTCCCCCGAATCAGCCAGATCTGAAGCGAATACTAGTTGCTTCGCACAGGCCTAACACATATACTTGTTTTTCCATTTCAAACTGAGTTCTTGTTTTATAGAAAATCCTGGGCACTGGCAATGAAATGTAAAAATCAGGGCATAATCAAAAAGTGCCAAAACTTGTGTTGGCCTTCTGCCCAAGTATGCATTTCATGAGAGAACATCATTGCTTCAGACTCTGGTATTAGTGTTCACTTTCCCAAGCAGTTAAGACAAAATTAAAGCCAACACACAGGAAGTCAGCAGAGACGAACAATGCTTTTTATTATTCTGAGTTGCAAAGAAGTAAATGTGTGAAGATGGGGGTAGAGAGAAGAAGAGGTGGCTTTAAACTATTTTTTAATTCCCTTATACTAAGAACAGCCAAACGCCTGCCTAGTCCATGGCATTAGTAAGGACACCCTCAGGGCAGCTTTTGCTTGCTAGGTACAGACCAAAAAAATTGGAGAATAGCATGCTCTGGCCATGTCAGCTTGCTTCTCTTTCTCATCAGTGACAATCCTGTACCAGCTGAAATGAAAGTAAAGATGGTCAAGAAGATCAAAGCAGAAGTGCTCTAACTTTTCAAGCTTTATTCTAAGTGCCCCCATTTATGTGAAGAGGAAGCACAACATATGTTAGCCTTCATGGGGGGTGGGGAGAGGAGGCTCAGAGCTTGCCTGCCTGCCTGCCTGCACAGCCCAAGCCCGGTATGTAGGATGTTATGTCCAGTAATGTTAAACTGGGCCTTGTATCAGGTATTAATCACAAGATTAGAACACGGTTACTCCTTAACCAATAACAATTTTATTAAGCCTTTAGCAGTTACAATTCTAAGACTGTGGTTAGTCAAAATGCAATATATAACATGCTTACCAGCCCAAAGTATACAATGAACTTGACAACATTGGCTGATCAGTCCATGAAGTCTTGTTCATAAGCTCCTGGCTCCTACACTTGGTGTCTACGCAGAGTGGGATTTTCTTGGATAGCTGTCAGTGTCTCTTCAGGATGGGCTCCAAAGTTTGAGGTTTTTTTCTACCTATATGCCACATTTCCTATCACATAATTAGCTTAAGTCATTCCCTGAAATGCATAAGTCTATTTCCACTTACCGTATATGATTCATCTTAACTAAATTTCCCAATTTTAGATACTTATTTCATTCTTACGTGGGGCTCAGTTTCATTGCCGATTGTTCCTCTTTTTCCAAGCCAAATATCCTTATTTTGTTCAGTCCACTTCTTGTTTTGACTTTGGTCATCCAGACAAGATATCTTCAAACTTTTTTTTTCTATGCCAAGAACAGATCAAAGCCAAAGTGACCCTCATGTCACCTCTCATTGCTGAGTTACAGCTTTGTAACTCAGCTGAAACCAAGGTTAAATTTGCCAACCTGGCGACACATGCTAAGCAAAGTTAAGAGAAGGCAAACCCAGGCCCACAGGCCTCTGAGTCCCAACAAGTCCCCAGCATGCCCTGCAGGCTCCCCAGGCTGCCAAAGACTCCCGAGCACAGCCAAATGACTGAGCCACCACTGATTGACTGGCAGGGCATCACGGACACCCACCTAGATGCCCCCCTCCCTCCCTACAAACACACACAGGACCCAGGCAACCTGGACACACACACACACACACACACACACACACACACACACACAGAGTCACTAGCACAGAATCCAGGTGTCTGGGGCATGACTGGGCCACTGACTTTCATATGGCCAATGAGGACGATGCCCACCTTTTGCACAACTCCCCATTCCCTGGGGTGATGGAGAGTAGGTGCTACACTCCCAGGGCTCCCGATTTCATCATCAGCGACATCATCGCCCCCACCCCCCCAATCCTCATTGGGGCTAGGGACAGAAATTATATATAAACCGGCATAAGTGATCAGAAACCAGTTCAAATCTGTAACACAACAGAAATTCAGTGTACATACCCTACTTTCAAAATGGCTGAAACCAGTTTAAGGTAAACCTGGATGGATTTAGTATCAGATTTAACTGATTTAGGTTAAATTGGTTAATTGAATTTCTCTCCCTGCTCCCTTCCAGATTCAAGTTAAGACACAGTCCCCCAGCATCTCAGGGTGCTTTGTATCTCCCCTGGCAAACCCCACCTCACAGGCTGGGCGGACTAGGCTTGGCCCAAGCTGTCTGCTCTCGCCAAGCAGGGAGGCATGCTTTAGTGCCCCTGACTTCTGGCCTGGGTCACTGCAGGCATGTAGCTGCATTTCTGGAATCAAAAGTGGATATGTGTTCACTTGCTTATTGGTTCAGTGTTCACAGCTTAGACTAACCTGTGAAGATTGAATTGATTCAGCCTCAAGCTTTTTTGACTATCTGTGCTTAGCCTGCCTAGGAGCTCAGCCTACCCTTTCCTGCCCTGACTCATGACACCTTATGGGGGGGCAGCTGGATCATCAGAAGGAGCACCTGAACTATGGACCTGGCCTGGCACCGCAAGCACACTTGGCTCCAGGATGGGGGACAGGACGAGCCCCTCACCAGTGTATGTAGCACTAGCCCTGCAAAATGAGGCCCTGGCCATCTGCCTCCTCACCCAGGTAGACTGGGAGCCCTTCCTTGATGAGTAAGGCCTGAGGGCTTCAAGTGTCCATGCCCTGGCACTGGGCCATAAGTTCCTGCCATAGTCTCCTCTGGCCCTGACTCACAGGCAGCACTGCCTACAACCCAGGCTGCCTGGGTACCATTGCCCTTCCCCTCTCCATTCTCAGCCCCTCCCATGGTCAAATGCTGGGGGGCCAGGGGAATGTGGTGTGATAAAGAGACTCGCCTCATTTTAATCAAATGTTGAAGTTTCCAAACTGTTAATGTGTTTATTAAACAAAAACTGTGCAACATTACCTGCTCAAGAACTTAGAACTTTCTTTTCAGTTAACACTGAGAAAGTGGGGAAAGACCCTTCCTGCACCATGCAGTTACACTGTTGAGGGAGGGAGGGGGGCCAACAGCTGCAGGGGGCTCAGCTAACAAACACAAAACCTTGGGGCAGCAGGGGGAATTCCACATGTGAAACTGCCACCCCTCAACTTAATTAAATGCATCAGCTGCCAAACTTTTCATGTGCTTAATAACAAAAAACCTGTGGAACATTGCCTGCTCTGGAACTTGGACCAGAGCCAAGGGGGCTGCCATTCCCTACAGTGGGACCTGGGCCTGCAGTGGCCTGGCCCAATAGGCTGGTGGGATGGTCCACCTATGCCCCACTCTGTTTGGGGCTCTGCACCTACACCAGTGACCACCAGCAGTCAGGCATAGCAAGTTGGTGCTAGAAGGTGAACTGAGTAAATGTCAGCCCTGCTACTGGGTCTTGGGCAGCCAGATTCCCCTCCCCTTCTGCACTGCTGCTCCCCACAGTGGGACCTGCCAGACACCTTCCTGGCTCCTCAGAACACAGGTCAATAGCTCTCGTACACCATATCTCTTGTCCCACGGCTCTCCCCCCGCCCCCCCGCATAGATTGTCATCCTTTTGTCTGCAAGAGATGGTGGATATTGCAGCCTATGGTGTAGATGGTTTGCAGTCTCATGTGACTGAATAGTCCAATCCAGGATTTGCATGATCTGTGGCAGTGGTTGCAAGTGTGTGTGTCATGCTTGGGTGGTTTGGGAGCTGCTTGCTTCCTACAGACACTTTTCTCTTCAAGCTGTTGAAACCAATTCCTGTCATGGATTGTAATGTCCTAGTGGAGATGGTGATGCCACTTGCCAATCGCTTGCCAGGGTTTCCCATTGGTCAGGATCAGTTCCAAATGCCTTCATATCTCACTTGCATCTGTCCTTTTAGCAAAGCTTGGGACATCCTGTTGTCCTTGTTCCCTCCGATAGTTCCCTGTATAGCATGTGTTTGGGTATATGTCCATCTTTCAATCTGCTCAGATGGCCTAGCCAATGCAGTCATCTCAGTTTGAGTAGAGCTGTCACACTTAGTAAATTTGCCCTTTGAAGAACGTTTGCATTGGTAACTTTATCTTGCCATTTGGTGTTGACTATGCAGCACAAACAGTGTAGGTGTAAGCTGTTTAACCTTTTCTCTTGTTGTGCATAAGTTGTCCATGTTTCCCCATTCCTGGCATCCCCCAGTCAATGTGCAGTGTGCAGCATTCCCCCAGGCTGCCTTCTAGGGCACCCCCCATGGGACTTTCAGGCATGTTGCCCTAGAGAGCAGTCCCTTGAGTGGGGCTCTCCGTAGCAGAGGGAGGGGCTGGGCAGCAGCCTGTCCCAACACTCTGGCCCAGGGGGGGCAATGGTCTCCCCATGGGAGGAGGCACTGATGCCACTCATGGATGTTGTAGCTGGATCCCAAGCAGTCTTTGACCCTGTGCATAAACTCCTTATCCTGGCACTGTGACTCTTTCAGCTCCATAGTGGTGCATGTGGCCTTCCTCAGAGAGCAGCTGGCCATCTGTAGACCTCATTCTTGGACCTTTACAGTGAGTTCCTAGTCCCAGACAGCTTGTTCAAGTGCTGCAGCACAACGGGTGCAAGCAATCACCAGCCCCTTACATCAGTGTTCCCCTTTGGTTCTCAAGTTGCTGGCACTATCTATGTACACATTTCTGGTGCTCTGCAGGTATCCAGCTGACCAACCTGAACCATTCAGAAAGCAAATAGAAGGCAAAACCTAACTTCCTTTGGAAAATGTTTTCAGAAAGACTTTTAAGGCTTTAGAACCCCCCAGTTTTTGTCCAGTTTCTCCCAGAATTATTTTGAGGAGATTATTGTTATAGAAAAACTTTTTCTATGTGTGGTTTTGATGTGCCACTTGCTTCAGCTGTTTTTTTGCCTTCAATACTATCAGCTCAGTTGCACTTTTCCTGTTCTGGAAAAACTCTAGCTCCCATGACATTTTTTAAATGACCTCTGTGTATGGTGAATGTGCCAAATTCTAAGTTCATAACAGAGTTAACAGCCTTTAGTCAGAAGCTGAAAAACCCGAAAGCAGCAATTAACCTTGCCCCATACCTCTGGAAAAAGTACAACTAGTAATGTGAGGCTGAGGGGCAGCTGGGGATAAACATGGCAGCACAGAAATCAGGAAACACTAATAAATAGATGAAAAATGAACAGGGCTATGTGAATACTTAATTTTTTGTGCTCAGTTGCTTTAATTAAAATAAATAAATAAATAAAATAAAAACACTTGTCTTGGATTAAACTGAATTTCATATTATGTTATTCTTTCCAAAATAAAAAGCCAAAAAGCTTTCTTACATTTCATCAGATGACCCCAAATTATATGTTTCATTGTGCACACTCAGTTTAAGTGGTGGCTCTCACTTTTACACAACAGCTCTGGAATAAGAGCACTTAATCGGGATACAAAAGACTGATGTGCAGGGATCCAGGTTTTGCTTTCACTGCAGAAAAAAGTGTGAAAACATGGATTTTCTCCTTTAGTGGAGAAAAATGTGGATTTTCTTCTTTAAAGGAGAAACCCATAGATTTTTCCTTTAAAGGAGAGAACTGTGGGAAACCATGGCTTTCCCCTTGCAGGCTGGCAGAGTTCCAGCCCATCGAGGGCATAGAAATCTGGGGGGCATATGCCTCTCCCATCCCCTGCCACATTGCCTGTGCCTCCTCCCACCCCCCATGTGTCACCGATGCCCACACCCTACCCTCGCCATACACCCACTCCCTTCCTCACGCATCAGGGAGTTGGGGGTGTGGGGCAGCAGGTTGGAAGTGAGGGGCACCAGCAGGAGCAGGGGGCTGTGGGCTGGGAGTGAGGGGTACTGGCAGGGCTGGGGGTCAGGAGTGAGGGCCACCAGCAGAAATTGGAAAATATATGGGCATTTAGAATGTATTTTATTCTAATTATTGAGTCACTGGTAGGCTTCCAAATGGCTTTAAAATTGTAAATATATCAATAAAACAACAACAAAACTGATTTAATAGATGTCATATATGTTTAGATTATAAATGTATATAAAGTGGCATTCCATTGTAATAACAGATTTTGGGTTTTGAATCAGAGAATTTGAGATTTTGAAACAGAGAAAACCCAGATCCCTAGTGATGTGTAATGTCTTCCTTGACTTGATGGGATTTGAACCCACATGTCCCATCTCTAAGAAGAGTAGACTAAGTGGTGGGTTATAGGCTACTTGGTAGTGAATGTGCATTCAATTCCCTCTTTTTGAGATTATTCCACTTTGTAGAAATAATTAAATGTTCATTGGCATGTAGGTATCCTAGCAACTAGGCTAGAGAGCCCTCCTTATGTGCTGCCTCAATACCTGTAGTAGCATTCACAGACAAAAATGAGAGAAACCCATTACTTGACAACACTGGTTTTGGTTGTGAAATTATAATATGTAGAGGAAAAAAGTGAGTTTGATGGTGCCACTCTTGGACACAGTGTTGGAAGTCTAGACATGATCTTAGGCTCCTAAAATATTGGTACTGCCCATGCTCAGAACTGCCACCAGTCAGAGTTGTATCTAGCCTCTCTAAACCAATGATACTGGATGCCAAGTAATGAATAGGGGATAGGTCACTCTAGATATACCCAGTTCAATGCTGTCCCTCTAAAGCATCCACCCCTGCCACTGTTGGAGACAGGATACTGAACTAGATGGACCATTGGTCTGACCAAGTATGGCAGTTCTTATGTTCTTATCTAGACTGGCCCAGAAGTTTGGACACCTATGTTTTACTAAAGTCCATTTAGAAATCACCTACTAGGCATTCCCATATTTAAATCACCATAGGCCTGGTAGCTGTGAAAGTGATCTCTTGCTTAATGGCCTCATAATTACAGAACTCATTCAGGAAGCTGAAGACACAGGGTTTGGATACCCTCCCTCTCTTTACCATTCCTATTAGCTGGATTAGGCATTCTCCTCCCTAGATGCACTAGGTGTTGTGAAGCTCAGTCTTCAACACCTAGCTCTCCTTGTTATAGTGTAAAAAACCTAAATGTTTAGCATGGGTGTGTGGAGTTTGTGCCTAGCACTTTAAAGCTTAGCATCATGCCTGTTTGAATCTGGACCAAAGTCATGTAGGAGCTTCAAGTCATATCTCATTGGTCCAATACCAGAAGCAATGGACTTAGTCAGCAGTACTCATTTACAATTCAGTCTTTTCCCACCCACTTTAATGAGTGATTTCCACAGTCCTAGTGCAGTCATGGAATTTTGATGCAACTGGGATACCAGAGACTTTGTGGGATAGATTGTACAACTGGAGTACTGTCATTGAAGGGTAGGACTTATTTAGGAAGAGCAGGCAGGGGAACAATGAGGTGGTGTTTCAATATAGAAGAGATACATTTGTTCTGAGGGACAAAATGGCTAAAAGACATCTCGTTGCAGCACCATCAGTATGAATTCAAGCCTTACTCCAGGCTCATGGCAATGGCTGTCCCCACTCACCATAAATAGCTTCTTGATCATTTGGGTTGGGGAAGGATGTGGATATGATACTAGAAATTGGTGCACCTTAGCCACATTAGCCTGATAGGATTCTGAGCATGGATAGACTTTGAATTTACCTTTAGGCATGTGAGAAATCTCCTACATATTATTGGAATCACTCTAATGTGCTTAATGGTAAGCACACGCTTACATGTTTAGATGGTTCTCGTCTAGATTGTTCAACACTTGATTGAGCTCTTGGGTTTCATTTCACATTACATCAAACCTTGTGTTGTTTAGGAGACCTGTGCCTTGGAACTTATGAGTGTTGCGGTGGAAGGATTTATATGTTTATGTATTATTTAACAGAAAAGCCATCTGAATAATTCTGACCAGGTAGGATGCTACTGGTGAAACAAATTTAACCTCTTGACCTGTACTAGATCCTTGGTTTCTATTGTACCATTTTTATGCAGCTACAATTATGTTGTTTTGTACATAAGGGACAATAGCCTCATTTTGGCTATGCACTACATTAGCCCAAAGAGCAGGTGGGCAGTTTCCATTATAGAAAACCCAAAATATCCTATATGTAGGCAAGAAAACTAAGACACACATGTTGAGAAGCTTTTATTTAAATATCACAATACTTTGGATTAGTTACACTATGGCTTTGAAATATCACTATATAAATTAGTTGTTTTCCTCATAAAAGAAAATTTAAAATAAAAGGAGCATAATGTGTGGAGCTTTGCTTATTGAATTAAGCTGGGTTTCTAGGGCTGATGTAGAGCTGGAATTTCCTCACGCTTTCTCATAGACTCTAGTGCAGACGACGCCTTTCATAACACATTCCTAAGACATAAAATGAAGGTTAATTGAATGAAGGGAAAAAGATAAATTATAGATCATATTTTCTTGCATACAACATGCATGTTCCCCCCCACCCCCCTAAAAAAAAACACCCAGTAGTTGGAAATTGTAGTTTGCATTCTATGTAAGAAATACATTAAGAGCAGTTTCTGCTACTTACTGGCCAAGATCAAAAGCCTTCATGTGTGCCTGGCTCAGGAGCAAACTGAGCCAAACAGGAGCAGCCTTGTCCAGGGCTGCTCCTGCCTTGCTCTGCCCCCCTGCATCAGCCAGGCAGAGCTCCAGGCTCCCCCAGGTGCCAGCCCTAGGTTGGCAGGGGGCAATGGGGGAAATCCTGGACTGGCAAAGAGCTATGGGGTCAGGCCCCAGGCTGGTAGGATGCACAGAAGATTAGCCCCAAGCTCCAGGGGGTGAGGAGGAGCTGTCCCCAGTTTTGCGCAGCTCAGAACTGCCCCTGGAGCCAGGGACAACTTGTCCTCCAACCCCTGGAGGTCAGGGCTAAGCCAAGCAGCAGCTGTGGCCCCTGCTACCTGGGCTGACCCAGGAGCAATTTGCTCCTGGGTCAGCGTCTACACATGCACTTAGGTGCATTAGTTTAAAGTGCCATTTTCTAGTACCTGTATCTGTTGGTACTAGCAAACAGCACTTTAAATTAATCTACTACACAGTAATTCCTGTGTACATGTAGACAGTGATGCTTTACTATATATTAGATTAGTCTAATGTGCAGTAAAGCTCAAATGTAGACTGCCCAGAAATCTCTCTTTTTTTTTCATTCTGCCTTTCTAATACAAGGTGCGTATTAGGATTTATTTTCAGTACCATGAACCTTTTAGGAATACTAAGTGAAAAGAGCACTTTATAAAATTAGGCACAAAGTAGAAGGTATTTACCTATTTAAATTTCTTCCCAACTTCCAGGAACATCTTTGTCTACATGGGTATTGATGCAATGACAGAAACATCAGCTAAGGCAAGCTTTGGTAAAGTTCAAAGGACAACCTGTTTCCTAGGGTGGCCAATCTAGGGTCAAAAGGGAACTGTCCTTGCAAGGGGTGAAGAAGGCTACTTAGCTACATGGGGTTCTGGGGCAACCTAAAGAGCTTCTTAAAGCTGTTATAGGAACAATCCTTCCTGTTCCTTACAGCTCCCTCATGTCCCTCTTATTAAAGAATTGAGAATCAACATATTCTACCTGTTTAGTTTAAAAAAAAAATGTTGAGGTTTGGCTTGATCGCAGTCTATAACAATTGATACTAAAGGGCTCTTTATTCTACCAAGTGACAGTATAACAAGATCCAATGGCTGGAAGCTGAAGCTAGACAAATTCAAGTTAGAAATAAGGTGTGGGTGTTTCACTATTAGAATGGCTTGCCAAGCCTTTGGGAGATTTAAAAAAAGATTGGGTGTTTTGTGAAAAATATGTACAGTCCAACTACAGCTATTAGATTCACAGCA
>NW_005842004.1:219257-228937 GCF_000455745.1 Alligator sinensis
GCCTGTGTTATGCAAGAGGTCAGTCTAAATAATCACAATGGTCCGTTTTGTCCTAAAAAATCTAAACACTGTTAATGAAAAGTCCATAGACCACTTCCTCCTATCTTCAAGATCAATGAAGCTCACTAGCAAAAGGCCAAGGGGACTGGGAGGATAGAGAATGACAAACACCAACACCTTTGCCTCAAAAGGTGTAGAATAGGTAAGGCCCCGCCCTAAAAGACCTTGGGATGAGCTTAATTGAGGATCCTTTCCTGTAGACCTCAGGAAGCCAGAAGGAAGAGAAAACCTTCCTCTCCACAAAACGTCCTTAATTTCCCAGTACAATAAAAGGACTCTCATACATCCTTCTTGCATGAAAGGTAACTCCCACAGGAAATTATTCAATTTAAAGTCATAAGCACGTGTTAGTAGTTTGTATCTGTTATGAACAATGGAGTTGGAAAACAAAAATATTCCTTCATTATAAACTCGGGCCATACAGAATCAATAGTACTCTTTTCCAACATGTTATCCAAATTACTTTAGTTCTGGCCCTTAAACATCTGAGGAACATAATGCTTTATTTACCCAAAGCACCTTTTCGGTGACAACAAAACTAAAATGCCTTAAGATTATAAGCTTGTGAGTCTAGCTGTCCTCTGGCTTGTGCTATGATCCTGCATGGTTCTTGCAAGAAGAATTTTGCAAAATCTTGATCAGACAGACTGATTGAGAGAAATCATTCCACAACATTCATTAAAAATCTAGTTCTGTGGATATGGAGGGCACACATGTAGGGCTGTTCAGTCCCAAAACCTGGTTCTCTGATTCCACATGGCAATCTATCATCCAAATGTAATTAGATACAGAGCTAAAGTGTTTTCATATATAAACCTCAAACGCCTCATTCATGCTATTGGAATACTTATATTAAAACAGACAGAGTAGGTATGTTAATTAATTGGAAATGGAGATATATTTATGAAAAAAATATATAACCAATATTCTGAGGTGCACTATTTTTACATGCACAAAAAGGCAGATATCAGGCTGATATCAATAAAGTAACAGAATTAGGAGAGTTTAAGTGAATTATTTGAGAAATGCAACCTTATCCCTGTATCCCCTGGGTTTCTAACATTTAAGAGTTTTGGGTTTTTTAATTATAATGTTTTTGAAAGGTAATATTCTTTCAGTTCATTGCAAGCCTGCCAATATTGTCAACTTAATTATTTTTTGTTTGGAAAATAACATTTACTTTTTCTCTCCCTTGCTCCCTAAGGTTATTTCCCATTCTCTCCCCCTCTATTTCTGAAAAATTCTGAAACCAAAGAGCAGAAAAAATTGACAATATAATTAAAATTAATATGTAGCCATTACATCATTCAGTGATTAACAATCAGGTACGTGCTAATCACTTACCACAACCATTTTTCCATCCACCAGCTTTCTCCTTATTGTAGTCTCTTTACCATTCCACTTCTGCACGTGAACCAATGATCCTTTCTCTAAGGTTATGACACTCTGCAAGGAACCAAACATAATTCAAAATGTGACTATTTTAACTAGGTGCTTTTAAATAACAGCAAAAATTTATACTACATTCATCAAGTTCCATATTTTCTGTATGCTACACATTCAGCATCACTGAGTTTCAGCCCAACCTTTTTTTTTCTTATTGGGATGCTTTACAGTAATGATTTGCAGTTTTCTTAGTGCTTTATACAAGATAAAAAATACTATTGTCTGTTTTCCAGCACATCAGAAATATTCTGAAGGCAATCATTAACACTCACCTTGACTTTCCTGTCATCTGCTGTGGTTTCTTCAAACTCCTGGCCCAGTTTGAAGGAAAACTCTGTATTTTTGAAGGTGCTTTCAGTCCTAATGGTAACCATATCACCTTTCATGCTGATGATCACATTGGGTTTGGCCAGGCCACCTATTTTCCTTGTGGCTAAGCCCACACCTACAGGCCAGAGATAAAAATCCATTACATTCTAGAGAGCAGGACATCCTCACCTTACAGAACTTCAATGCAAAGTAAGGAGCAATTTCTTCATGAATACTATACCATTTGCTTCAAATGTGACTCTGATTCTTCAGATGTAGAAGCTACACATAATATTGCTTTTCCAAATAAGTGCATCTTTCCTTTTGCAAACTAGTCTATATTTGATGATGCAGTTCTTGTGTAGTTTTAGTTAGCAGGAAACACAGGGAGATGTAACTCTGTGCTGCACCAGAGAATAGTGTGGGTCAAAAACAAGGGACTCCTTTCTCAAAAAAGCTGTGAAGAAATTGTTCCTTACTTTTCTTTCCTTCACATTTTGTCAGAATTTGACAGCAGCTTAACTGGAGGGAGTGGGGTTATGGACAGGGCAGCAGTCCCCAGCACCACTGTGGGGGGACATAAAAACAGACACTGCCACAGTGGCAGCTGACCATGTCACTGTAATTGGCAAGGTGGGAGTTGGCGCTGCCCCATGCATCAGTAGCTGCCCTGGGCACAGACCTGTCCTGTTGTGCTCTGAAACTTAAAATTGTCAGTAAGCCATAGTGGAGAATTTAGGGATCAAGCCATTCATGCATTGCTGCCTATTCTTTACAACATCACATATAAAGACTAAATGAAATGCTCCTAGGCAGTGTATTCTACTGCAGAAGGCAAATGACACTGAATGTTTCTGGAGTATCTAAATGCAAGTGAAAAATAGAAGGACCACATAGAGAAAATTCAGATAGAAAAATAAAGGGAAGCAGAAAGTGTTCTCCAAGGATCTATTTACATGGCCTGGTTAATACATAGGGCCACATCATGGTCAGCTAGTTTGAGGAGATATCAGCGACTAGTTAGAGCAAAGATCCTTGGTTTACAGTGCCTTAATTTCTTCAATGAAAAATAGTGTTAATAATAGTCACCACCTTTGTAAATGCTATAATATGGTCAAATGAAAGGTGGCATGTGCAATGACAACAAAGTATTTCTGAAGTGTAATGTTTGTTGCTGTAAATATTCAGTACTGAAAAAAAATTCTTAAGACCTTCAGAAAAACCTCAGCAGATGAATTTATACTTCATGTGTGCTCTAACTAACTAGAATTTATCTATTACCCAGTTTATTTCTTCCAAGAAACAGAATTAAAGTCTTGGTGAATCATTTATATAGCAACAGTAACACTGACACTGACTGTACAGTTATTATAAAGTAATGGGGCAAATATGACACTAAAACAATGCCTAGTTTGTTACATTCCCAGAATTTTTCAGTAATAGATTCATTCCCAGGATTTCGGCTTTAGAAAGCCGAGTGCGTGGAGAGAACAGCACCATCACAAGCTGATTGAATATTGTAAATTATTGCAAGTCGCACGTTTAGTTGGGCACTCAAAACACACAGAAGTGTCCTTTCTGAGATGTTATAAGAAATTGGAACTGACATTCTTCTTTTTCAAGTTAAGATGCAGAAACTAAACTATAAGTAAATTATGCTATAGAACTAACTGGAATGAAGAGCACCCAATGCCACAAAGAGGACATTATCCAGGAGCAAAGCACAAGAAGAAACATTTTAAAATAAAAATGACAAAAAAATAGCAATTCTCACCCAATTCTTTCATATAATCATCAAAGTTTTCACTGGAGACAAGTTTCCAGGTTCCCACAAATCGGTTACACATCGTAATTACTGGCTTTGTGAGGCAGTACCCCTCAAGAGAAAGACAGCAACAGCAACAGCAGCAGCTCTCAGTGGGAGGCAGAAAGAGAGTATGAGCTACACAAGTCTGAATAGCTTCTTTTTAAAGATGGCCTGAACTTGTAATTCTCAGAGCGGACCAATCAGAAAGGGTAATGTCAGGGCAAGACAATGTGTACCTTGTCCAAAGCCACTTGTGCTAGTACCAAGACTCAGTGTTGCGCCTGCTGCTGCTTCCTCCACTGAATAAAGCAGAACACATAGGGACCAGGATGTGAGGTTACTGATCCAATGTCTGAGCTAAAGAATGATGCCAAGCACAGCAGTATGATGAACATCAATGCTCACATTCCTCCCAATACCACATCTTCCACTGTCACCATCTTCACTGCTGTCATGAAGGACTAGAGTGAATATTTTTGTGGATGCTTTTAGACAAATTATTGCCTGTAAACTTAGGGATTGGATCTGATGGCCTGGGATGCCCCTTCCAGTTCCATGTTCCTGCCTTCCTAAGTATTTGATCGTTTGACAATGTAATTTTTTTATTCTGTGTTGTCTTCCACCTTTCTGCCAGGAGCTGTTGTCACAAACAGTGGAATGCCCTTTTCATGTAGTCCACATTACGTCATAAAGAAAAGAGTCCGTGCCTCCTCACTTCCCCGCTAACCTGCAACTGCTCTCTCTCCTTCCTTCCTAACAAGAAAACAGACCAAGAAGGGAGGTGGTCTTTGATATAGTTACCATCAGGACTGAAAGCATCTTCAAAAATACAGAGATTTCCTTCAAACTGGGGCAGGCGTTTGAAGAAACCATAGCAGATGATAGGAAAGTCAAGGTGAGTGTTAACGATTGCCTTCAGAATATTTCTGATCTGTTGGAAGACAAACATGAACGGAGGTAAGGCGTTCTGAAACCAGGAAGTAGTGGTTTGAGAAGATGTCATAGAATACCTTTCCTTGCCTTGGCAGTGAAAGAGACGTTAGTCACATGACATAGAATTCCTCAATATATTTGTTTCTAGAAATAAATAAATAACTCCTAAAACTCCTAAAAAGCAACTTCATTTACAACTCCAGTGTTTCAGTAAATAAAAATCAAGTCCACCTACGTTTGAAATTCAGGAATTCAGAAAATTGAAGTTCTGAAAAATACAAAAAGTTTAGAGCTATGAAGTATAAGCATCAATGCCAACAGGTATTCTGTTTCTCTCTTTCCTAAATTATCCTTACGAGTGGGAGAACCCCACTAGTTGCATTATGGAACTTCCCAATGTGCATAATATAAGAATACTACTACATTTATTCCATGGCCATTCACACCTCTGTTTAACTCCCTAGTCATGCACTTTTACAAGACAAGTAGGATTGATGTCCTTGGACTTGAGGGTGCTTGGCACATTGCAGGATTATTCCCTAAGAAATTGAAGGAGAGAAAATTGTCAGAATAGATCAGTTTACACTGCAGTACCAGTACCCTTAAGAACAATAGTGACAGTACGTTAATTATACAGACAAAAAGCCAGTCTTAAACTGCTCAAGCAACATGAACGTTACTACCATCAATCATTGTGTCCCAGGAAGAAGCAGCAGTTTCATTCCCAAGGTTTATAATCCAGATAGAAGAACAGCATGCACCATAGGACATAATACCAGAGTATCTGGAAGCCCAGTCTTATCTCCCTATGCATAGATAAAGAAAGAGAGGGTGATTCTGAGCTCAGATGAGTGGTAGGGAAAAGGAGCTTTATTTTAAACCCTGTTTAAGAGCAGAGTAAAAATTAATTTGCCTCACTGGCTTAATTATAGAGTGGGACCAATTCTAATATTATAGAATGAGATAGCATAGGATCCAGGAGTGAAGTATCTGGGAAGTCCACATGTGACATCTTTTCTCCAAATGGGACATCCTATAAGCACGAAAGAAAGCAAATGTGATAAATTTAAAAACAGAAAAGTGACCTAGGCACATATAATCCAGTAACTCTAAGGTCATTTTCTCATGGAATAACAAACATTTACTAAAAATATAAAATACTAAAAACAGAAAATAGAAATAAAAATGGAGTTTAACCATTGACTCTGATGGATGCAGGATTGTACCTGTAGGCCACATCTAGACATGCAGGCACGTGTGGTTTGTAGCTCCACAAACTTCTTTGCAACATCATGAACTGCACATGGTGCATATTAAAATGTGCCCAAAATGTGCCCAAAAATTGCTACCAGGAAATCCTGGTATAAAAAAAAATGCACAGAAAAAAGCAGCACGGCACACACTACAATAGCATGCTCTGGAAGGAATGGAAGCTTGGACCTCCAGGGAGATGCTCTGGCTGCTAACCAGAGTGTCTCTGCTATTTCACTTGTACCCCAGCTGCTCCAATATGCTGGGAGGAGCTGGGAAAGGGCAGTTTGTCTGAAGCAGGGAAGTTTGTCCCTCACCGAAGTGCACATGCAGGAGCGTGCACTGCAGCACAAAGTTAGTGGCACACATTTGTGCAACTATTTGTGCTGCATCAAGCACATGCCCCTGAACATCTGGATGCACCCAATGGACTCTTATTTGAGCTCTCTGGTCACATCCCAAATGAGAGCATACATGCAGGGGCATGTATTTCCCACAGGACAAATAGCAGTGGCATATATTTGTGCCACTACTATTTGACCCCAGGAACATCCCTGCACGCACACTTCGGCATGTGGAAAAGTGACCTGGGTGGAGTAAGAGAGGCTGGGGCAAGTATCTGTGCTGGCTCCAGCAGCTTTACTTGGGAGCCTCCCAGGTCAGTAGTGACACCAAGCCAGCCACTCAGAGCCTGGCCAGAAGCCAAAGTATGGCTCTGGCTGGCCAGGCTCCATTTCTGGCTGCCACGTGCATGATGCTACTTTTTTTAGTGGCAATATTTCTTTGACACCAGAATCTCACAGTGTCAAAAAACCCCACTGCAGTGCTAATTAGCTGCATGGCAAATGGGTGCACATATGCCGCATGTGGTTTGTGGTACCTCAAACTGCTTAGAGGCACTGCAAACCACACATGCGGGCTTGTCAGGACATGCTGTCTGGCTGTGTCCAGATGAACAGGGTTGTGCAATTTGTGGCACCTCAAACTTCTTTGGGGTGCCACAAATTGCATGTGGAGAACATTAAAACATGCTCTGCACTGCAAATTTGCAGGGTGGGGCCAAAATGTGCTACTGGGAAATCGCAGTAGCAAAAAAAATGCCGGGGGAAAAGGAGGTGTGACACATGCAACAGGAGTGTGCACCAGAAGACGTGGAGGCTTGGTCCTCCCGGGAGACACTCTGACAGCCAGACAAAGCATTTCCACTCCTTCAGTTGTGCCTGGGCTCCTCCAGCATGCCAGGAGCCAGAAGGAGGTGGGTAAGACCAGTTTGCCTGAAGCAGGATAATTTGTCCCTCACCAAAGTGTGTAATGCACTAGGGAGTGCATTACACCAAAAAGTAGCAGCACAAATTTGCACCGCTACTATTTTTTCCAGTGCAAGTGCATGCCTCTGCACATGTGGACACGGCTCTGAAAATTAAAACATCATAAGCAATAAAGAGCATTCACATATTTCAAACAATTTCTTCCCAATGTAGATTTTTTTTATATAGAATAACAAAATGTATGAAAGAAATGCAGTTAATGTGATATTTTGGTCAAATATTTGCTACAGTTGCAACTGGTTTCCCATTCTTTTTGACTGGTGTAAATTCTAGTGACATCAGTGGAATTACTTCTGCTTTAACTGACGTCAGAATCAACGTTTAAGCAAAGGTCCAATATTTTTAAAGCATCTAGCAATTTTGGAGGCCTCCATTTAGTGTTTAGCCTTTATGCAGCTTTTTTTCAGAGAATGCTGAGCATTTGTATCAGAAAATCAGACCCATTTAAGGTTTCTTAAGTTGGACATCCAAAATTACTTGCTGCTTTTAGATACTTATTCTAATAAGACTAAATGTTTGCCAACATTTTGTAGGGGGGAAGGGGGGAAGAAGGGAATTTCAGGAGAAAATTAGCCTCATTCTTTCTGTTTACCCCTTGTTGCCTTTTATGTAATTAAAATCTGAGCTAATATCTTGTTTACCAAGCCAGTATACAAAGCCACAAAAGAACTAGAAAAGTCAAAACATCTAGTGTGAGTCTATGAGCAACAGTGAAGTTGTAATGACAATCTAAACTAAGAACACATTTAAAAATATTGAATTTCCTTTGAACTGAGCAAAGCATGTAAAAAATATAAAGCACATGACAAAAAAATCAAGGGAAAGAATAAACTTCTTTTACCATTTTCTTAAACTACTGGATATCTGTGAAGATAGGAGGCTTTTTCTTAGTATCACTCACTAAGAAATCTGCAAATAGTGAGTGAGTATAATAGAAAAATATCCTCTTACTGGAACTCAAAGGTCCCATGGTCTACAAATCAAGAGATTTACTAGAAACTGTGTGACCAGGCTCATTTTAAAAATAGAATTTGATAGCCACTGTTTCCAGCTCTGCATATTTCAGATAGTTGCAACCTTAGAAAGTAGTTCATTAGTTCAAGGACTGAACTGAAATGGAAATGAAATGGAAATGGACTGAAATGAGATAGAGATGACTATAAACAGGAAATCGGCAGGTAGGGACAATTTATACCAGCAATTCTGTTTCTCAGTAACCACTCTGTGTGTTTCAGAGATACCTAAATGTTGCTGAGCTTTTTAATGTGAATTTAAATTTTGTGTAGTTAAGCTTACAACTGAAGCTTAGCACTCAGACAAAGGAAAACGCTCTGAAAAGGAAGGAAGAAATAGATGGTGAGGGTAAAAAAAAATGGAGGAGCCTTGATAAAATGACAACACTAGCCACCAAGTTGCTTCTGTTCGAGATTGAAAGAAAATAGATGGCTGAACCAGCACTTACTTTAGAAATGGTGTAGAGCCATGGTGTAGAGCTCGCTGACATGCCGCTTGCAGCTCCCTGCCCACTTCTCTTGGGACTGCTGGCTGCTGGGGCAGAGGCTGCATCCGCACTGCTTACCCAGGGGCATGCTCCCCATGGGGAAAGCTGTAGTGGTTTGATGCTGCGGCAGTGTGGGGTGGGTCATGGATTATTGAATGTGGTTACAGAGGATTGGATGTGGCTCCCAGGGTGAGTAACTCTGGCCACCCCTGGTGTAGAGCTACACAGCTTGGACCTCAGCATTCTCAGCCAAGCTTTATGTTCTGGTTAGTCTCTAATGAACCTCACTAAGTTTATGTCTTAGCATGTACTCAACAATAAGATCCAAGACAAAGTGTTTTGCTTTTTAATCCTAAGGACTTTCTACCCATCAGATTCAAATCTATTGTGACATTTTTTAAAAGATTCAAGTAATCCTTCTTTTCTCTTCTAGCAACATACCTCCATCCAGGCCACAGCATAGAAGTCAATGCCCTCTCTAACCCAAAAAAGAACCAGTTTAGCATAGTAAAGAAAGCTTTATTTTGCTCCCTCTTTCTTCAAACCCCCCCCACTTTTGTATATAACCATGTTTTTTAAAAAGCACCACTTATATGAACTGTTGTGATGGTCTAACATAGGGGTGGCCAGAGTTATTCACCCTGGGAGTCACATCTGATCCTTCACTGAAATTCAAGAGCTGGAGAGCGAGGGGGTGCTGGGTGACCTGGCGAGAGACCAGGAATAGGGGGTGCTGAGCAACCCAGAGCGGAGGTGACCACCTCCACCACCGCAGCATTGAGCCACTCTGGCTTCCCCATGGGGAGCTTGCCCTGGGGTAAGTGGCATGGCTGTAGCCCCTGACCCGGCAGCCCAGCGCCTGAGCCAGCAGTCCCAGGAGAAGTGGGCAGGGAGCCGCAGGTACCATGCTGGTGAGCCACATGCAGCTCGCGATCTGCAGTGTGGCCACTGTGGATCTAACAAAAACTTATGAATACAATGCCAGTTAAAGGGAGTTGTTTAAGGTATAAACTGGCTTTTTCTTGCGAAAAAGGTTTCTGCCCAA
>NW_005842004.1:228975-243185 GCF_000455745.1 Alligator sinensis
CTTCCGAAAATTTGGCCATATAGGTCACAATTGTAACAGCTGGGATTCAACATTTTTGAAAATCCAGTAATTTTTTAGAGGCCTATGAGAATCTGAGATCTCTTGAAAGTCAGATACCAACTGTGGGTGTGACCCAGAGGAATTTGTCCACCTCATAACTGAACCATGTTCGTGCTATCCTAAGGGCAATGTTGTATATCTAATTCCAACATAATCTTTGATATTTATATACTTTCTGCTCGAAGTTAGTGCTCCTACCTCTAAGGACATAATTCCTGTTTCAACATTTAGTATTTCTGACTGGAAACTATTTTGTTTGTCATAAGTGTAAGCTATGCCTTCTGGTCCAAAAGATTTAAATTTTAAGGAGTATTGAACACAAGGTTAAATTTAATATGATATTCAAGGAGTATGACTGACTATGATTTTGGAGATTTCACTTAAGTTCCCATTTTTTATCGTGATTTTATTTATCTGTCCTATAAACCTGCATGAGGAGTACAAAAACAGAGTGATTAAGGCAGCTTCTTATGTCTTGAGAGATATCAGTGAGAGCTTTTGCTGGCTCTGGACATGTGCTGAATGCTGCCTCTGCTTGTACCTGGCCATTGCAGCTGGAGAGTCAAAACTGGCTGGATATGATGGACATAATTCCTTTGGTGTCTTTAACATACTAGCCTGCTGGGCTCAAGTTCTGTCAAAGTATCTTGGAGCAGACACGCATAAAGCTAGTGTCGTCTATGTGGCCCTTTGAACAAACTATTTTTATTTCTACACTGAGAAGATTTCTGACAGCTGAATTATCAAATTATCTTCATCAATGCTCACATTACCCTTTGGTTCTCAAGTAAGTATGTCTGAAGCATAAGTATTAGAAATATTCCTTTTCTAAGAAGGTATTAGTGTTGTACTGAGAATCTGATTTCCTTTTCCTAAGGTTCTGGCTACATGAACAAGTCACAACAAAATGTGCTGGAATATGACCTTACAGCACATCCACTTTGTGGGAAGGGTTTGTATGGACTTACTTGCTCTGTGCTAAGGGTGAGGCAGTGTACCTGCAGTGGAAGTGAAGTAAGCTACCCCTTCCCTGACAAAGAGAAGAATTTTTCTCCATCTCCTTTATGACAGCTTCTCTAGTCTTAAAAGTTGCCATTGTTGCCTCTTATTCTTTTGCTTCAGGCTAAACATGCCTACTTCCTTCAGCCTTTCCTCATATGGTTTGCATTCCAACTCTGTCATCATCATCATTTGCCTGTAAGTACTTTTCAGTTTCTCAACTGCTTCTGTAAAATACAGTGCCCCAAACTGGAGGCCTAACCAGCACCAAGAGAGTGCTAAGAACTCCTAATTTTTTTATCCAATGCCTCTGTCAACACAGTCCAACACTGCATTTTTTGGCAGCATCACACTGCTGACACACATGGAGTCTGCAGTTCACCACAGCTCCCAGATCCATCTCACCCAAGCTAGTTATTCTCCACTTTGGTCGATGTAGCATTTTACAACTGCCTTTGGATCTCATTTCAATATTTATATCCCATTTCACGAAATGATCAAGGTCTTTTTATGTTTTAGCCTCCCATCAAAGATCTTTGTAACCCCACCCAGTTTTGTGTCATCTGCCTGTTTGATCAATATAGGCTCAATTCCTGCATCCAAGCCTTATGGAAAATGATAAATAGAACTGGGCCCAGAACAGGCCACTGAGGAGCACATTGTGAAACCTCCGGCCAATCTGATAACTTTGTTGAAGGTTACTGTTTATCGGGAGTCATCCAAACAATTATGTACAATATTTCTGTAGTTATTTCTGTTCTGCTAGTTCTAACAGTAGTTCCATTTAGTGCACGTTTCTGAGAATATGTGAATGCATCAAAAGTCTTTCTGAAGTCCAAGTATACCAAAGCCACTGCATTCACCTTAACCATATATCTTCTCAAAGAAAAGAATCAAGTTAGCTTGTTCTTAACAAAGTCCTGATAACCATTAGTGACCAACCCTTCAATCACCAGATTTTACAAGTCACCTGATCCCAAGGTTCCCCTTCTTTCTCCTGATCCTCAAACTCTGAGTCAGTCTTGGGTTCAGAGTAGGAAGGATTTGGGGCCTCAGGAGGGGATGAGGTAGCATCATTTTCTGAGGATACTTCCCCCTTAATGGGTTCTATGAGGTTTTTTGAACTCAGCTCTCTTATGGGCCACATTTTCCTGGGTCAAACCTTCTGTGTGTCAGCTTCATTTCTGGTGTGAACCCCTGGGAGCTGGGTTGAAGGGGTTTTGGTTGCCCATCATCAGCTACCTCAGGGGTTGGGAGGGGGGTGGGAATCCTGAGACAATTATGGGTCAGATGAGGCAGGTTTTCCCTGCTCTCAGGATTTAGCTCCAGCAGTAGGAATTGGGATGTCTCCTGAGTAGATGAGAGTCCAACTTCCTACTGCCTGTAGCCCCAGCAGAGGCAGGGTTGCACTTTGTAGGAGACTCAGTTCCTCCTTTTCATTCCTCAGCCTGGGTTCACACAGAGTTGTCCCCCTGCATGAATGAGGTTGTCCTTACAGCAGCCTGCTTCTCTACTGGGAGCTGAACAGCCAGGAGAGTTGGGCTTCTGCAGTGAAAACATGTAGTCTCTTTTGTGGCAAAGTATCATATCAGAGCCTGCTTTCAGGGCGGGTGATGTGGCTGACCACCCAAGGCACTATGGTCAGGCACCAAACACACACACCACAGACCATGCACCATATGTGTGAACGGCCTGCATTCACAGCAGTGCTCTCCTCCGCACCCTGCCCTGCCCCAGGCCGGAGGAGTAGTGCCCAGCCCAGCCCCTGACTCCAGCTCTGCTCAGGAAGAGTTGAGCCAGGCACATGCAGGCAGGGTGGCACCTGTTTCAGTCCACCTTCCTTGCTTCTGCACAGCAGCAGTGGTGCCCAGCTACCTGCCTGGCATACCATGCTGGTCTGCCTATTTGCCAGACTGTGCCCTGAATTTCTGACCACCTGCCTCCAGCAGTGCCACTGAAAGTCCACCAACATACAAGTTTGCCCAGGGTGCCATTTTCCCTAAGGCTTGCTCTGGATACCATGTACTGCTGCTCAGCCAGTGAGTATTGCAGGATGGTTTTCAAAGATATCCCCTCATCCTTCAGAATCATAAAGACAGGATATGCTTCAGTTCAGGGGCTTTACAGCCAAGCAAGATTTGATAAATGGGGTTTGTTATCTTGTCATGGTGAGCCAGATTCTCAGCTAGCTCATCATCGCCAAGATAAAGGGGAAAAACGGGGTGGGGGGGGCATTCAAACTGAGCAGTATGTCTTTTACCTTTGGACAGCCTGGCTGTAAAACAAAGCCACCCCTGATTATGATGCTTTGTTGCACCGTCTTCTTCACAAGCTTGGAAAAAACTGGTCACCTGGGAAGTGTATCTGACATTGCAGTAGCTCATCAGTTTTCCATCTGCCAGACAATATTCCTCCATTCTGACAGTCGGGGGCAAGGAGCCACAGGCTGTGGGCTCTTCAGAAATTTGAAAAAAAAAAAAATCTCTGATGGTTAGAGCTGGCCATCCTGGCCTGGAAAGGATTAAACAAGAATGGTTCCTCCCCTAAAGCAGTAGCCAGAGAACTATCGGGTGGGGGGGAAGGGGGAACAGTATGAGAAATGAAAGTAGAGGAGTGGATAAAGTTATAAAAATAATAAAAAGGCATAAAGGAGGAGAGAAATAAAGGACCACAAAAATCCTAAAATAAAGAGGTGGAAGGAAAGATTGGGGCAGAGAGGAATCTGCCAAAGCTTTTAGTTTTGGCTTAGGGGGGCAGGCCTATTATATACATGGAAAGCAGCAGGCCTAGGCTCACCAAAACTATAGGCTTCTCTGTTAGGGAGGTCACTCAGTAAGGGGGATGTGTGTGGGGAAAGGGACAGAGAGAAGACACAGATTTAAAAAAAGACAGAATTAAGCTCAGGAGGGGTTTAGATAACCAGAAAAGTACAAAGGGCAACAGGAAGCAAGGCAATTTTGAAAGTTATCTTGCCAAGTATTTCAGCATAGCTAGCAGGCATCAAGAAACAGAGACAGGGGTTAAGAAGTTGCCTCAGAGGCCAGCTCTGTTAAGGGAACAGAAGACACAAGTTTCAGTTTGTAGTTTGACAGTAAATGACTCAACTGGTTTCCAGTCGAGTTTTCAGCAGTGAGGCGGACCAGTGTTTCGATACCATACACTGCCATGTTGAACTCCTCCCCCTCCTCTGTGAGACCCATTCTGTAGCTTAGACCATACTGGACAAACTCCAAGATGCTTTTTCAAAACAGCTGAATTATTTTATTATTATTCTAAAAGCACAGCAGTTACAATAATCTATTTTGTTTGGAGTAGATCTGTAAACCAGTTTGAAAAGCAGCCAATTTGTGGAGCTTTGCTCCTTAAAAACAACTTGGTACTCCACAACTTTGTCTGGTGTGAAGATGGTTGGGAGTTCATGAAGAAACTCTCTCATAAACTCTGGTGCTGATAACATGGTTCATGGAGCACTCCTAGAAGGAAGACATATTGCAGTTATTAGACAAACTGGTGAGAAATTGAGAAGCCTTGTACCAGGATTTAGATAAGTGCATTTCTGTTCGCTTCAAGCAATTACTAGCTAAATGCCATTTAAGAGATGCATGCTTTTTTCTTCAGAGTTCCAAGTATAGGACCAAAGAAAGAGGCTAAAGAGGGACCCAAGAATCTAGGTCAAGCCCTTCTATCAAGGCAGTCTCTTTATATAAAAAACCCCTCTAACAATTTTCTTAAAAAGCCTCCAGAGATGGACATCTCAGTACCCTTTGGCAGCTTCTTTTTGTGTTTTCACTCCTTACATTTTACCCCTTGTATACTTCACACCCAGCCTAGATCTTTTGTTAGGGGAGGCAGATTTTCTGTTCCTTCTCCAGTCTCTTTATCAGCTTCCTTTGCATGCCAGAAGATTATTTGGACAGCAAGGGGCAGGGGTGAGAAGGGAGAAGGAGGAACTGCTGGCCTTCCCCACCTAGTTGTCTTTTCCAGACTAAAAAGGCAATTCCATCAGCTTTTCCTCATAATTATTATTCTTACTACAGTTTAAATGTTCCAATTTGTCATCTTTTTAAGTGCGGTTCCCAAAATTGGACATTATTAATGCTGATGCTTCAGCTACAGTACACAGTCTCCTGTGTGTCACCACACTCCTTTTAGTACCTTTCAGAGCAGGTTTTTCCTCTCTCCCCTCCCCAGCCTATTCACAGAATTAGTTTGTTAGCATTTGGTGCACAGGTTGCAGTAGCCTGACTTACAATAGAAGTTGCCAGTACATTTTTAATTCTAGTGCTGGATTTAGAGTTACCAAAAACTTTAATTTTCTAGCAGGGAATTAAAACAAAAAATTAAAGGAAAACTGCAGAGAATCACTATCACAATCACAAGCCAGTGACAGATCATGCATCACCAAAGTCAGCTTATTATAATGCTGAATCATGAAGCAAACTTGCTAATCATTGCAATGTTAGGTTAGCCCTGTGGTGAAAGTGATTCTGAGGGTATTGTGGGAAGCCATCCTGGCTTTACAGTATTATTAGAGACTGTCAGTTTTAATGAGTTCTTGTGTCAAAATTTTGAATATCTTTAGATCAGTGAGGGACCAGCCACACCAAGACCCTTGTCCTGTTCAGATTCCCCCTTCCACGTTAGTTTGAGGTACAGTGTAAGCCACAAAACACTGCATTTTTCTGTGGAACAATGTAGTATATTGGAAATTGTTGTTAACACACCCCTTCTTCCTTTTCCTTCCTAACAGGTATACCTCCCATGTTAATGTTACACCCGAACATGCCAGTTTCTCATGATTTTAGTAAAGAATTCAATTGAGTACCATTTCTCACTCCAACATGAACATTGTTGCTTTGTTGAAACCCAGGGGAGCGGAAAAGAGTTTTATTCTGTGCCCAAGTTTAGAAAGTTTAACTTGGTCCCAATGTAGACCAAGGGAAGGTCTAGTGCTGGGGATTTCACTGTGTGTGGAAAATTGCTTTCTTTGCCTATTCTTTTTACAAGATGAATGCAGACATCTTTGAAAACTTTCCAGTGCCAACAGGGCTGAGTTCTGCGTTACCTCTTACTTTATTGGGGGCCAGGGTTTCCTTCTCCCTGCCCTCCAGCATTAGCAATCCAATGACAGTTTACCATGTCATGCTACAAATAATAGCACACTCACCACCAGTAAGTTTCCATCAGCCAGTTTTCTCCTTATTGTGGTCTCCTTTCCATCCCATTTCTGTAACTGCTTCAGCACGCCACCCTCTAGTATTATGATGCTCTGCAGAGACAAATAAGATGCCCCTTTTTATCCAGAATCCTACAGGAAAAAGAGATTTGCATACAAGACCCACAGTAACTTAACTCAGTTGACTAGGTACATTTGTAACTTTGCAAAGCACTTGTGCTGCTAACCTAAATTGTGATTCAAATTATCTCTCATCCCATAGTCTTAGAAATACTTGCACTTACCCTGACTCTTCTGTCATCTGCTGTAGTTTCCTCAAACTCTTCACCCAGCCTGAAGGAAATCTCTGTATTTTTGAAGGTGCTCTCTGTTTTGATAGTTATCACATCCCCATTGATGCTTATGATTACGTTTGGTTTGGCTACACCTGCCATTTTCCTGGTAGCAAATCCAACACCTGTAAATTGGACAAGACACCAAATTAATTACTCCCTTCCAAAGCATCCTCTTACCTAGTATTGCATTTCCATCAATGAATGGGACAGAAGTCAGAAATTACATTTCCACCCAAAAACTGCTTCTTGTACTCTTCACAGAAGCAGTCATTAAACAGTTGACTGTCAGAGAGAGTCTGAAACCAATCTGTGCAGTATGAGGTCAGGATATTATCTGCACTACTATTAACAATAACAAAGCACTTTTCTAAAGCCTAGTAGGAGACTAATACTGAGGGCTCAGACTTTTGTTTGCATATGCCAAAAACCCTGATAACTACAGTCAGTTTCACCAAGTTATACTATATTTATAGCATGATTAATATGTAAGCATCAGAGCTTTTCAAAAGCTATCCAGCACAAATAGGTCTGTAGTATGTATCCTAACAGTTTGAACTGGAGGTGATCCTCCCCCTCAATGCGGCACTGGTCAGGCCGCAGTTTGAGTACTGCATCCAGTTCTGGGCGCCACACTTCAGGAGGGATGTGGACAACTTGGAGCGGGTTCAGAGGAGGGCCACCCGCATGCTCAGGGGTCAGCAGAGCAGGCCCTACGAGGAGAGGCTGAGGGACCTGAACCTGTTCAGCCTCCACAAGAGAAGGCTGAGGGGGGATCTGGTGGCCTGTTACAAACTAGTCAGAGGGGACCAGCAGGCATTGGGGGAGTCCCTGTTCCCCCGAGCACTACCAGGAGTGACTAAAAAAAACAGTCACAAGCTGGCAGAGGGTAGATTCAGGCTAGACATTAGGAGGCACTACTTCACAGTCAGGGCGGCTAGGATCTGGAACCCACTTCCAAGAGAAGTGGTGCTGGCTCCTACCCTGGGGGTCTTTAAGAGGAGGTTAGACGAACACCTCGCTGGGGTTGTTTGACCTCAGTACTTTTTCCTGCCATGGCAGGGGGTTGGACTTGATGATCTGCTCAGGTCCCTTCCAACCCTACCAACTATGAAATTATGAAACTATGAAACTGGTGAAGAGAAGCCAGCAATATGTGCCCCCCCCCCGCCCCCGAATATATAGGGTAAAACTTTGAGAGTCTCACTAAGAGCATTAACACCAAGTCTCACTTCAAAGTTTTACCTCACCCTGTATACAAAAGGCTGATTTGTTAGTTTGTGCTGAGCTGCTCAAGGTGCGCTAACTGCATTCAGTTGGTAGGCATACTTTTTAACCATTTTACCTGGAGTCTGTAACTTTAAAGAAACATATTACCCATCTCATTCACAGCTCTTTAGAATCCATGCAATTAATTATGACAATACATACCAGCCAGCCACTTTCAAGTTTAAATGGAGTTTCCTGTATTTTGGTAATTAAGAGAACCACAAGGTCCAGTACTCCAGTATCAGCATTAAGATGTTTAATTAGAGTGCTGTCTCTTTTCCAGAGTGCAAAGCTGAGCTCCTATCCTATTTGACTATAGAGACATTGGAGATACAAAAGGTAGGCAGAAAGCATGTTCTGCTTCCCCCGCAAATAAAAATAAAATAAAAGAGCATTAGCTAGTGTTTCTAGGTGGGAGGCATGTCTAAAAGCTACAGTTCAACAGTTTCTTCCAGTCCATTTCTTCCTACAGCACAAAAGCCTGACCTCACTAAGCAGGCAGTTACATTTCCCACAAGCTTCATAGTTTAAGACAGTCCAATTAAGTATATATCCTGTACAGCAAAGTTCTAAAATCAGAGCGAGGATAACTGGAGTAAAGTGCACACTCAACATTCCTTACCTAAGGAGCTCCAAAAAAAGCCAAATACAACCCCAAATAACATTACTCACCCAGTTCTCTCATGTAGTCCTCAAAGTTCTCACTGGAAAGCAGTTTCCAGGTTCCCACAAAGTGCTCACACATTCTGCTAAGCAAGCCGGGGTGGGTACTTCCCCAAAAAAAGAAAATCAATTGACAGAAGACAGGAGAGTGGTATAAAGTGAAACAGACCTGCCAATTTAAAAAGGAGGTCTGGCCATGCCACCCTCTGGGTTGACCAATGGTGAGACAGCTCCAGTTAACCAGGATTTCACTCCCCCCCCCCCCCCCCCCCACCCCCAGTAGGTCAGAATGCTATTATTCATTCATTTATCCTCACTAGCACAAAGATCACGGTCTCGTTAGTATTTCATTGGTTTGTCGTTCAAAAATATTCTGTGTTGGAAGAAAAATAATTATACAGCTTTGTGCTCAGGAAGGTTTTCAGCCACAGAGAATTATTCTCTCTCCCCTCCCTCTTGTTGTATTTCTCTTTTCTTTATTAAACAAACATAGTTAGAGTCTTGGATTTAAAGGTCAGAATGGACCTTTATAGTCATTTAGTTTGACCTCCTGCAAAACTCAAGTCACTGAATTCATAAAGAATATCTAGACTCCATGGAAGAAATGAATTTTTATGAGACAGAAGAGAGGGTATCCAGTGCACTTGGGGAGACAGGAGGGGTACAGGTCTAGAGGAACTTCCCTAATGAAACACTCCCCCTTTGAAGCCAGTACTGCCTGAGTGTATTTGTTAGCAGATCTTTGTTCTAGGGAAGACTGGCTATGGGAAATAGTGGTTTTCTTAGGTGGAAATGGGATAATGTAGCTCCATTCACTGGGTAATTTCTGCATCTCTAGGGGGGGAGCTGAGGGATCATCAGGGATACAGGTTATGGATATTCCATTTCCCATGGAAAAACAGAGAAAAACATAGATTTTCCCTTTTACCTGAGAAAAATGTGGATTTTTCATTTTAATAGAGAAACACATGGATTTTGCATTTTTGCAAAGACCTCTCTGCAGGCTGGCAGAGTTTCAGCCAGCAAGGGGCTGGAGGGAGTGGGAGGAGGGCGGTCAGGCAGGGAGCACCATGTGCATGTGTATGGTATCCCACAGGTAAGTCTGGGGGCAAAGGGAGGATTAAGGTCCCCATAGGGAGGGAGGCAGTGAGTTGGGAAGGGCTGGGATTGCTGCCCAGCTGGGCAGTGCCTGGGGCATGGGGCCCAGGGCTGGAATGCATGGCCAAAGAGACCTGGCAGGGAGCAGGATGGGGGCCTCTGGCAACTTGTCCAGGGGGTAGGGGGTGTAGGCCTGGCTCCCTGCCACTGTGCACACTTCTGGGGGGCCTCCTAGATCCATGCATGGGGTGGTGGCAGGCTGGTTGCTGTGGGCTCAGGCTCCCTGCCATGCTGCCCCCCCCCCGCCCCGGGGCCTCCGCAGCCCAACGAGCGAGACCCAGTGCGTCAGAGCAGAGCAAGGCCTGGTGGCCAAACCCTTTGCTGCTGCAACCCTTATGCCACCCTGGCGACATGTCCCCTGCCCACCCGGCAGCAGAACAGGCAGCAGCGTGTGGTTGTGCCCCTTGATGCTATAGGGTGCGCAGGGGGTGCATCGCCAGGGCAGCGCAGAGCTTGCAGTGACAAGGAGCTTCCCACTTGGCTCCACTCTGTCCTGCCACGCCAAGTCCTGCCTGTTGGGCTACAGAGGCCCCAAGGGAGGACAGCAGGGTGGAGAGCCCAAGCCCGCAGCAGGCAGCCCACCCTCACCATAGGCTCTGCTTCAGCTGTGCTGCCCATGGCAGAGGGGGAGCCAGGCTCCACGCTCCACTACATTGCAGCAGCTGCTGCTTCCCATGGGCAGCAGCCAGGGCTCAGGCGCTGCTGCAGGGGGCAGGGGGATGCAGACCTAGGTCCCTGGCCCCATAGCCCTGGCAGCTGGGGGCCCACTCCAACAGGGCTGGTGGGGTCAGGGGGCTGTGGGCAGGGGGCAAGGGGCACCAGCAGGGCTGGGGGGCTGAGGGGTATGTGAGGTGCACCAGCAGGGCCAGGGGGCTGTGGTGGTGGGGATGGGGAGTGAGGGGCCTGAACCTGCATTTTGTGAGCTAAGGGGGCAGAGGGAGGCAAATGCCAAAATGTATAGGTATTTAGATTTTTTTTTATTATAGTGCTTGAGGCATGGGTAGGCTTCCAAATTGCTTTAAAATTGTAAATATATCAATAAAACATCATGTTCAATTGATAGATAGATAGATAGATAGATAGATATAGTGGCACTTCATTTTAATCATGGATTTGGGGGGGTTATCAGAGAATTTACGATTTTTATCAAAGAATTTGGGGGGGGTGGGTTATCAGAGAAAACTAGGATCCCTAGTGATCATCCTAGCAAAGCTCTTGCTGCTTTAAGCCCAGATCCTATTATGGGGATCCAAGAAAATCCATGTTGGACTAGATGTTTTCCTGACTTCATACCCAAACTGCACTCTTCAAACAACAAGTCTTCCAGCTCCTATTCTCATTATTCAGGGCCTGGAGTTCTACCAAGTCTATATCATTTGCAACTTGTAAAGGAAGCAGCAGCAAACCACGTCTTCAGACTGGCCATCGCAGTGAAGATCTTTACAGCTGCCCAGCATTCCAATAGGGCAATAGCTCTCAAGTTTGTTAGACTCCAGACATCCCTTGGAAAAATGACAATTTTTAGTTTTCGCTCATTTTTTGACCATGGAAAAATAATAGAGCAATTCTTCTTTTGCAAAGAATTCAAAAAGACCACAACAGGTTACAATATATTTAGTACTATAGGTTCCTATTTGAATTTTCTAGGTTTATCTTGTGAATTATGTCTGCACACCAAAAAATGGTAACATTGCCTGGCACTCTGTGGCACCCTTGAAAGGGTCTCAAAGCCACAACACCCTGGTTAAGTATCAATGCTATAAGTAACAGTCTGCTTTATAATATTTTAGACATAGACTGGGCCACTAGAACCCACCAGAACACAACAAATATGTAAGAGTAACTTTTAGGCAGTTAGAAGTAGAAGCTGCCATTTGCAGTTTCAATGGCACAAAGTATTTATCTAGACCAGGGTTAGGCAACATTTTTTGGCCAGAATGCCAAAAAAATCCACAATGCCTACCTTGGAAGGTGCTGGAGTGCCAGTATGCCAGAAAAAACAAAACAAGGGCAGGGGATACATTGCAAGATGCCCTGCTTGTGCCCCTTGCCCCCCACCCAAAGCCCCTGCCCCCCAGCCCTGCTCATGCCCTTGCCCCCCAGGCCTGCTCGTGCCACTGCTCCACAGCCCTGCTGCCCCTTGCCCCCCACCCAAAGCCCCTCCCTCCCAGCCCTGCTGCCCCAGCCCCCCATCCCAGGCTCCATGGATATCAGCAGCTAACCAGAACCTGGACCAGCTGCAGCCAGGAGGCTACAAACAGCTACTGCCTCCTTGCTCCCGGCCCCGGTTGTCCCCTGGTCCCAGGCTCTGGGAAGGCAGCAGGTGCCAGCACTGCACCCATTATGGCTGGGCTGGGGCTGGGGCGGGGAGGCAGAAGCTGTTTGTAGCTTCCCGGCTGTAGCCAGCCGAGGCTCTGGGGTAGCTGCTGCCAGCCGTGGTGCCCGGGCTGCTCCCCGCAGGGCTTGCAGCCTCTCAGCCCCCTGCTGGGAGCAGCCTGGGCTCCCGGCTGGCAGCAGCTGCCCAGAGCCAGGGCTGGCTGCAGCTGGGAGGCTGAAAACAGCTGCTGCCTCCCGGCCCCAGCACGTGCCAAGGAAAATGGCTTCATGTGCCATGCTCAGCACGCATGCCAGGGGTTGCCAACCCCTGATTTAGACAATGGTTCCAAATGCTACCAGTGGGAAAGCTGGTTGCTGTAGAGCCAGCATAGCAGTAGAAGATAAGCAGCATGTGACTCCAGGTATACTGGTGGTGAGCAGTGGCTTTATAAAAAAAAATGTTTAAGTAATATTATGATTACTTGAGGCAATTGCATTCTTGAACTAGTAACTGTGCCTTAAAGACTTTGCTGCCATTATTTGGGAAGGGTGACTTGTCTGTTTTAATAGAAGCTGTTTTCAGCTTTACTGTATATCCTAGCTTTGGATTTGGCATACAAGAAATTCAATTGAAAGTCTGAGTACTTGATGTCTTTTCTGATTAGCCTTCTCTGAGAGTCACATGTTCAGGTCATCTTTCAAAGGAAATTTTCAGGGGCTTTGCAGTTTATGCTGTTTGTCTAGTCTTCTTTTGAGAACGGCTTGCTCTGTGACTCCTGAATCATGTGTGGTGTGTTTGTAGGAACTTGGAAGCTCAGCTCCAGTGAAAAACTTGATGACTATGTGAAAGAGTTGGGTGAGACATGCTAAATGTGTGTGTCAGGGAAAGGGCTGCAAAAAATATGCTTCAGATGAACTTTGTTCCTGCATTTAGTAGTATTGTCCTTGGGGAGCTCTGTGCTTTGTTCCTTATTTTGGAGTGGACGTAAGTCAAAACTATATATGGAAATGGAAGAAAGATGCTTACATCACAGAGCCTATCTGTAGCCTTTCAACTACTTCTAGTGAAGAACTGGATAGCCTTTCTGGGATAAAGTTGGCTTTGTAAGATGACAGAGCCAAGATGCTATATCAGTATCCAATGTGCTTGTTTATGGTTAAAGTGTATTACATACAGTAAGAGTTGACTTTCTGAGGTTTTTTCATGAACTAGTTTAGAGCTTATTTTGCTAACAGAACTGATTACATAGGTGCTGTGTAGTCTTTAAACTCTGGAATTTAACAGCTAGTGAGATTAAGCAGTTGAATGAGGTGGTTAAGTAGAAGTCTTGACTAGATGACCTCCTGAGGTCCCTTATAGCCTTTTTTCATATATTTAATTAAAAAAAATACAATGCTTGGACAAAGACTTCACCCTGCCTCTCTGGAGAGCTGAGTTACAGTAGTTATTTTGTGTTCAAGACTTGACCACAAAATGAATGTTCAAAGGTGCCTATTCATATCCCATGTAGCTTTTAATTTAAATCTAGGGGAAATAGAGCTCCTTTTAAAACTAGTTTAAAACTAATAAACAAGCCTTCTTCTGTTTTGACCTACAAATAGTTTGCATGTGAAAACTACTCCCTGATGCAAAACTTCTATTATAGTTTGGGAACTAGAACACTGGTTCTAGACTTCACCTCCATAAGGAAGAATGACTTGTGCTTTTTCTGTGCCTTCTCCTACACCAGTTCTCTCCAAGAGATAATGTGCTTGTAATGCTGCTCTTATTTTCTAATATTTCTGATATAGAAATCCCTGTTTTCCCTGAAACAGGGTGTAAATAACATAGTAACAAGCCTCTGGAGAAGAGATCTGAGGTAAAGAAGAAATCAATCCTACTCTTCCTCTTTTCAATGACTCATGACCTAGACACAAATAAGAATAAAATGTAAGATCTTGCCTGACTTGTAGGTGTGGGTTTAGCCACCCTAAAACTAGGCAGCCTGACAAAACCCAGTGTGATCATCAGCACTGATGGAAATGTGATAACCATCAAGACAAAGAGCACTTTCGAAAATACTGAGATTTCCTTCAAAGTGGGAGAGGAGTTTGAGGAAACCATAGTGGATAATAGAAAAGCCATGGTAAGGATTTTGGGAGGAGAGAGGAAGAGGTGGAGGTTAAAGTGATGTTTGCTATACTACAACAACAACCACCACTACCCCCACCATCAGTCCTTCCTATTCTCCCCTGCC
>NW_005842004.1:243394-247147 GCF_000455745.1 Alligator sinensis
CTCCCGGCTGGGCCCAGGCAGGCCGGGCTGCATTGCCACTGCTGCGGGGGCTGGGGCCATGGAGGCCTGGGCTGCATAGCCTCCCCGCTGGGCCTGGGCTGTGCCACTGCTGCTGGGGCAGGCCGGGATGCGCCACCTCCCTGTGTATACGCCGCCATGGAGAATACACGGGTGCGGCGTATACATGGATTTATTTACAAAAATACAATTTTCTGTGGATTATACATGGGTGCGGTTTATACCCGTGGGTGGGGTATATGCATGAAAATATGGTACTTGGTCTCTTGCAGAGTCTTGTGACCTTGGATGAGGGCTCATTGATTCAGGTGCAAAAGTGGGATGGAAAAGAGACAACAATGAAAAGGAAAATAATGGATGGGAAAGTGGTGATGGGAAGTTCTTTCTTGATACTAGATTACTAAAACAAATGGGTCTTCACTAACCTTTTTAGCATTCCTCATCTAGCAAAGACCAATAGCAACTCTTCTGTAATCAGAAGGAAAACATCAGTGGTGAGGAAACCTCTAATACTGATGTTGCAATGTTGCTAGAGACCATTTTGAAGCCCTTTGTGGCAATATTCATCCATCTGCATATGGAAATATTTCTTGATTTGTGCTGTAGTAACCTTTCTCCTCCTCTTTCTCTTAGGAATGTAGCATGAACAATATCAGCTGCACTACAGTATATGTATATGAGAAAGTGAGAGACTGCTAATTCCTACATACTGACCTGGAAGCTTCCCCTGAGAGAGCTCTGTGCAATCTTCTGTTCTCTCGAGCCTGTCTCAAAATAGTATATTCAAGTAACTTATTAAGCTTTGAAACACTGAATAGTGAAGTCTGTATACATTCTATGGATATCTTGCTTACAAAATCATAAAATGGTGATATGGCTACCTCTTTTTAAACTGAGGAATAACTCAATACAATATTTGTCTTCCAATTTAGGAAAGATTTAGTGGAAGTCTCTTCCTCCCTCATCCTTCCATAATGCTCTAATATACTTCCTAAAAGTTCTGCCCAGCTTCTGAGAGGGTAAAATTATGAAGCTTTTATCTTGAATATGAACAGGTGTCCCAAGTCAGTTCCTGTAATGGTGTCACTTCTATCTCATTAAAATGCTATTACTCTGGCACGGTACCATCTTGTTATCATCTGCATAGGTGTAAATGACCAACGTGCAGGCAAGGCAAGGCAAGGATCACAGGGGATGTCTTTGAAATGCTGTAGCTTCCTCTGTACAAATTGGTGTGGGGGCATGGAGCAATGCTTCATGTCCCAGTCACTTGCTATAGAAAAGAAAGGAAAACTGCAACAGGGGTGCCTCTTATTTAGATCCCATCCCTGAAAAAATAAGAGCTCTCCTGCCATAAAAAAAGAAAGGTGTTAAAGACAACAGGAGCATTGTCCCCAGTCCTTTACAGCAGTATGTTTTGAAGCTAACTTCTAATGTTTCCTCTCGAACAGTGGTTCTCAATCCCTTTAGATTTGAGGCACCCCTCAGAAAAAGCCGGGTCCTAGTTTTCACTCCAGTTTTGACTAAGGAAAAACAATAGGAGAATTGTCTCTTGGAAAGACTGACAGGCACAATACTTTTAACACTATGGATTTCTGTTTGAGATCTCTGGGTTACCTAGTGAATTCTGTCTGCCTGCCTAGCAGTGATTACGGTGCCTGGCACCCCTGTAGTACCCTTGAAAGTATCTCCAGGCCCCTCAGGATGCTGCAGCACCCTGGTTGAGAATCATTGTTCTAGAAGGAAGTTTTACTCTAGCACCCCTTTGTCCTCCCAGAGTTTGGTAGGCCTCTTCTTTCCTGCAATATTTATAAAGTGAAGGGAGATGCTACCTGGATTCCTCTGCCTTGTAGAACAAAAGCTATAATAGTTGGGCAACATGCCCATTCAAATGTACTTTGCATGCACATGTACTTCATTCCTGATACTTGAGACAGGATGATAGAGTCCCTGCAAGCCAAGAAAAGGGAGGATTTAGGGCATCTTGGAAACATGCTGATTTAGCATGTCTCACTACTCCCACCCATGGTCAATATAATATTGTGCTCCTACTGGTGCAAAGTAGTATGTATGGAACATGCACCCAGCAGCCCATCTGGGGGAGGGCGGGGGGGGGGGATGAGTAAAATGGTGCTCCCCTATCTGCTGTTTTTTTTTCTCACAACAGGCTCAGCCCTGTGTCCAGTAGCATATCTGGGGAGGGGAGAACAGCCCCCTAGGGGTGATTTCCAGGGAGCTCATGCCATGGGACTCCTGTGCTGGATTCTCTCTCCCTCTCTGCCATTGCTGCTCAAGCTGTCTGCACACGGAAGGCAGCAGCAGTTGTTTTCCCTGTGCCGAGAACCCAGGAAGGTAAGACTTTCCTTCCTTTTCCACTCCATCCCACCTGCTGTACAGCAGGTGGCATATGCCCTCCCCATGGCCTGGGAACTGAATGACCTCACTATGCCTCTTTAGACAAGCTACCTTTAAAAACTTTAGTGTGTGGAGTGGGGAGAGTGGGATGAAAGGGGGATTCTCACTCTCTCATTTCTTGAATTATTATGGGATCTGATCCTAATGGTCTCACTTGTCTTCTTCCTCTGGGAGCCTGCTGGCTGCAAAGAATAGGGTATAAGATATTATATCTGTTGACTGAAGATGGCAATATCTGGCTCATAATTTGGATCTGACTGTTGATGTTGGTTACTACTGCTAACTGAACAGGGTACCCTTAGATAAAATAAATAAGTAGTGCTGATCCCAAGGAACCCAAACATGGGTTTGCAGTATTTGTCCACACCCCTGGTACAGACTCTGAGTTGGGGAGGGAGCACCTGTGCTAGCAACTGCACCTTCAAATATTAGGGTGATGGAATGCAGTTATGTGATTTTACTTACAAAATCAGAGAATCTCTGTTCCTGTGTCATGATCTGAAGCTGTGAATCAAAGCCCTTCCTCCCAAATGTGTGTAGGCACTAGTGTGGCTTTATAAAAACCTGACTGGTATAGATCAGTAAGCTGCATAATCATTTAGCAAGTTGTATTGACTATACCTCGGTTGCTCGGGGTTGGAGGGGGGCGGTCAGGAAGGCCAAGGTGGAGATGGAACTGGGACTAGCCACCCGGATTAAGGACAACAAGAAGTCCTTTTTTAAATACATAGGGGGCAAAAAAAAGGTACCTGGTAATGTGGGGCCTCTGCAAGACATGCTAGGAAATCCGGTTGTTGCACCAGATGACAAGGCTAACCTATTTAACAATTTCTTTGCCTCCATTTTCCTGAGCAGGGACCAGATCAGCCCATCTGCCGGGAACCCCTCAGGCCCCGGGGCAGGCGTACCCAGGCCTAGGGTCAGTGAGGACCTAGTCAGGGAACTTCTGGAGGGACTGGATGTATTTAAATCAGCTGGTCCTGACGACCTCCACCCCAGAGTGCTGAGGGAATTAGCAGAGGTCATTGCAGGACCCCTGGCATGGCTTTAGGAGCACTCGTGGTGCTCTGGCCAGGTGCCAGAGGACTGGAAAAGGGCCAATGTGGTTCTCATTTTCAAAAAAAAGGAGAACCCAGGAAACTATAGGCCAGTTAGTCTTACCTCAATCTTGGGTAAGCTTTTTGAGAGAATTATCCTGGCGCATGTCCACGAGGGACCAGCAGGGGAGGTGATGCTTAGGGGCAACCAACACGGGTTCATTAGAGGCAGGTCCTGTCAGACCAACCTGGTGGCCTTTTATGACCAGGTCACAAAATCCTT
>NW_005842004.1:247455-255586 GCF_000455745.1 Alligator sinensis
AGTGCAAGGTGCTGCACCTGGGGAGGAAGAACCAGCAGCATACCTACAGGCTGGGGAACTCCCTTGTCATCAGTGCAGAGGCAGAAAAGGATCTTGGAGTCATTATTGATGCCAAAATGAACATGGGCCGACAGTGTGGGGACGCAGTCAGGAAGGCCAACCATACCTTGTCGTGCATCCACAGATGCATCTCAAGCAGGTCCAAGGAGTTGATCCTCCCCCTTTATGTGGCACTGGTCAGGCCTCAGTTGGAGTGCTGCGTCCAGTTCTGGGCGCCGCACTTCAGGAGGGATATGAACAACATGGAGAGGGTTCAGAGGAGGGCCACCCGCATGATCAGGGGGCAGCAGGGCAGGCCCTACAAGGAGAGGCTGAGGGACCTGAACCTGTTCAGCCTCCACAAGAGAAGGCTGAGGGGGGATCTAGTGGCCTGTTACAAACTAGTGAGAGGGGACCAGCAGGCATTGGGGGAGTCCCTGTTCCCCTGAGCATTACCAGGAGTGACTAGAAATAATGGTCACAAGCTGGCAGAGGGTAGAGTCAGACTAGACATCAGGAGGCGCTACTTCACATTCAGGGCGGCTAGGATCTGGAACCAACTTCCAAGAGAAGTGGTGCTGGCTCCTACCCTGGGGGGTTTTAAGAGGAGGCTAGATGAACACCTTGCTGGGGTAGTTTGACCCCAGTGCTCTTTCCTGCAACGGCAGGGGGTCGGACTTGATGATCTGTCAAGGTCACTTGCGACCCTACAAACTATGAAACTGTGACCTCTTGCCTTGAGCAGAATTTGGTGCTTTAGAATTGCCGTGGTGGGGTGGGAGGTGAAATTCAGGAAAATTGTCTCCAATGTGTTCTAATTCAAGGACACTTCAAAGTGACGCTCTAGTTAGAATTACATGATTATATTAGTCAGGGCAGTGGACTGTGACTTGGGTTCCAGTCCCAGATTTGCCACTTGCTGTGTAACTTTGGTTTAGTACAGAGGTTGTCCAACTGGCAGCCCTATATGCCACATGTGAGGCCCCTGCCTGGCCACGATATTATTATGGTGCTATGGTGGTCAGGGGCTCTAGGCTCCTTCTCTCTCTTCTGGCTTCTGCTTCCTGCTCTGGTCCTGGGGCAGAGTGGGACAGTGGAATGCTGGTCATGAAGGAGCCTTTGCTGCCCATGCTTTGCACACAGCCATTACGTGCAGGTAGGAGCAGAGCAAGGTTGTCCAGGCCGCACACATGACTGGCAACAGAGACAGGTTGCATGCAGTGAGGTGGGGAAAAGGGCTGCTCATACAGTAAGGGAGACCCCAGGAGGACCACCACTGCAGCATACAGCCCATGGGGCATGTGACTCCCTACCCTCCAGAAGTTGGACAGCTCTGAGTTAGAGAAATAACATTAATAAAACCAATTCTAAAAATATAGGTTGGGTCACCTGATTTATAAAGCCTGACACTAACTCTCCATCATTAGCTTCAGCACTGAACCAGTGGAACAGACACCTCTACTGTTTAAATGATCTGCTGTATCCTTTCTCCTCCTCCATCACTCTGCAAGTGCCTTTGGGTTTCACCGGGACAATCTCTTCTGAAAAATCTTCAGATTTGCTGCTAGTTTTAAATATTCCCCTATCTGTCTTTGTACCAAATCAGGAAAGCAGTAGTTCTTGTCGTCTTGTTTACTGGTATAGTGTTTTCAAACTATTATCCCAGCTTGTAGGAGAGTGTGGTGTTTTCTGGTGGGATATTCTCCTTTGATTTAGACCCACGCTAATGTCCACATTGGGATTATCTGAGCAGTCCTTTTTCCTATGCTGCTTTATTGCAAAGAACTGTTTAATGTTTCATTGTATTCTCTAAACCAATTTATGTTCCTATTGTCTTGAATGGGTTTTTGATCAGGTCCATCATAAGAAACCAACACACAAATTTCTCTACATCCTTCCTTTCTAATGTTTTGACACTTCAGTAGAGAACCACAGTTTTCTTACTTGAGAGCCCTAAAGATAATGTAGTTCAGCAAGCATACTTTTAAACCTTGTGAATATTTCCACAGCTATTCTTTTAAAAAACCCACATTGTTTTCTGAAGCAAACTGCTTGCAAAAAAAAGATACAAAAAGATAATAAATGTAGTTCCAGTAGTGCAATGTCTGCAAGTGTCTCAGAAGTAGCCACATGTCAGTTATTATCACTGCAGTTAATGAAGAAAGGTTGTCAAAATAAATGCCGATTAAAAAAAGAGTAAAATGAGACAGCTAGAAAATAAAGAGCTTGAACTGGCAACTACTTGAAGTTTGAAGGAGTATTAATGAGTGACCATTAATGCACTCTCTCTTGCTCTCACTCAGTCACTTTCTCTCTCTCTCTCTCTCGTGCTCGCTCTCTCACACGCATGCACACGCACACACACATATGCGTGTATCTGCACATATGTCTGAGTGATACAGGAGCTAACACATTTATTTCTTTGGGAAACTTAAAAGTCTGGTTTGTAAATTGACTGGAATAGTAGGAAGTGAATTATATAATTGGAATTATGTAACTTTTTACCTTGCGCAAGTTCATTTTTGTCTTTTCTACATGAACACTGCTCATTTCAGTTCTTTCTTTTAATATGTCCTCCTATTATAAAAATATACTTTAGACAGGTGACCAAGTTTGGGGCTATCAATTTGCAGGGCATATACTGTATGTATCTGCTTTCAGTATTGTGGTAAAATAAATAGAAACAAAACCTTTGTGTCTATTATCTCTTCTTTGTCTTGTCCTTATACCATCAGTTGCTTGTTCCTCCTCTGTGCTACATATTCAATACATATTTAAATAAAAGTTGTCAAGGTTTAGCTGTCTAAACAACAGAATTTCTTCCCAGTAGATGTGGATATTCATGTTAATGCAGAAATCTCCTATATCTGAGCTCTAGCTTGGAACCTGGAAACTCATTTCCAGTGAAAATTCTGAGGAATATATACAATAATCAGGTGAGAAATGACATCTTGACAGGAGTCTAGAACTGTCCAGTTCAGATGGCATTCTGAATCTGCACTTTGCTCTGGGTTATGCATATTTTTCTTCATAGGCTTCACTTTGTAGGTCACTAGGATTTCACTGGGGGATTAAGCTGTATTGTAACAACCCTTACCATGATATGGTATGTGGTATTTTCCAGAAAATTTAGATTACATTACAATTGAATTCTGTGTATCTTCAGGAAGCCTATTGCTCAAAGTCAAGCAAAGGAAAAAGCTGGATCTAAAAATGTGTTTATTTGGGGGAATACTTATAAAACAAAACTCTCACCATTGGCATGGAACAAGATTATCAAAAATATGCCAAAAAGAGAAAACAGGTGAAGGGGTGGAGTCCTCTTTACATGTTGTTGAGGAGAGCAGTGTGTGAACACATCTGGTTGGAGTTTTTGAGGTCTCTGTTGTATTTCTGCCTTTCCTGGGATCAAGCTGTCTCAAGGTGACCTATCACCTGGACAAGGGGGAAGAGATTGATGTCATATAGCTTGACTTTAAAAGACTTTAAAAAAGTCTTCGATCCCATGATCACCTCTTAGCAAAACTGGCTAACTGGCCTCGGCCTCATCACAATCTGCTGGCTGGGGAATAGGCTCCGCAGTAGGACCCAGAGGGTGGTGGTTGACAGAAGTCAATCGTCGTGGTGCCCTGTGACCAGTGGGGTCCCTCAAGGCTCTGTCCTAGGGCCTATACTATTTAACATCTTCATCACTGATGTGTACATTGGTGTCAGAAGTGGACTGGCCAAGTTCGCCGGCAACACCAAACTCTGGGGTAAAGCATCCACACCTGAGGACAGGAGGGTGATCCAGGCAGACCTTGACAGGCTCAGCAAACGGGCGGATGAGAACCTGATGGTGTTTAACACTGAAAAATGCAATGTTCTCCACCTTGGGAGGAAAAACCTGCAGCATCCTTATAGGCTCGGCAGTGCTACACTGGCTAGCACTATGGACGAAAGGGACTTGGGGGTCATGATTGACCACAAGATGAACATGAGCCTTCAGTGTGATGCTGCAGCTAGTAAAGCGAGCAAAACGCTGGCTTGCATCCATAGATGCTTCTCAAGCAAATCCCAGGACGTCATTCTCCCATTGTATCGGCCTTGGTGAGGCTGCAGCTGGAGTACTGCATCCAGTTTTGGGCTCCACAATTCAAAAAGGATGTGGAGAAGCTTGAGAGAGCATAGAGGAGAGCCACATGCATGATCAGAGGTCAGGAAAACAGACCTTATGAAAAGAGGCTGAGAGCCATGGGACTCTCAGCCTGGAAAAGCACAGGCTCAGGGGTGATCTGGTGGCCATCTATAAGTTTATCAAGGGTGCTTACCAGGATCTGGGGGAACGTTTGTTCACCAGAGCGCCCCGAGGGATGACAAGGTCAAACAGTCACAAACTCCTCCATGACCGATTCAGGCTGGACATAAGGAACAACTTCTTTACTGTCCGAGCCCCTGAGGTTTGGAATAGACTGCTGCCGGAGGTGGTTCAAGCACCTACTTGGAACACCTTCAAGAGACATTTGGATGCTTATCTTGCTGGGATCCTACGATCCCTGCTGACTTCCTGCCCCTGGGGCAGGGGGCTGGACTTGATGATCTTCCAAGGTCCCTTCCAGCCCTAGTGTCTATGAATCTATGAAAAAATGTGCCTTACATTTAGATCTAGATATAGTTTTGGGTCAGTCTTATTTATTATGACCAAGGTTCTTCCACTGAAAATGCTCTACCTCAAGTACCCAAGAAGTCTAAACGGTGACCATTATTGGTGGCAAATACAAGAACTTACACAGTGCCCTCTTTTTCATTTCCAAGAGCTTTGCCCAGAGGAAAATAGGCAGGTTAGCCAAAGCCCCAAAAACAGTCAGTATGGATGGGGATGTGGTGACCACTATAACAGATCCTTTAAAATTACAAAAATCTTCAAACTGGGACAAGAGTTTGAGAAAATTGCTCAGATAAGAAAAATCAAGGCAAGGTCTTTAAAATTATCTCTAGGAAGGGCCCAGATCTATTAGACTGGGGATGAATGGCATTTTTTTTATTTTGATGCTAGAATCTATATCTGAATTATGATTAGAACAAAACATGCCTTTTTATAAGCAAGTTGATATTGAGAAGGAACTCTTGCAGATGACAGGAATAATGTGGGGCGTATTAATTTCAGAGTAAGTTTCCTCCATGTTTTGTATAACTCAAAACAGTTTTTCACATTTTTTCTGTGCCTTTCTGCAGAGCAGAAAAGCAATCAATGGCTCAAGGACTCACAGGGAGAAATGGGATGAAGTAACCATAATGAAGGGAGAACTGTGAAGACAGCATTGGTGAGTTTATTACCACTATATCATCACTAAGTGTTGAAAGTATTCAGCCGGTATCTGAAAAGTTCAGTTCTACTTGTATGATATATTCAAATCTGAATTAAAAAAAGACTAAATGAATAGTTTGGGAAATAACTTCCTCAAGCATTTGAGGCAGGAGCAAATGCAGATTATGAGTTAGTACTGAGGCAGACAAGGTTCTTTGGGTAGATGTGATATTTTTATTAAACCAACTGAGTAGTTGGAAAAAAAAAAGTTCTTAGCAAGCTTTTGGGTGCAGTCACCCTTTGTCAGGCATAGGGAGTCTCTTCTAGTCTGAGACGCCGAGGAGTTAGGACTGATACCCTGTAAAATTCAGATGAGCTCCATCTTCCTGCAGTAAATTAGCATGAAGCTAACTGCTGCCTCCATGTGTTCTAGCTGAAGGACATTTTAAAGGCAAAAAACTCTGAGATGTATCTGTCACTATATTTCGGGATTGTTTTACAAGCTGTTGTGAACCAATTTTACTGAACTAAAATAGTTGTGTTAAATTCAGTGCACCCCCCACCCTTCTGGGGGGTTGTTTATTTTGTTAAAAAGTGCCTTAAATAGATTTAACATCATCTGATACTGAGTCAAGTCCCTCAGGTTCCTCACTCTTAGTTGGTTAAAGAGTAACTTACCCTATTTGCTTTAAAGGAAATAACTATTCTCCCTCCAGTATTCACATCCTGCTTTACCAGAAGTGGGTCAGCAATTAATTAATTCCATGGTCTTGAAAAAAATGGGTTACATACTTCCCCATTTTGAACATCAATGTGCATTTTCTTGAGTCAGCTTTAAATAATAGGCCAGGCATTAAGCCTCAACTCTGCAAGACATGTATAGTTAGTAGCTCCAGATCCAAGGCCTCTAAATGTTGGGGCATCCTCAGGCACTCAAGTTTCTGTAGAATTTTACACTGCCACAAACTTGTCCCTTGTAATAAAGGAAAGAGGGGACAATGACATGTCCCTGTACTCCAGTGACCCCTATTGAATGACTGGGAGCTTGGTGCCATAGGCAGCCTGATGTGGGTCAAAGCCTAACTTCCACTAGGCATCATACCAGCACCCAAGGACCCTAAGATAAATGAAGCATGAAGGGGACTTAAAACTATCTTATTTCTTGGCACTCTTACCCTACTAAAATCTTATGACAAACCCAGTTGAACTGGACCTGAAGTTGTGGCCATTCAAACAATTCAGAATTCCTGATAGGTTACTAGCAGCACCTAAACTAAGAAGTTTAAAAGTCATCATTGTTTCATTGCTGATCATTTTAGCAGAAATGTCCCACTAAAAGCTTTTCACACAAACCCATGCAGCCTCACACATCACCTCAAGTGTCTCCTTTTCCTCTGATAGTTTCTCCAGTGAAGCTATGTCATGGCAATATAAATATGTGTAGTGTATTGGAAACCAAAAATGGGGATGGAGAGTGTAAAGTAAATATAAATGTGTTATATGAACAATATCTGCTATTTTATGACCTGTGCCACTCAAGCAATATTGAACTTTAATTTCAGATCTATCAAATACAACTGCTATGCATGCTGGATTTTATTACTGTTAATTTACAACTATCTTATTTTTAAATTCAAAGCAGATACTTTCCAATTTTCAGTTTGCTACACCAAGGAGCTACACAGTTCAGGGAAGTTACAGAATAAGTTATGTCCTCCTTGCCATAGGGCATGGAGGTCTCAGTGATCCCAGCTTGGTGGGTTGCCTGCTTTGAGCCTCTCCTTATACTCAGTTTCCACTGTTTCAGGTATATCTCAGTTTTTTTCAGTTTATTGTCATTGGTTCTAAAGATAGACCTAACGTTTGACTAAAATCCACACTCCTGACATCCTAACTTAGACATGTCACTTAGACCCTAATCAGAAATACCACTGGCTTGCCAAGGCACAGGCACACCTATTTATGCCTCTGGAGTACCCCTCCATAAAAATGCTTTTAATGTCCTCACACAATACTTGATGGTTTCTCAAATCAAGCAAGTGAGAACCAGGAGCAACAGACTGAACAGAACCTTATCAACAGAGGTTAACTATGAGATCTTTCCTGAAGCTAGCTGAAGAACCACTGTTAAGAACTGAATATTAAATCTTACTAGTCTAATTATTTCCTTTTGGTTCTTCAACTACTTTTTGTTCTTCTACAAAAGTGCTGGAAAGACTGCAGGGTTATTTTTTTGTGCAGCTTTGCAGGGTGATGGGTAGAAGGAGATTTTATTTTTGCTTCCATTCTATCTTGCAATTTTTCACAGTCCTGTTTCCAAAATCATAGGAAACTCACCATTGACTGTAATAATTTAATCACTCCATTTTGCTATGAAACTACTGAGACAGTAATTAACACCGACTTTCCCATTTAGTTTTTTACTATGAATGACAATGACATCTACTTCATCAGTCTATGTGCTGGATCACCAGAGTCTGTGTCCATGTGTGCACTACTTCACCAGTCTGTGCACATGAATGCTACTTTCCCAGTCTGTGTGCATGTGTGTGTGCTACTTCACCAAAGTCTGTGTGCGCATGTGTGCGTGCATGTGCTAATTCACCAGAATCTGTGTTTGCGTGCATGCGTGTGCTCCTTTACCAGAGTGTGTGTGTGTGCGTGTGTGTGTGTGTGTGTGTGTGAAGGAGAGAAAGTATGTCTCCACATTAGCCTGGAATTTGGCTGCTAGTAGTCAACTTCATTTAGTGATGCTTACCATTCCATAAAACTAGACTTGCACCACTGTCTTTTATTATACTGTAG
>NW_005842004.1:255596-320186 GCF_000455745.1 Alligator sinensis
ATATTGAATAAAATATTTTGCCCTGGCACACACAACATTGTTGCTTATTTTCAATCAGATGACTTCTGCTGGTCCAGCTGACATAGCATATAATTAAGTATATTAATTATACTTAATATAATATACTTATGTACCAAGTATATAATTAAGACAAAACAAATTCCAGATGAGCTGAAGTGACTCAGTTGTGTTTGATGTACCTCCAAGAAGTGCTGAGAGGAAACGCAACTGTAAACCACCTTCACATTTGCCTGATCCTGGGGCCATCAAGTACCCACCCCATCCTTAGCACAAGTCAGAGCACTCTGAAGTCTGCTTGTTCTTGCATAGATTTCCAGAGGACTTGTATGTGCAATCTGGGAACCAGCCAGCCACAGGGGCTTTCTGGCTATATTTCTAATGCTATACAGTGCTCTAGAACTTTGTACAGATTTTCTCAGACAGCAGCAGTTTGATAACTGTCATTCTCTGACCGTTATTCTCTGAAAATGGGATGCTAAATTTCTTATTTATTAATGTATTGAAGTAGCTAATAAGTGCCTCTAAGAAGTTACGTTGTAAGACTAATAATATCAAGCTTTTATACAGTTCTTGTTTCAGTAGTTTTCAGAAGACTTTACAAAGGAAGTTAGTATCATTCTCCCCCATTTAATAGATGGAGAAACTGAGGCACAGACCATGGAAGTGATTGCTTGAGGTTACCCAACACAACATTAGCAGAGTCAAAAATAAAATCTTTGTCTTCTGAGTACCGATCAAGTATTCTATCCAGTAAGCCCTGCTGCCTCTATAATGAGAAACATAATTCTTCACTATGACATTTACAAATAATGATTGATACCATGGTGTTCAAGGTAATGCTGTATGCTAGATGCAGGGAGGTGGCAATCTGAACAGTGACCATTGTTTTGAAACGTCCTAATACCCTCCATGGACTATACAGTGACTTGGGCCAGACTGCAAGGAAATAACTGGGAAAGCTGTGTTGGATCTTATCGTGCATCTCTGGTAGAGTCAGAAATATGCTTTGATGAGAGTGATGATTCAGGGGGGGATCAAGATTCTAGATTTCAACAAATAATAAAAACAGAAGAAAAATAGATCATAGATGTATATAATATTTTCAGAGACGGAACAAGCAGTCCAGGAAGGATTGAGGAGAGGTGGAAATGGAAATAGCTGCAAAGGCAAGGAAAAGAGTTCAGAATACATATAAGGCCCATGGTGTAGCTAGAGATGAGGCAGCTAATAGGAAAAAGCAGCTTTGGAATGAGACAAATACAAAGAAAGGACAGCACTTCCCTATCAGTCATCATTAGCCAGTGAGCCTATTCAATCATAGAATCATAGAAGTAGGGTTGGAAGGGACCTTGTAGATCTTCAAGTCCGACCCCCTGCCTGGGCAGGAGGAAAACTGGGCTCAAATGACCCCAGCCAGGTAGGCATCAAGCCTCTTCTTAAAGACCCCCAGGGTAGGAGCCAGCACCACTTCCCTTGGAAGTTGGTTCCAGATCCTAGCTGCCCTAACTGTGAAGTAGTTCTTACGGATGCCTAATCTAAACCTACTCTCCAACAACTTGTGGCCATTATTCCTTGTTATCCCGGGGGGCACTAGGGGAAACAAGGTCTCCCCCAAACCCTTCTGGTCCCCCCTAGTGAGTTTATAGATGGTCACCAGGTCCTCCCTCAGCCTTCTCTTGTGAAGGCTGAACAGGTTCAGGTCCTGTAGCCTCTCATTGTAGGGTCTGCCCTGCTGTCCCCGGATCATGCAGGTGGCCCTCCTCTGGACCCTCTCAATGTTGTCCACATCCCTCTTGAAGTGGGGTGCCCAGAACTGGACACAGTACTCCAGCTGTGGCCTGATCAGTGTCGCATAGAGGGGGAGGATCACCTCCTTGGCCCTACTTGAGATGCACCTGTGGATGCACGATAAGGTCCAGTTAGCCCTGTTGACCGTGACCTCGCATTGCTGGCCCACGTTTATCTTGGAGTCAGTAATGACTCCAAGATCCCTTTCTGCCTCCGTGCTCTCAAGAAGGGAGTTTCCCATCTTATAAGTGTGCTGCTGGTTACTACTGCCCAAGTGCAGCACCCTGCACTTGTCCATATTGAAATGCATCCTGTTTTTGTTAGCCCACCCCTGTAACCTATCCAGGTCTTGCTGCAGTCTTTCCCTCCCTACTAGTGTGCCCACCTCACACCAAATTTTGGTATCATCAGCAAATTTAAACAGGTTGCTTTTCACCCCGTCGTCCAAATCGCTGATAAAGAAATTGAACAGTGCGGGCAATTTGAACAATTTGCAATCCATCTGACCATGTAGGCATCAATGCCACAGTCGCCTAGTTTTTTAATGAGGATGGGGTGGTCGACAGCAAGGCCTTTGACAGTGAAGTCCAGAAAGACTACATCCACGGTGACACCTGCATCCAATGCTTTTGTGACCTGATCGTAAAAGGCAATCAGATTGGTTTGACATGACCTGCCCCTAATGAAACCGTGCTGGTTGCCCTTGAGCATCATTCCCGATGCCGGCCCATCACAGATGTGCTCCTTGATGATCTTCTCAAAGAGTTTCCCCAGGACTGAGGTAAAACTGATGGGCCTATAGTTGCCTGGGTCCTCCCTCCTCCCTTTTTTAAAGATGGGGACCACAATGGCTATCTTCCAATCATCTGGCACCTGGTCCGAGTACCACGAGCACTCATAAAGCTGTGCCAAGGGCCCTGCAATAACCCCTGCTAGCTCCCTCAACACCCTGGGGTGGAGAGCATCTGGACCTGATGATTTGAACACGTCCAGCCCCACCAGAAGCACTCTAATCCGGTCCGCCTCAATAATTATGGTATTGAGCAATTGTAAAAAAAGAATGCAGGTATGTTATGAAATCAAAGTCCCAGAGGAGTGGAGGGATGTTGAGTATAACTAGTATTTTTTGTTTGTTTGTTTTAAAATTTTCTTGAATTTGTTTTCATTGGTTCTGAGGTTGTGCCAATCTGTTCTGAGGTCACATTTCCAGCTTTGGTTCTCACAGGGGCCAGAGCAGTCAGCCAGCCAACACAGCAAAAATATCACTGCAGCTCACTCAGCAGCCTTGCAGGTTCTCTGGTGGCCTGTAGGTGTTGGGGAGGAATGTTGCTGACCATGTCTTCCTAGAAAAGGTAGGCAAGATGATGGGTGTAATGAATGGCTCTGGCTGACCCAGACAATCAAATTCATCAAAGAAAAGGACAGCAAAAAGGCAGCAAGGTGTTTAGTGTTAAGACTGATATTACAGTGAGGAGTTAAAGTTAAATCTCCTTAAGACTTCTCCATTTTCATCAAAAACTTAAATCCCACAATATTTAAGGACTAAACAGAAGTAGCATATATGTGCTTCCAGCTCTAGATGCAAGATTGGTACGTAGCACAGCAGCATGCCTTAATACCCTCAATTCATCAACCCGTCCCAAACTCTGACAATGACAAAGGTAAAAAAAGAGATGCTCAAATAATTTGAAGAATGAATAAAAAACAAAAACAAAACTAGATTGGAATCCACAAATTCTGGAAGAAATTCAGAATAATGTTTGACAGCAATACTGACAAAAGAACAAAAGTCCATTTCTATGGCAAGATAGTTCATGGAGACAAATGTACTAAATTTAGAAAGGCAGTGCCATGATCCAAGAAGCAGCAGACCAATGAACCTTACTTCATTATCTTGTAAATTAATTGGAACAATAATTAGAGATAAAGCTGTAAAAGCCATAGCTGAATGTGATGGGAAAAAACCCAGATGCTTTTGAAAAGGAAATTTGAGAGTATCACTTAAGTAGCTAGAGTTGACTTGTCCTTCAAGGTGGGGAGGAGAAAGAAAAAGCTTTTGATCAAGTGACTATTGAGAACAGTATTTGGTCGTATTGGCATTTATAACTGCTAGAGGGGGAATACTCAATTATCTAGGTTGTAGGAATATTACAAGTGGAATTCCCTGAGGGTTTTAAGATGGTCATTAACATATTTAACAATCCTGAAGAGGGTTTTAGTAATGCAGCAAGTTATACCATCACTTTAGAAGTTATTCAGGTGAGTTTTGATTAAGATGAGTAGCTAACTCATTAGTTTCCCACAAAACCAGACATATGAGCATCATAAAGGCAGGAAAATTTCAATGTCAATTACAAGGAATAATTTGGGTTACTCATACATTTCACAGAACACAAAGTCTACAGTAACCAGGCCAGAGAGCTGGAAAAAATGGAAGAATTTGTACATTAGTCAGAAAACAACTTACTGTCCTGTTATCTATTATAGTTTCCTCAAACCCTTGGCCCAGCCTGAAGGATATTTCTAATGGAGCTTTCAGGTGTGTTGTTATCACATTCTTCGTCTGTACTGATGATCAAACTGAGCTTGGCTAGGCTGCCTGGTTTCCTCATGGCAAGCCCCAGAGGCATAACTAAGAACCTTTGCACCCTGAGTAGAGGTGAGAAGGGGCAACGAAGGTACCAAATGTCATAGATGCCACACACTTCCCTGCAAATGAGATGTTATTGTTGCTGTTGCTGCTGTGTTGTGGGCTACTGCTGTTGTGGCACAGGCACCCCCTCTAAATTGGCACCTGGGCTGATGCCCTGATCACCCACTCCTAGTCATGCTGCTGGCAAACCCGTGCCTGAGAAGCAGTGAAGTCATCTAGGATCTCAGTTTTAGAGTGAAATATGAGTTCTTGCTGGCAATGGAAGATGGGTGGCTTAGGAGCATATAATGGAGCAAGTAGGAAGACATAGAGACAAGACAAACTCTGGTTCTAAAAACAGAAAACTATATCTCTAGTCACTTACATCAGAGAAAGAAATTACTTTGTTTTCCAAAGGCCTTTCTAGGCTTTTTAAAAAAAGATATTTTCTCTACATTACACTAGAGTGGGAGGTCAGGAAAGCACAAGCATGCTTAAGTGTTATAGCATGGGAACTTCTGACATTTTAGCATAAGCATACAGTATTCGGAGCAGGTTTCTCTCTAAGCTTAGCTCAACCAGTCTGTCTTAATGACAGGCCTGTTGCACAGGCTAGTTTTGAATTGTGTTCCAGTGTTTGTGCATAATTTATATTTCAGTCAAAATTCCCCATAAGGCACTGGACAGGGTTGCCTTGATGACAGCTGTATCACAGAATTGAAGAGAGGTTTAAGTTAGATGAGTTTGTCCCAAAGTACTTCAATTACACATGAAGTTGTACTTTGTCATGCAGCTGAGCAGTCTGCTCCTTGTGTGCTGTCATAGCTCCTACATTAGTGACAGAAGTCAGCTGTCACTGAAGCACTTCTTTTTATGTCTGTTAATGGGGAGAAAGTTTCTGTTCCAGGCTGGGCAAACAGAACTGTTTTTAGGAGGTTCCTCACAGATGCACCTATGCCAGCCCATCAGATGAAGGGAATTACACAGCAGTTACAGCGCTTAAGTTGACCCTCAAAACCTTTGTCATTGAGAATGTTGCACAAGACGGAAAAAGTATCCAATTATTTTGTTCTCGGAAGCCATGACGCTGCTTGAAGAGGAGGGGAAATTATCTTTTTATTAAGCTCCATTTCTAATGTACTTGTCTTACATTAGTAATGTAAGTGATGTAACTTCACAACACTGTTTAACCCCTAGCAGTATACTTTAAGCTTGTCATTTTCAGACAATGTTACTATAAAAGCCATATTAGCTGATAAAGCGACAGTGTGGTATATACTAGCACTTTACCAGGTGACATCTGAATATCATAGAGGCATTCGTAAACTTTATTTTTCAGCAACCAAATATCAATGCAATCCAGTAGAGCATATTGTCAGAGAAAGTGAAGCAGATGACAGTTCATGGAGATAAAGCATTTCTCACCTAGTTGTTCCAAATAATTTTCAAACTTGTTACTAGGGACAAGTTCCCAGCTTCCTAAAAACCAGTTGCACAACATGTACATATGCAATAACCCTCAGGCATGGAAGGGACAACACCACCCTCTTCCTTCTCTCACACTTTAAACAGAGGACAGGAGTGATTCAGCATAAAATACCTAATAGCTTGTTTTTAAAGATGCCTCAGATGTGTTATTTGGAAATTGCCAATGGAAAGAATTCTTGTCAAACTCTCCAATCGCCAGTGTTTTCTTGTATTTCTTCTAGTAACAAAGCAAAATTAAGGGCTTGCAGTAAACACAGTAACAGAGCACATGACCCAAACTTGGGCTTTGGTTCTGCAAATACAGATTAATAGAAAATAGGCTGGAAGAGATTTCAAGAGCTCAGCTATTCTTTTGTCTATTGTCTTTGCCCCTGCTCCAAGGCTGAATCAACTGTATCTATGTACATCACTTATAGCACCAAAGTATTCCCACTGGCTTTAATGGATTATTGCCATTTACAAAATGAGCAGCTGTATAAATGTTTGCAGAAGAAGGACCTTGGTTTTCACCTTAAACCGGAGGGGATAATTAGCAAAGGAATCAAGCTTCCAAAACAACAGCTGCATAAGTCTTACAAGGACAGAGTCAACCTAGATAAACCCTATAACATATGTATAATTTAAAGAGTAGTTTATTATATACCTAAGATCTCCATGATGCCATCTATACAATATTAAGATATTTTTTAAAGCCAAACAAACTTTGCATTCTGCATGACAACAGCTATGGCAACACAGCTGGAAGACAAACCAGGAACTGGGATTTTCCCAGTCTTTGAGTTATTTATAAGGGATTAGTATTTACAGGTGGAATGATAAATTGAGACAGTTCTCACACAAGGCTGAAACAGAGTATTAATGTCAGAGCAGCACTCTTCACTCTTTACTCTTCACTCTTCTGCAAGATAGAAAAATGTTTGAGAAAAAGTGGATAGAAAAATGTTTGAGAAAAAGTCGAAGCAAATGATCACTTCCCTCCCCAATTTGAACTTTCTGCTTAGCTAAAGGAGCTGGGATGTTTGGGCAGCCAGGTCTAGGACTAGTAGTTGTTTACATAGTTTAGGGGAAGGTCAGAACACACTGCCATCTGAAACAATCAGGGCCTGCAAGACACATGGGTTAGGTCCTTTTTGACTCTACACAGACCAACATGTCTCTTTAAAATGCTTTTCCACTACTTTGAGTAAGCTGATTTCTTTTTCTTACTATGTTCCTCTACTGAACGATAAAAAACATACTTGATTTTAGATGGGAGCTAATTTTGGCATTAATAACATGTATTAATCAACCTTACAAAGTACAGTTAGCTGCATAGTTCTTAGCTATAGGTTAAAAGAAATTAAAATGAAAGAGAGAAGAATGCCTAGACATCACATGATCAGGGTCAGGGGTGACATATAGGGCGTTCACATGGGTGCATGTGCACCCCCTGACTGTGGCTGCAGGTGGTTGCTGCTTGCTACCCCCCTCTCCTCACCAACACTGCCGGTGGCATATGCAGGCAGTCAGCAATTGCTGCTGGCTGCTGCCAACGCTACCTGTGGTGTCTGTGGGTGGTTGCTGACCCCTGGTCGGTGCTCACCACCCCCATCCCTCCGTGCTGCCGACAGCACTGGCAGTGTCTGTGGGAGCTCCTGCTTACTGCCGCCATACTCCCGCTGCTACCACTGCACTCCCACCACCGCCGTGGCCCCCTAGCCACCGGGGGCATGAGTCATTCATGAGCAGGTTATCTTTAAAAGGAAGCTTTTGGGCCTTTGTATTTTAGGAGATCCTTGTATTGTGAGAGAGAGATACATACTGCCACAGTGTGAGTTGTAATCTGGTTTCCTTGTGGGGGCTGTCTAACCTTTAATATTGTCCCCTTAGTACCGCCTTCTAGTCCTCTTTAATGTATGTAGAGGACCAGGACTCTACAATCACTTCATACCCCTCATCTTTCTTTATAATGAACACGATTACATTACAACTCATTCTAAGTAATTAACAATTAACTATAACTCCTACGTCTAATTATATTGCTAAACCAACATGATATATACATATAGAACTATACACTAAAGTCTAAAGGTCAAGTCTCTTGAGGAGGTCTGCTCACTCTTCCTGACCATGTTCTAACTTGTGTACAGCTGGCCTGTGATGCAGCTTTTCAGCAGACTCCCTTGAGGAGGGGATTCTTTTTCATTTTCTGACCCTGTCCCTGACTTCCTTTGTTGACATGGAAGATGCTGAAGATGAACTCTGTTTCTCCAGAGAAGGGCTTTCAGAGTCTCCACTAAGTAGGATCTAAGAGTATGCATCATATTTTGAACAACTCCAGGTATGTGGGAGCTTTTGAGTGAAACACTGTCCCCCGGCCAGCAGCTCCAATAGTGCTTTTGCTCTATGCCTAGAACTTAAGATTTTTTGCTGGTGAAATTTTATTGCAGAATCTTGTTTCTTAAATTCCTTCAGGTTGGGGCATCTATGTTGAGGAAGCTATGGGGCATCTATGTTGGGGAAGCTATGGGGCTTCCATAGCTGCACTGGGATTTCAGCAGGTCTCATCCCTGCTGCAATGCACACAGACTTTGCCAATTTGGGGACTCCTATCTTTCCACTTACTGAGGGGATTCAGGCTCACTTATAGTAGAGTGAGGGAAAGACATGTGCAGCCATAGCAGGGGTTGTAATCTGACTTCCCTTGCAGTGGCTGTCTGATATTTATTGTTGAACCCCTTCTGGTCCTATCTAGTATGGATGGAGGACCAGGACTCTATGATCACTCCACAAGTCTGATCCTATAGCGAGAGTGGCTTTTGTACTTAAATAGTAGACTCAGCTAGTTTATGTAATTTATGAGTTATTTGTAAGTATCTGAAATTATTTCTAGTGCAAACTCTGAGAATGTTGTGAAATAACTGTGTAAGAAAAGTACTGTTATCCACGTAGGAAATTCCTGTTTCTCTTAGGCTAGAGACATAAGTTACACACAAACCGATTTAAGTGATCAGGAACTGGTTTAAACCTGTAACAGAATGGAAGTTCATTGCACATAAATTAGTTTCAAAATGGCTGAAACTAGTTTAAGATAAACCTGGTTGAATATAGTATCAGACTTAATTGATTTAGGTCAAACTGGTTTATGGAATTTCTGTCCCAGACTCCTTCCTGGTTCAAATTAAATCATAGTCTCCAACATCCCAGCATTTTGCTGGGATGGGTTGTTCTGTCTGCTCCAGAGAACAGGGCTGGTCCCAGCCCTCCGCTTCATAGCTAGAGCAGTGAGGGCTGGCTCACTGCCCCTCCCTCTCCCGCCCCCCCCCTACAACTCCCTGCTGGGGTCTGGGGCCATGGACGGGAGTTAAACTTACTTTCCCCTGAGTATGGAGTTGCCCTGCCCTCCTTACTTAATGCTGGCTGCAACTGTGAACTACAAATCTCAGAGGTTCAAGTCAGCAGATCCTGACGATCTCCACCCCAGAGTGCTGAGGGAATTAGCAGAGGTCATTGTGGGATCCCCAGCATGGCTTCACGAGCACTCGTGGTGCTCTGGTAAGGTGCCAGAGGACTGGAAAAGGGCCAGTGCAGTCCCCATTTTCAAAAAAGGGAGGAAGGAGGACCCAGGTAACTATAAGCCCGTTAGTCTTACCTCAGTCCTGGGGAAGGTCTTTGAGAAAATTATCCAGGAGCACATCTGCGAGGGACCAGCAGGGGAGATTATGCTTAGGGGCAACCAACATGGGTTCATCAGAGGCAGATCCTGTCAGACCAACCTGGTGGCCTTCTACGACCAGGTCACAAAGTCCTTGGATGCAGGTGTCATGGTGGACGTAGTCTTTCTGGACTTTAGGAAGCCTTCGACACTGTCTCTCACCACATTCTCTTTAAGAAATTAAGTGACTGTGGCATCAATGCCTACACAGTCAAATGGGTTGCAAATTGGCTGCAGGGCCATACCCAGAGAGTGGTGGTGGATGGGTCTCTTTCGACCAGGAGGGATGTGGACAATGGGGTTCCCCAGGGCTTGGTCCTCGGGCCTGCACTGTTCAACATCTTCATCAGTGACTTGGACGAGGGGGTGAAAAGCACCTTGTTCAAATTCGCAGATGACACTAAAATGTGGGGAGAAGTGGGCATGCTGGAGGAGAGGGACAGTCTGCAACTAGATCTAGACAGGTTACAGGGGTGGGTGGATGAGAACAGGATGGGATTCAATACTGACAAGTGCAAGGTACTGCACCTGGGGAGGAAGAACCAGCAGCATACCTACAGGCTGGGGAACTCCCTTCTAGTCAGCAGAGACAGAAAAGGATCTTGGTGTCATTATTGATTCCAAAATGAACATGGGCCGCCAATGTGGGGATGCAGTCAGGAAGGCTAACCTCACCTTGTCATGCATCCACAGATGCATCATGAGCAGGTCCAAGGTGGAGATCCTACCCCTCTATGTGACACTGGTCAGGCTGCAGTTGGAGTACTGCGTCCAGTTCTGGGTGCCGCACTTCAGGAGGGATGTGGCCAGCACCGAGAGGGTCCAGAGGAGGGCCACTTGCATGATCAGAAGGCAGCAAGGCAGGCTTACGAGCGGAGGCCATGGAACCGGAACCTGTTCAGCCTACACAAGAGAAGGCTGGAGGGGATCTGGTGGCCATCTACAAACTGGCCAAGGGGAACCAGCAGGCTATAGGAGAGTCCTTGTTCCCCCGAACACTACCGGGAATAACGAGGAATAACGGCCATAAATTGACTGAGAGTAGGTTCAGGCTAGATATCAGGAGGCAGTATTTCACAGTCAGGGAGGCTAGGAGCTGGAACCAACTTCCAAGGGAAGTGGTGCTCACTCCTACCTTGGGGGTCTTCAAAAGGAGGCTAGATAATCACCTAGCTGGGGTTGCTTGACCCCAGCGTTCTTTCCTGCCCATGGCAGGGGGTCGGACTTGCTGATCTGCTTAGGTCCCTTCCCACCCCACCTACTATGAAACTATGAAGCAGGAACCGGAAGTGATAAGCAACTCTGGAGAGTCCTGCTGCTCTGATTCTGGACTGCAAATCCCAGAGACCTCAGGGGCAGCAGGAAGAGGAAGTGAACACACAGGCCATGCTGGCTACATGCCAGAGACCAATGCTGTAGGTCCCCCTGGTTTCTGGCTTGAGCCACCTCAGGCATGTGGCTGCATTTCCTGAATCAAAAGTGAATATCTGTTCATTTGCTTATTAGTTCAATCTTTGCAGCTTAGACTAATCTGCCTTGCGGGTTTTGACTATCTGTACTTAGCCTTAAAGTTGAAATCCTGAGAATATAATTAGTTTCTTCCTCCAATCCTTCCACTCTCACCCCTCTTATTTATGAAAGTTTCCGTGTGGCCTATTAATAGCTAGTTGATATTTGGGGTGAACAATGCAGTTCCTAACTCTTGTTTCTTCAAATCCTAACATTATTTCTTTTCTAGTTAATAAATGGGGCTTGGGAAAAAAGTAGAGACCTCTGTATATTAACTGTTAATCCTCTGATAAGTACTTTTGATCATGAGTACCATGATGCCTTTGTGGAGTTAATTGGAAATCTATAGGATAATTTTAATTTTTAATCAGTAAAAGTTACAAGGTCTATTAGGAAAATATCTGGTTCTTTTCCATCATACTTTTCATATCAGCCATGTTACTCTTTCTTAGGAAATCTTGGATCAGGAGTTTAAACTCAAAAACTGGGTTGTACAGCTAGCTATACTTTAGGACATGCTAACATATGAAAACTTACTGACTCTAATTTCAAAGTGGCTATGAAAGAAATGGTAGCTTTTTCCAATGCACTGATTTCTGTAGAGTCTGCTCATCTCAGTGATATCTTTTATACTCCTGTTAGGACTGCAGAGCCTACATAGCCAACTGTGATACAGCTTCTAGCATGTCACTAGGACCATTTACCAGACTTACATCAACTATATCCTTCCTGGATGTGTATGCAAAAGTCTGAACTGTATCTCTGTTTTAAGGAGTGGACTTTACTGGTAGGAAACTGGGCAGCCTAGCCAAGCCCCATATGATTAGTAGTGCCAATGGGGATACAATGATCATCAGCTTAGAAAGCACTTCTAAAAGCAGTGCACCAGTGCATCTGGAATCTGTTGAATTTTAGCTACTTTTTAACAGCAAATGATATAAACCCAGAGCACTAAAAGACATAAGGGAAGGTACAGTTCTGTATTAGCAGCTCCTTGCTAATTTCTTTCACCTACTTCTAAAGTCAAAAAGAATCTGTAGCTACCTATGGGTATTTGTAGATAACACAGGGGTTTAATTCTCCCTAAATTGAAGCATTGTTTTTAAAAAAATAAAGCTTCAATTTCCTGCAAAGCAACCCCCCCCCTTGTGTACATCCATGTCCTTCGTGCAAAGTAAACCCCCACCTTGTGTACATCCATGTCCTTACCTGCCTCTCTGGTGGTGGGGAGGGGAGAGCGAACTGCCGGCGGGCCAAGCGGTCCCTTACCTGCCGGGTGGTGCTTCCCTCCACAGCAGTGGCAACCCCCCAGGTAGCACCCACCTTCAGGCACCCGGAGCGGGTGGTTCAGGGGGCACCGCAGCTGCAGAGGGAAGCACCGGGCCCCTGCAGAGCTCAGGCAGGCAGGCAGGCAGGCAGGCTCCAAGGATGAAAAAAAAAAAGATCAGGCTTGCCACTTTTTCTTTTCCTCCAGTGCAGCCTGCCTCCCTGGGCTGCTGCTGGGCTGCCTGCTGGGGCTGTCTGCACAGCCCCTGAGCCACACACAACCTGGTGCTTCCCTCCACGGCTGTAAGGTAGCAAAATACAACTACTCAGAGGTGCTTTAGTTTGCTGCGCCCCAAAGTCATTTAAGGTGCATTACATCACCAAATTTGCCACAGCGGCTGGAATTAATGCGCACTACACCGCCGAATTTGCAAACTCATGCAAACAGCAATGCCATTAAAGCAGTGCTAAAGGGCATTAACCCACTTTAATGTGTTGTCTACAAATGCCCTAAGTCAGCTTTTATGGCTTCTTGTTGCACTGTGGCTACCTTCAGTTTTAAACTTCTTTTTTATCATTCAGCTGGCTCAGCTATTATTGAGTGTCCAGGGCTAAATACAGACAGTCGAAATGCCCAAGGCTGAATTGATTCAATTGTTGCAGGTTAGTCTAAGCTGCATAGATTGAATTGATAAGCAAGTGAACAGACATTCACTTTTGACTCCAGAAATGCAGCCACATGCCTGCTGTGGTCCAGGCCAGAAGCAGGGAGGTGCTAGAGTATGCCTCCCTGCCTGGCTGGAGCAGACAGCTTAGGCCAAGGCTAGCTGCCCACCCTATAAGTGTGGGGGAGGGAGGGTGCTCAGGTGAGGTGCAAAGCATCTTGAGATGCTGGGGGACTGTGAGTTAACTGGAATCTGGAGGGGATCTGGGACAGAGCTCAATAAACTGATTTAACTTAAATCAGTTAAATCTGATACTGCATCCATCCAGATTTATCTTAAATTGGTTTCAGCCATTTAGAAAGTGGTTTATGTGCACTGAACTTCTGTTGTTTTACAGATTTGAACTGGTTTAGCCTCCTCAAGCACTGCACAATGAATCTGAACTATCTAGTAGCTGCAAAATACCTGGACAAATATTCTAAGGCAGCCAACAAGCTTTTTAACTAGCTGATGAAAAAAGGCACAGTGTCAAGTACCGAACCTCTGTTAGGATCAGATTTGCCCAAGGCAGCTTCTCCATATGAGACAAATTCACTGATAGATAATTTTTACAATTTTTGAGAAAACCCAACCACTTACAAGTCTGTCCGCATTTGGATGCTTTTTATTAAGTACATATAATAGTTAAACATATTGTGGGTGCCAGTCTAGTAGGCTGTGAAAGAATTTCCTCACACTTTTTCATAGATCCTAGTGCAAGTGACATCATTCATGGTACATTCCTAAAAGACAGAAGAGGCATTCCTTGATGAAGCTTGCACAATAATAAAAAATAAAAATTATTTGCCTAAAGTCACACAGAAAACTGGTGGCAAAGCAAAGTCTTGAAACCAGTTCTGCCAGGTCTTCAGTTTCTATCCCAACCAATGGCCCATTCTCACCTGGATCTTCCCAGTTCAATAATACGAATTTAATTCTAATTTCTTTTCCTTCTTCCCTGGCAGCAAATCATATTTTTAACATATGCCACAATTTCTGAGGGGATGGAATGTATAATTAAAGTATGACTGGCTAGCTGATCTCAACTGGTCTTTGCATTATTCCATGGGCATAAAACAAGAATGAACTCACCACCACCATTTTCCCTTCCACCACTTTCCTTTTTATTGTAGTCTCTTTGCCATCCCAATTCTGGACCTGATTTAATGAACCATCTTCTAAGGTCACAATGCTCTGAAGAAACACAAAGTAACTAAATGTGGGTGTTGTGCCCAGAAAAAATTATAGTTTTTACTGCAGCAGCTCCCAAATGGGAGTCCAGGTAGGATTACTATTCATTCTAGGGTCTGAACAAGCACACAGAGCCCTCGTCTTGAAGAATATGTAGTCCTTTGGATTAAAGAAGTAATTTATTCTGCAGTCAGAAAATACCACCTTCTATTTTGGGGTATCTTGCTACTACTCATCACTTTAGTCTCTGAGTACTTTTTACATAAGATAAAAGGCAATAGTAGCAGTAGGCCCAGTCATATTCAGGATCTTCAGTGATGATCTGGGAGCAAATATAGAATCACTGCCAGTGATGGAATGGTTGGTGCAATGGCAAATCATGATGCAAAGTTTGGTACAACAGCTAATATAAGGACAGGGTAGTCCTATGCAGTAATCATAATCACTTGGTTTTGAGAGACTCCAGAACAGATAATTGTGCCAGGGAAAAACTGTTGAGCATGCACTTATAGTGCAATGAAAAAAGGGCAAATATAATCCTATAATCGGAGAGTAATGAATATGAGTCAAGAGCTGATTTGACCTCTGTATACAATACTGGGTGACTGGTAATGGAATACTATATCCAGTTCTGGTGTCGGCATTTTTAAAAGGCATTTAAAATACTGAAGAAGGTGCAGAGCTAACAAATGTGATTTGCTGACTGGAAAGCATGCTTAAAAATGTTAGAGTTCAGTCAGTATCAGTATGAAGACTGATGAATGCCTTGATTACAGTATAGTTATTCTGTTTCATTGGGAGAATATACTAAATATATGTAGCTCTTAGCAGAAGAAGTAAAAGCAAGAAACAATGGCTCATGGCTGCAAGTAGAAGTCAGAAAAATTCAAGTTAAAAATAAGTCACAAACTGAACCAATGGAACTGATGGTCAAGGGCAGTTTTAGATTCTCTAGTTCTTGAGGGTTTTGATATTTCAAGACTGGATGCTTTTTTGGATAAGGTGATGCAGCCAAACACAAATCATTGTCCTCAACATGGGGGTAACTTGTGCAGAAGTTAAAGGCCTGTGAAAAACAGGAGATCAGACTAAATGATTGCATGGTCCCTTCTGCCTTAGACTCTGTAATAGCTTATGAAAAATACTATTAGCAGACTTTATAAAATCTCTGGCCCTTCTCCATCCTCAGAGTATAAAAAGTCTATTTCAACTGCATCAAGCTTTCCAGATCTGAATGAATTTCAGAAATGTTCTCCCTGGTAGCTAGCACATTTGCTAATCCCATGTTAAAATCCCCGGTTCCATAATTCCATAACCTTTTGCAGAGATTTGGAGCACTCTGACTAAAAGCTTTAATCCTCACCTTGGTTTTCCGGTCATCTGGTGTGGTTTCATCAAACTCCTCACCAAGCTTGAAGGAAATCTCATTATTTTTAAAAGCACTCTTGGTTTTGATGGTTATTACATCTCTTGCAGCACTGATTGTCATGCTGGGCTTGGCCAGCCTACCCAATTTCCTGGTGGCTAAGCCCACTCCTATAAAAAACAGAATTTAAAACTAATCATTGGAACACACCTCCTCCCCTCTCCACTCCCACCCCTAAAAAACCCTGAAGAATCACAATTTTGCAATTCCTATTTGGCAACATTGTATGTCTTTAAACAGAATGCTTTCAAAGCTCTTAGAATGTATCATTTTCCTGCTGGGTGCCAGGCTGAATATACTGCCCCTTGAAACCCAAAGGCCTACTGAGATCATTTAACAAACATTACAAGATTTTAGGCTTTTTTCAAGACTAGAAGATTTTGTAGTCATAGCTAAACCAACAGAGGATCAGTCCCTACAGCTGTAGCAGAAAGCCCCCTTTTCCTCTTTCCTGCATTTGCTCTCCCCTCTTTGGATATGTTTCTCTTTTTCTACCTTTTCTTCCTTCCTCTCTCTTTCACTTTAAGATACGGAATTGTGTTTTAAAATTTGTGTGTGTGCATTTTGTATCTCCCCTTGTAGTTTGGTATTTTTATCTATTTGTGTGCCATGGCATTTGTAGCTTATATTTTATACTCCTCACCTTTCAACTTTCAACTGAATGTGTTTAGTTTCATAAGTAAGTTATACATTGTAACAATGTTAACAAGGGCAGGAATCAAACTGCCCTTCCTTGTATCAGGCTGGCCCCTGGAGTGAATCAGTGATTGAATGTGTAACACTGTAGCAGCAGGCAGCAATTAACACCAGGAAAGCTGCAGATCAGCCAAGGGAAGAACTCAATAGAAGACAATGTAACAACCGGGAAATCTCTAAACCTCACTGATCAAGGGCTAGAAGCCCTGGCCTGAGTTAATCAACGCCGGGGACCAACTTTTGGGCTGAATATCTCCAGATCGGCCGCTCCCAGAGCCCTATTCAAAATTCATCAACGGACTCCCAAACCTGCACGTTCATGCGGACGACCCCTGGGGCTGACAGATGCCGTCCAGTAGCCACTGAGGGGGGGGGAAGTCCCACGAGGGTCAATGACCCCTGGATTGGGCAAACCTGAAAACTGGGGAGTCACCAAAGTCTGCCAAGGACAGATAAAAGGCAGTGAAAAGTGACCCTCAGTGGCGCCCTCTTGATCTCCATCTCGACCAGACCTGTCCAGCCAGAAGGACCAGCCGGCGACCCCCTTCTGGAAGATAACACCACGCTGAAAGAAGCCACAACGACAGACTCCAGCGCTTGTAGGATAGGTATACCTGACTCTGTAGCCTGCTACTATGTGTGTGTATGTGTGTGCATGTGTGCATGTGTGTGTGTGTGGGGACCAGCCCCAAGGTTTATGATTACAGTGTTTCAATCCGCCTAATAAACTAGAATTTTAAGGATCCCGAGTTGCACATTTGTAGCCAACACAGCATCATTTTGAGCACTCTGTGCTCTACTATTGAATGTCTTGAACAAAGAGGAGTTCTATCAGATTTTGTATTCAGACATTGGTCACATCTCTGCATGTGAGAAAAAACTGACAGGTCCCTCTCCCCGCTGTTTCTATTAAAACATTAGTTTCAGTTAAGGAGAGAGAGGACATTTAAGTTTAAAGGGAAAAAGATTAAAAGCACATAACAATTCTCACCTAATTCTTTCATATATTCATCAAAATTTTCACAAGAGGTTGATTTCCAAGTTCCCAAGAGACGATCAACCATTTTTTCTGAGTCAGTGGATTGCTACCTCTGAAATAAACTGGTTGAAAACCCAAAGAAATCAGTGGGAAGCTTCAAATGATTTCAGAAAGCTAGGAATTAACTCCTAAGTATGTTGTGTGTCACACAGAAAGTTGTATCTTTTTTAACATACCCGAATATGTGCTACCCAGGCAGGACTGACAGAGAAAGGTGTCTTCAAAAAAAACCCTAGATACATTGGGCTGGATTCTACTTTCCTTGTTATCAGGGTTGAATGTGTAAGAGCAGTCCCAGGACTGTTTTAACCTACACAGTCTGGAAGAGGTATCTTAATGGGTCTAGGGAGTTAGAGAAATATTGAGTGAAGAAGCCTTAGATAGGAAGGAAATGTGATTTGGAAAAGGGAATATCTTAGGTATTTGGCATTTTAGATGTGGTGCATTAGGCTTAAAGTTTGAGAACTGCTGATGTAGAAGAGAGGGGCAAGGGTCAAAGTAAGAGGTAGGAGAGAAAAGAGGCTGTGGTCTTGAGAAACTGAGTTCATACAGATGATTCAGGAAGAAATATCTGAAGGGCACAGGCAGAGGGAAGAGTTGACAGAGGCGTAAACATCAAGGGTAGAGAGAGATACAAATAGTATTCAAAGCTCCAAAAACAAATGAGGTATTTAAGGGATACACTGAAGATGGGGAAAAGGAAAGGTCCCTGTGAGGCACTTGCAGTGTGAGAAAGGAAGGACATGGAGCCCCCAGAGGTGACACTGAATGAACCATCTGAGAGGTCAAAGGAAAGCCAAGCAAATACATTGCCACAAAAGCCCCGGGAGGAGGCAGTTAGGAGTTATCCATTCTGTTTCTGGTGTCTCCACACACTGCACAGCTATAGCTTCACATGATCCTGGGAGATACGGCTGGAAACACTTAGAATAAAATGATGGGCCCTGCCTGTGGCTGAACCAGTGTTCTTTGATTCAGGGGTCTGAGCAGGTTTCTTTTTCCTTGCAGCCTCCAATGGACAGGACCAACAAAACCTGTCTACCGCACCCGCGACCAAGAGGTAGGCTCACATCCCACCTGCAAATGGCAGTTGGCACTCGTAACCGTCAGCCTGGCCAAGTCAGAGGGAGGGTTCAGCGGGACTGGCAAGCAGTCGGTGTTTTCAGCCAATCACCACCTTCTAGGTCATAATGCTGCTTGTCTGCAGACTAGGCCTGGCTGCTGAGCAGGGGAGTGGTGCAGGTGTAAGGATGCAATTCCCGGAGAGAAACAAGCTGAAAATAAATGTCACATACAGTTACTTCTTGTAACACCTCAGATTATTTACTTTATACTAAATCCTTCCTCAGTGTCAAAAAGAAGAGTTTCTTCCTGTTATTCGTATATGACCACTTTTCAAACAGTTTTGTCTTACTCTGTCTCTAGGCCACCTGACAAAATATATAATACCACAGTATCTGACACTCTCACTGAACCTCCAATGTACAGTACAACCAAACAAACCTAGATGGGAAGCAAGGACTTTCACTAGAAGTGCATGTCTGGGCTAGAATGGCTAAATTTTCAATTGTGCCAAAGACTTTCCTATTTTTAACATGTTTCATGTGTAGTGGTGGCATGCCGAAGACATTCAGGGATTTCTTATTGCTCCCCAGCTTTGCTGCCACTAAAACACAACCACGTTCCCCAACATGTTATATATGAAAGCTGCAGCACTGATTATAATTACGCAGGCAGCTACTATTACAGTACTATTTTCTTGGGAAGTACATTGAAGTTTCATTCTACCATGAAATTGGCCACTAGTGTAGCATTTTGAGTTCGCTGGAGCTATATCAACTACAAATCTGGACCACAATCCTTGAGATGTACAGATGTGCTCTATTTTGGCCTGGGGAGGTATGTTGGATGGATGATCCTATTTAGTAAACAATCTGCAATACCAATACACCACTAAGCTTATGTGCGACACTGGTAGGATCTTTAAGGAGTGATAAAAAACATAACAAAATCTTAATGTATAATGAAGGATTGTTTCCTCTTGACTCTTTGAGAGGAAACATGGGAATGTAGGTTGCATTGAACCTTAATCTTTGTCATATATACCGCTGTAGATATTAGTGGCCAATTGTGTAGGCTAAACGTATTAATTTCTTGTGAGTCTGCAGCGCCTTTACATTTCTTTAATTTTTCTTTCATTAAATCCTTCTCCTAAATATTTATTTAAGAAAATGGTGCTGAGTAGAGCAGGATTAAAATTCTGATCTTGTGAATCAGCTGAGATTGAAGTAAATAAAAATACGATTCACACATAAAAGTCATCCAGGCTTCAGATTTTCTTTTGCTGAACAGGATTAGATGGTAAAAAAACTTTCAAAACAGTCTACAAAGTTTTGCCTATGGTTGCCTTCTCCCACCAATGAGATACATTCCAGAGACCTACAGAAGTCATTCAAGACTGATTTGGAATTGAGCTTTTAAAATAAACTTAATCAACAGTCTGAGGAGTTGGGAGGAGGTGAAAATCACAAGCTGCATATATAAACTCTGTGTGTTAGTTATTTAAGATTCTCCAAAGTTAAAAATGAGGTTCTGAGATATTACAGAAATCCTCTATGAAAGCAAACCCCTCTAGAGAGAAATAGGTTTTGTGCTTAGAAGAGCTTATTCATGGTCTGCGAAGAATTTAAAAATGAGACTCAATTTGGCTGTGATAAATAAAATCCCAAGTGACTTTCCCATGAAGGATAGGACACACATAGGCCCAGGATGTACATTCATGGAGAGATCTGCTGCTGTTGAAGGTAACAAAGAATGACTTACCATTTATAAACTGGACACAGAAGCAATGGCAAATGTACAGCCTTAGGCGTCCTCGAGTTAACGCAAGACTCTGTTAGAGATAGGGTATGCAGTGTGCTCCGATGAACAACTCCCATATACAGATTTCTGCTGTTGTCTTTGCTGCATTGTAACTCTTAGAAGATGAGTTTTAAGAGTTAGACACATAGTATAACATCTTTTTTATGTATCTTAGTTTCTTTGTGTAAAATTATTTCTGATTAATTGGTTCTGATTAATTCCATATGTGAGCACTTACTGTCCACCTTCTAAGTTACTGAGGAACAGCTACTTGAATTCACAACCTACTTTACTCCATGCTGAATTTTCATAACAGACATAGAAATTGCCTCTTTCCTTGTGCACTATCCAGGGACCTGAGATGAAATAAGATGCTCTTTTTAACAGGTTTGCATTCTCAGGAACTGGAGTTAAGGCATTATCAGTGCTTGGTCTTGCGCTCTGAAATTGGCTCCTACAATAGATAAGAAAGCCACAAGTGGATAATGAACTCCTTTTGAAAATCCCACCCTTATTTTCTAGGATATAGTAATTACTGGCAGTGTGTGATGGTTAGCTGTAGGTTCCAAGTCTGATCTATTAAGAACCAAAACAGTGGAGTCATGATGGTGCAGACATTGGCATCTGTCTTGTTATTTGGAAAAATGAGACTCAAAATTAATTTCAAATGATCACCACCAAGGCAAAGGATATATTTTGTTTTTGATCTGTAAAATCACTTTCTCCTAATAACGACATTCTGCCACCTTACATCTCTTCCTGTACTGCTGCTTTAATCTTTTTCGTACATTGTAGCTCCAGGTGTAGGGATTCAGAAAAAAATATATACATGACAAAAAAAGGTCAGGTACAGCTGTGCTCATATAGTTTATACATAAGGAATCTCATTAGGATTGGCAGGGGGGAGGGGTGTTTCGTGAAAAACATATTAGCCAGAAAATGCAGTTTTTATTGATCTGAAATTATCTGCAAATACATCTTACATTTGGGAAATACATTTTAGCAAACAGAAAACAAGGGAAAATAAAATTGGAAATGTTGAAACATTTTGTTTTGACACTTCCAAAATTATTTTGATTTTTTTGATAGTAGAATCTTGAGGACACTTATAAAACATTTGCAAAAACAAGGAGAAAGTTGTTGGGGCACACATTTGGCAGTGGAGGTTTAGTCTCTGCTCCAGGAGACATTTAAGTATTTTTACAAAGTGGACCAGCTTTGATAAAAAAGTCTAACTGAGATACACTTCAGGATGCCCTATAACAGGGGCGAGCAATTATTTTGGGCAGAGGGCTGCTTACCCAATTTTGGCGAGCTGTCAAGGGCCGCATGTGTAGCCCCGCCCCTTGACAGGTGCCCTGGCCCCTTGTTACCATCTTGGGACCAATGTCCCAGGGCCAGCACCGGTGGGGGCCAGAGCAGGGTGCAGGCTGGCAGGGGTCTGTGGAGCTGGGCTGGGCTGCACCAGCAGGGAGAGGGGGGAGCTGGTCCAGCTCCATAGAGCCCCTGCTGGCCGGGACCCTGTACTCCTGCCACCCTGCTCTGGGCCCTGCTGGCGCTGGCCCTGGGACACCAGTGCAGGCCCTGTGCTCCCATTAACTCCCGCACCCGCTCACTCTCAGTGCCCCCCCAAACCCTGCAGCACAGGCGGGGGGCAGCGTGCAGCCCCGGCCCTGCGCTCACCAGCAGGGAAGGAGCTGGTGCTGAGCATGGGGAAAAGCGGCCCCTCCCTCACCCCATAGTTGGCACTCCCTGCTGCAGCTGCTCGCAGCCCATGCAGGGCTGTCCTGAGCAGGCACAGGCAGCCCCATGTGGGCTGTGAGCAGCTGCAGCGCAGGGCACTGGCCACGCAGTGGGGGAAGGGCCACTGTTCGCTGCACTCACAGCACCAACTTATAACCCGCCCCCACTGCCAGGCTGGGTCCTGCGCTAGCTCCGGGCTTGCTCCCTCCTCTCCTGCCTTACCTGTGGTGCAGCCACATGGCCCCAGGGGGCTTCTGACTGGGGGGGCAGGGCCGGGTGGGCCCTGCTGTTGCAGGAGCCCGCCACAGCTTCCCCTGGGTCCTACTGCCCCTGTCTCCTGTCATTTTCAACAGGAACCAAGGACAGATAAATATTAATTTTCTAAGTTTTTAGGGGCCTCGTGGCTGGATAAAATGGCCTCACAGGCCACATCTGGCCCGCGGGCCATATTTTGCCCATCCCTGCCCTATAAGCTGATGGTCCTAGAAGGTTATAAAGCTTATTTCAAATCCTTGGCCTGAATCAGGCAGAAAAGTGGTTGAAAAATGGATCTCCCACAGCCTGGATGAGTGTCCTAATAATGTGCTTTTTCTTTTTTTCTTTTCTTTTTTTTTTTTTTTTTGTGAGTTAGTTGCCAAAAAATTTCAAAATATCTGGGCTTTGGGATGATCCACATAAAATGTTATTTTAATTTTAATTTTTTTTTTGGATTGGCAGCTGAAACTGAAAATTAGAAAAAAAAATAAGCAGAGCAGCTGAAAAGCTAATATTTTAAAGAATTTCTGGCAAATAAAAAGAATGTTTAGTTTCCATATTTTAATAAGACAAAGGCTATATTTACAACAGGACTTCAGAATAGTAATGCTCAGCCATCTGGCCCCTCAGATGAGTAGCACAGAGCTGGTCCGTGGGCTGGATCCTGTGGGTAGGGTCAGTCCACAAGGCCAGACGCAGCATGGGGATGGGGTGCTGGGTCAGTCTGTAGGTATGATCTGGCTGAGGACTGACTTTGCACAATGGCCTGTCCCCACATGCCAGTTCTGCCCACAAAGTGACACCACATGCCAGTGCAATCCAATGCATGATGCCATGCCATCTGGCCCACAGGGTTCCCCATGGGTTCAGAAATTTGGCACTGGGGGAGCACTGAAAGCATTAATTGCCACAGCTCTGGAAGCCGTGGTAATTAATATTGCTACTGATACCCCACTACCAAATTTCCAGACCCTGTGGGCCAGATTCTGCCCGTGGGTCAGAGGTTTAGCACCACTGCTTTAGACCATTTGCAGTGGGTGTGATATTCACTATGGGCTCAGTCCCTATTTAACCAGCCCCTATTCCACCTAACAGCACCTAAGTATAATCAATTCCACCCTGTTCAAGTCTCTGAAAAATGATAATGCACCTACTGTTGTAACACACCATCATCTCAGCTTTAAGACTAAACTAAATAAGCCAGCGAGGAAGAGATGAACTCATCCACAGCTGGACCCCGAGCAGAGAGAGATGGGGCATGGTGCACTGCTGGATGCTGAGCAGTGGCAGCTGCTGCATGCAACTTCCTCCAGCCCCCATTTTTGGCCGTGTGGCAGGGGAAGCTCACATATGGCGGTTGCCAGGACGTACCCCCTAGGGCCTGCTCAAGTACCCCTTGCAATACAGGTTTCCTTCACTTTATGCTGTATATGCGTTACTGGGAAATGGCGCATAACTCAAATTTGCATAAAGGGAACCCACTTCACAATGTACCAAATAGAGATACATTCCAAGACCTCGACTGTAGTGACCCTCAGACCCATTTCTACCACTTTTACAGGACAATTTTGGTACTCATCAACAGCAGACAGTACACACAAGCACAGGGTGGTAGTGAATGTTACCATACTGGGGATGGCAACTACATGTGTCGCAGACAACAAGCAGGGAACACAAATCGAGACAGGAAACTATATTTTGGTGTGGGTCACTCCCACAATGCACTGCACAAAGCAGCTGACTGCAGTCTTCCACCACACCAATTGCATAAGAGTGAATTTACCTCGCATATAACAAATTTTTAGTATAAAAAGAGTTATCGGATAAGAGCGAATTCACACATACAGAATCTGCATAAAGCGAGGGAAACCTGTAGCACATACTATCTTATAATGCATAAATTAAAATGCAGTTCTGTTTAGCTAATTTTTCTAAGAGTGAATCATTCTATGTTTTCATAACGGGTTTTCCCACGTGTATATGGTCACAGGTTTATGGTTTTAAGGTATCTTGATTTTTAAGTTATAGGCCCCAAATCATGATTTTGTCCATAGTTGGGGTTGGCAACACAGAACTTGAAGAAAAGAAGAAACTTTTTAGAGTACAACATAACAATGGACATTGTACACTGGCCATCATCTGGATCCTCTCTAGTGACAATAGCCAGGACTTCCACAGCCAGAATATGAACCTCTGTTGTTTGGCCTAAATAGTTATGAGCCAGATTCTAAGCTATTGCAAGATATCATAACTCTACTTATTTACATGTACTTACAACAGTTTACAGAAGTTGAGGGTTTGGCCTGTTGTCCTGTATTTTGCACCATCAGCAGATTTGAATCCTTTAGAGAACAGACACAGAAGGAAAGCATACACCATGGGATAATAGGTTCAGCAAACAAAGTATTGCCATGCTGTCACAGCATGGAACGGGACCAACGAACCACATTTTCCACATCTGCACTGCCATGGTTCAGTGAAGGATTCTTCTAGCATAAATGACATCCAAGGCATCCTTTTTTTATCTTGTATGTGCTTTCAGTTAGCAAATTATGCTGTCCTTCTGTGTTACTGAACACTGCCCTAGGTTGCTGCAAGTTCAGGCTCAAAAGCCAGGACTCTAAATCACAGCCCCTGAATCAACTTGGAACTAACAATAGTACTATAATTTTAGGTCAACAACGTAATCATAAATGTTGTTAATGGTACAAAGACCCAAGAAAATTGGAATCACTCACCTTCACTTAAGACTGTCTCCCTGACTAATGGCTCTTTTGAACTAAGGGCCAATTTTCTCCAACCCAGACATGATAGGCCTGAGGCTTTGCTGGGCACATGTGGGCTGTAGCTTTCCTTTGGCCCTTTTCAAAAAGGCTCTCTCTAGTGCTCAGGAAGCATGGCCTCCACTGTCTGCACACACGGGCCGCTTAAAAATATTGCCTAGGCTGGTGGAGCTTGCCTTTCAGGTTCTGAGAGACAAAAGTACATAGACCTATTCCTAAGGTCCATATTTTTCTACTTTGTTCATAAGAGGACACTGTGCTGTTACATACAGGCAGGAATAATTCTTCTGTCCGGATTCTGTGTCAGAAAAAATCCATTTGGTTTAGCCATCTAGACAGGGGCTCCTGACTCTGAATCTCAAGTAGAGGGAGCCATGTCCCTGCAGCCTGGAGCTAGTCACTTACACTCATGAGCAAGGTGGAACACCCCTCTTCTCAGAATTTTTTGGTATACTGCCCTGCATAATGGTCATGGCCTTGGTAGTACCTCTTGAAGCATGCACTTATAGTTGAAGCACAAATATAAGGACCTAAGCACCTAGGTTAGTGATAGGAAGTCTTGTAAGAGACAGGACACCTAAGAATTAGGTGGTGATCTTTAATAGAAAATGTTGTTTCCTTAGACTATTAAATTTAACCCATACAGCTTAAAAGAGAATTATGTTGTTGCTTTAGAATTTTTCAGCATAGCTTAACATTTATTCTACGCTTTCTTCCTTCATATTTGAAAGTCCATGTACTTCTTTGTATATGGGTTCTTCCTTAAATGGTTTACTTTGAAAAGAGCAGCTCTAAATTTCTTCATCTCTCCAATTCTGAAATCCCAGCAGTGCCATCAACAGACAATGACTGTGCATATTACCAAATGAACATTACACTGGCCAGATATGTTCTCTTTAATAGAAAGGTCTGTCTGTTTGCTCTTCTCATGAGCCACAAAACAGGGAGTATGCTGGGTGCATTGTGAAATGTTTGGGCTGGGCAGCTTGTGCTGACTGTGTGTGAGATCAGTACCGGTAAGAACATCTGTAAGAGTGAGATCATAAAATGGCCAATCATGTTTCAACAAGATAACTGAAACTATTGCAGGCTTTGAGATGAGCTGTGCAAGCAACTACAAAGACATGCAACAATGGTTAAGAGATGTAACTTCTCCAGGTGAAGTAGCTGTTTCCAAATAAAATGTGTTTAACAGCTCTGAGTGACTTAGCTGGTCAGACTGAAATCTGCAAAAACTTGTGGAACCCCTTAGGGTTTTCTTCAGAACACCACCCACTAGGTCAAGGACATCTCACAGTGCACCTCTTAAAGGTTCATAATTTGAGTGTGTTGCCTCAGTTCAACTGTTTGTACATAAGGGTCTGATCTGGTTGTCTTTATAGATCCAGAGCTCTCATTGATTTCTCATTGACCATTACCTACAACAGGGCTGTACAACTGGGAGCCCACAGGCCACATTCAGCCCACAAGGAGTTAATGTACAGCCCTTGAGCTCCTACCAATCTGCCACCCCCTTATTGCTCCAGCTGCTGTTGTGGCAGCTGGGGTCTAGAGGTTCCTCTTCTCTCCCTCAGTTTTCACTTCTTGTTCCTGCCTTAAAGGTCAAGGCAGCAAAGCCACAACGCCAGAAGAATCTCCAGCATGGTGCAATGAGAGAGCTGAGCTGAGAACCACCTGCCTGTGTCGTTACCAGATTTGCCTATCACTTTGGGGTGTGCTCATTTATTAGGGATACATTTCTAGGGTCTTTGTAATTCTATTAATGTGCTGCTTGTGTTACTTGTGTTTCTATACGGAGCTGTATCTTTCCCTTCTGCAAGTCTTCACCCCCAAAGGAGCTATCTTGCAGGACTCGGTTTCAATGGGGCTGGGTTCCTCTAGCCCCCAAATTAGTCAAATACACACACACACACACACACACACACACACACACACACTCTAACGTGACGTGCCTGACCTGGCTGGGTTGATCAGCATGTACAGGCTGACACCCTTACACACCAGGAATCAGTTCATTAGGGTAACAATAAAATGCAGTCAGACACAAGTAAACAGAATACCTCTGAATCCAGGTGGGTGTCTAGCTGACACCTTCATGGGCTGGCATTCAGTTCATTAGGGCACGTGTGAGCCAAACTGGGTCAATCAGCCTGTACAAGCTGATCCCCTTATGCGTCTCAGGGCAAAATATTGGAATGTGCTGAGTTTATCTGTCCTAGTAGCGCTAGCCTCTTGCTGAGCAGACCCCACAGTATTGGGGGCTTCATAGTATTTCTGGGCTTCACAGGGATCTTTGGCTTAGGTAAAAGCATTGCTGCAGAGCAAGTGGGGAAGGAGAAGTAGAGAAGGAAAAAATATACCCGGTTACCACTAGTTTGACTATAAAAGTTATTTATTGCTAAGTATATGAAATATATAATGGTACTAGTAGTAATAGACATGCAAAGGAAAACAAACAAAAACAATGACAATACTACCCTGGTTTCATTGAGTATTTGGGGAAACTTAGCTCAAGCTTAACTAATATAATTCAGGTTCAGAAATCTATGCCTAGAGAGAAAAAGAGAAAGAGTGAGAGCGAGAGCTGGGATCTCACCACTCCAAGGCACTCGGGTTGTTTGCTGACAGGTAAAATTCTCAGCATGATCCTTGAAGGGAAACGATCTGTTTCTCCCAGCTTCTCGAGAACAACCGTGGGTGGTGTCAGAGAGATTTCTCCCTGTTGAAGAGAGTGCAGCCTACTTAATGTGCAACCCCTGGCTGCTTACAAATTGGGCAGCCCTGGCATACATGAATGATTGCAAACTGGTCCTTGGGGTCTAATCCTGGTCCCACTGTCATCAGTGGGAATTTTGCCATTCTGGCCTAGCATAAAGATATAGGTGCTGTGTGATGTAGGCAAGTCACTTCACCTTTTTGCTTCACCTCCCAGCTTTTGTCTGTTTTATATACATAGATCAGAAATTCTTCAGGTGTGTCTAAACCACCTGAAACTTATGCTAGGGAGTACTGCACTGAGGCATGGCTCACCTCCTCTGTGCAAGCCATGTCCCAAAATTAATATCATGTGGTCACCTTAGCATGGACCTGGGCACTCTTGAAAGAGAGAACTTACTGGTTCACACCCAGCACTGCACTGAGACAACTACATTTTAACAATTTTGGAGTTTTGCATGTGCTGCATGGACCTAGAATGCTTCACTGTGATCATCAGGAAGTGTAGGAAGTCTCTTGGAATAGATAGAAGAGTATGATTGAGTTCTTTAAAAAAAAATCTGAATTTCCTATGGTAGCCTAATGTGCCTAGTTACATGTGACCCTGGTTTGCAGACTATAAATTCCTCAAGGCTGGGGTAGTCTTTATTTCTGCATGCTGTTCACCGGTGTGCCAGCTGTCAGTGCTAAACAGACTATTATTATATAGTGTCTAAGAATAAGGGGTTTGGTCATGCGGGGTATTGAGCCAGTGTGCTTGGCCCCTTGTGGAGAGCAGCCCCAAAAGTACATTTCAATTAGAGTGGGTAATTATTACTGGCTGAGTTTTTTCTGTCCATCTCTTTTGGTACTTAAAATAGGAGAATCTCTCTTCCCTATTTTTTAAGAAGAATGGGGTTTTTGGGGGGTACCTCCAAAAAACCCCTTGCTTCTTGCATATTTCCTGGATGCTCATAACTATAATACTCTAACCCTACTCTCTCCAGTACAACATGAGTTTTTAAATAAATTAACGGAAGAAGGGAGACTATGAGTGGATCCCAGATTCTATTATTAGGATATAAGAAAAAAATTGGAGACTTACATGGGGTCATGGGGGAAAAAAATTGTTTCAGGAGAGCAGAATCATCTGGGAGGAAGATGTGAAAGGCTAGAATCCCAGGATATTCAGTAGTTGTGAAGAGTCAGGATAATTATGGCTCTGAGAGTGCTGGGCTCTCCTGAGTAATCCTTTTGAATATCCTCTATGCTGTGGTAGTGTTGGAATGATGTTGTAGTTGTGATGATCCAGGAAATATGTCAGAGGCAAAGTTTTTGGGGGCAATACCTTCTATTGGGAAAATTGGGAGAGATCTGAGATAAGCTTTTGGGAACAAGGTTCCCTTTCTCTGGTTTGCAAAAGAAGCTGCATTTCCACAGGTAATAATGACCTTCTTCCATCCTGAATGGTCTTGCTCTTCCACTTAGCAGGCTATTCTTTCTACTGCACTCTTGTGGCAGACTGGGCACTTTTATGCATGCTCCCATGCATTCTGATTAGAAGGCACCAGAGCAGACCCAATTAACATGTCTGCTGGACTAGTGGAGTCTGCTGGAACACTCTGATCAGAACACTCGAGCATGCTGCAGAGTCTCATATATTTAGTGTCCCCGCATTTCAAAATGGCGAACAAGCTTTAAAGTGCCCCTGCCTCCTTTTTTAAAATGCAGGATGCTGAATACACAAGATGCTGCTGATGTTTTAATTAGAGTGGCTCCTGGGAGCCGCTCTAATTATAATGCCCTCTCCCCAGCCACAGAGCATGTGTACAGACACCCAAAGTACTTACCGATGGAGATTACACAGGCTAGTTTAAGCTGACTCTCCTTCTTTCCTAGATGTGAGAAAGGAAAGTTGGTCTAAGATCTCTCCCAAATAGATAGCTGGTCCAATAAAAGATATCGCTCTCCCAAAATCCTTGCCTCTTGTATAAGCACTGTGAAGTCATATGCCAAGACATTCAGTGGCAGTTTGAAAACAACTGTTTACATAAATTAGGATAGTTACTCATGGGAGTAAAGACTGCTAGGATTGTACAGTTTCATTCTGACCTACTGCTCTAATTGCTGAGAATAGGAGAGATTCCACATCTAGGCTGCTGTGCTCATAGACCAAACCAGCCTTTCCTCTGTGGGATCAGATTATTTAGCTTGATGACTTAGAAGTTTTGTATAGGTTGCCTGTAGCCTGCAAAGTTATGCAATGTGCTTAGAGTTAAACTAAAGGCAGCGTAGACATTTAAATAAACCAGTCAGTCCAGTAAAATGCTGATAGCATTCCCTGGAGCTGTATCAAGGTATCTCTTCTCTTTTTCTCTTGAGTAGCTGTTTATTTTCTGCACTTTTCTGACAAAGAAGACATTATCATTGCTCTTATGCATTTATCTTTTCCAGTATGAATTATATGCTGCCTGCGCACAGGACTAAATCATGGAAATTTCTGAGTTGTTCTTCAGTACTGCTGACAGACAAAATTTTATACTCAAGCTAATACTGAAGAATGAGACTGACAATGACACAAAGCTTTGGTACCATAATCAAGCTATTATGTAGGGTAATAAATGTGTACAGGCACATATGGAGACCCAGAATCTGCATAGACAAGAGAGAGCTAGGACTGGAGAAAGGAAATATTATCCTCATCGCTTCCAGATAGAGAACTGAGGTCCAAAAATCCAGATCCTCAAATGTATTTAGATGCTTTACTTCCATTAGGAGTTGAACACCTAGGAGGTGTAGTTATATAAGCAAGTCCATAGGGAGAAAGGGGTATGAAATCCCCTCTCCTTACATGTGTTAATCCCCATGACCATGAGGTGCCACCCTCCACACAGGATTCATAGCCCTGAACCTTATCTTGAAAGGATACACCTGGCCCATTCTTTCAAAAACAGGGCAGGAATTATCTTGTCCTATACAAGTGATCAGAGGTGGAGGAACAGGTCCTACGCCCTTTTACCTAAACATGCTTATAGCATTTATCCAGGAAATGGGAGTCTCGTGTTTAATTCCCTCCCATGCCTGACAGGATTCAAACCCACATCTGTATTTCTCACAACATTTTAGCCCCAAGACTAGAGGCAAAACTGAGGTGTGTTGGGAAGAGGGAAGTGTTCCATTTGACATAAAAAGGGGAAGATCCAATGGAGAAAGATTCATTGGGCCAGGGAGACAAAATGAGAGGCAGCACAAAAGAAAGCATGATCTGCACTCTAAGGGAACATACAAACATTACACTTAGACTGGTCAAAGTGAATACAGATTGGTCTAACTGTACAGAAGTTCAGGGGTATTGGTTGTAGCCATGTTGGTCTAAGGTCATAGGCAGACAAGGTTCTTTGGGTAAATGTGATAGCTGTTATTAGACCAAATAGTTGGAAAAAAGTTGTTCCTTGCCAGCTTTTGGGTACAAACACCCTTCTTGTACCCAAAAGCTTGCAAAAATAATTTTTCCACTATTTAGTTAGTCTAACAAAATATATCACATTTGCCCAAAGAACTTTGTCTACAGAAATTCAGTGCACATACACTGGTCTAAAACCCCTCTCCCCAATGCTGCCTCCTGCCTCCAGCATCTGTCAGCCTCAGGCAGGCAGTGGGGAGAAGCATCTGTGTCCCCTGCACAAGCCCCGGGACCTAGGTACCTGAGTCCCTGGGCCATGCCCCACATGCCCAAAACCCCATTACAAAGCACCCCATGATGTACATGCAGAGCCAAACACTGAGCCCAGAAGAACCCTTGTGCTCAGGCACAGGCCCAAGTACCCCAACCCTGGCACCCCTCACACCCAGCCAGGGACCCCTTTTCCCCTGTGTTTGGACAGAGCCCCCTGGACCCTGACCCTGGCACCTGCATACCACATGTCAGAGGCCAGAGCCAGGTACCCTGTGACCCAGATCCCAACATATACACCACCCTGCTCCCAAGCAGGAGCCGATGAGGGCAGCTCCCCTCTGGTGAGTTGGGGTGGCAGGGGGCAGAACATCAGAACTTGGCCTACACAGAGGCAACCCTGTGCAGCTTGACCACTGCTAGCAGGTAGCCAGGCCACATGCACCTGGAGTGCTGAAAGTGTTTTTGGGCCCACAGCTACAGGGTCCCAGAGTACTAGGGTTGGGGTGGGAGGAGACGGGATGCCTCTGGGTATTGCAGCTTGGGCAAGTAGGTGGATGCCCCTGGAAATTTCAGGAGCAGGTGGAGCATGGCCAAATGTGTTGGTGTTACAGATAGATGAAACTGGAAATTTCCAGGCTGGGGTGTGGGACATTGTGAGAATCATGGAGTGTCTGCTGGAAGCCCCTGGGAAGTCCAAGGTTGTCTGGGTAGCCTAGCCAGTAGAGCCCTGGTCACTCTGGATCAGAGGCCACATCCAGCTGGAGTGAGACAGAGAGCCAAGTGCCAGGACCTGCACCTATGCACACCTGTGATTCCTTCCACCCATCCACCTCTACATCTATCCATCTACTCCCCTGCAACTGGACCCTTACTCACCCATGAACACGGAGGCTTCATGGGCATCGCTGCAGACCATGAAATAACTGATCCTGTCTTCCTTCACTACCCAACCTTGTTCACGTAACTGGAACTAGAGGGAGATGAAGGATCTCATTGCCATTTGGGGTGAAGAGGAGACCTAGCACCAGCTCCTCAAAGGACACCACAACAGGGATATGTTCAAGCAGTGCCTAACAGATGCAAACATGGGGCCACAAAAGGGACTGGGTGCAGTGCTGGGCCGAGAAGAATTGGATAAAGATCCAGTACAAGCATGTTCATGACATCAATATAAAGTCTAGGGCCAAGAGGCAGAGCACACCTTTCTATGAAGCACTGTCCTGAAACCCTTCAAGTGGAGGATAAAATGGAACATGGCTGTCCCATATCTTTAGTGAATGCTCTAGTGTCTGATCTCTAGTATGAAAAGTAGTAGAGTACTTCCTCAAACAGCTGTGCTTAAAATCAAGCAACAGCCTCCACTGCATTTTGTACAGTTTTATTCAGTCGCTCAAAACATACCTAGTAAATCAAGCCTCTCAAATGAGATATGTAGAGGAATGCCTTGTTCCTGGATGAGATGTAGAGGAATGCCTTATTCCTTAGGGATGAGATAAACATGCAGCTGTTAAATCCTGTTAAAGGTCCTGCACTCCATGTCCCAAAACTGACTAAGTTCCTGGGAAATGTTAACATCAAAAACTTAAATGTTTCCATGGTTAGGGAGCAACTGAGCAGGAAAGGGATGACAATTACAATTTGGGACTTACAGATTTAAATCTTTTTGTGAATCTAGATCTAATCTAAATCTTAGAGGAAATCAGAAGAAAAATTAGGGATTAAATTTAGAGCTCCCAAGTCCTAGTGCAGTGCATTAATCACAACTATAGTCCTCCTCCCTATTGCTTTGGTAATAGTCAAAAGGCATGTTGACTTATTTTAAAGTCTTCCTATGCTGTACTTTCAGTGTATGCCTCAGTTAATTAAAACAATCTTATTACTCTTCTCCACCAGAAAACTTTCATCTGATCATGGTAGTTTACTGCTGATTTTCTCCCAGGGAGTTCCAGCATGGTTTGTTACTGGATACCTTCAATATGTTGAGACCAATCATTTCTAGCTCAGATCCTCAAAATTATTTTGATGTGATGCCTAGCTCTTAAAAGTGCTAGAACTAGACTTAGTACTAGAAACTGAATGTGTGTTACAGCCTTACAGAGTCACAACTGAAGGAAAAACAATTGTTTGGGAACCAAAAGAATGAATCTCTAGTAGGATTCCTATGGGAATTAGGCATTTGAATGTCTGTGAGGGTCTGAGCCCATCTCTATTCCTTCAAAGGCTAGCAGTGTTTGTGATCTCATCTCTTAATACATACCATGCGTCTCTGTTCTTCCTGTCAACCCTACTGATGTTTGTAATGAACCTTCAACATTTCTGTCTGCAGCTGAATGTAAATCTCACTGGTCTATTATATATCAGACGGTTGCTTTGATTTATTACACATTGAGAAATAATTGAAATATTAATTAATCTCAAAAGCTGTTAATTAAAGGTTAACATGTATAATGGAGAAGTATAAAGAGCAAGAATTGGCTTTTGTAGGAGCAAAAGTGCTGATCTGACAGAAAGGGATTTAAGCTGACAAACACCATGAACATCATTCCTATTAATGAATAAAGTAGGGGTGCACCAATAAAGATTTTCATGGCCAATACTGATTATTTATCAGCCATATCAGCTGATATTGATCTGATAGCCAATTTCCAAGAGTGTAGCCTGGCAGCTTGTACAGCAGCACCATGCCAGTAAGTCTATAAGGGGGGAAGGGGCATGGGAGAGGGAAGGGGCAAGATGGGGTGGGGGGCAGATAGAGGCCCTTGTGGTAAGGGGGAGAAGGAGTGGGGCAGGCGCTGCCCATCCACAGTGGTGGGCAGGCCTGGGAGTGGGCATGAGCAGCTCATGAGCAGTGCCACGAGCAGCTCATCCAGGGAGTGTCGGAGAGTTTAATTAATTAAAGTGCCCCAAGCGTCTTGTGTATCAGTGTCCTTGAACTAAAAAATGGTGGCAGGGGTGCTTTAACTAAAGCTCGTCAAATGAGCCACGTTCCAGCAGACTTGATTAATCACTGCTCATGTATGGGAGTCCTGAGGCTGGGCTATGCTTTCATTCAAACCTAGAACACAGCAAAGCCTGTCAAATGAGCCTGCAGCTTTCCCACTGCCAGTTGGCTTCTTTCTCCCCCCAGAGTTGTGTGAAGATGAAGACAGTAAATGAAATGAAAGAAGGCTGCCTTCTTCACACTTGGGATTAGTAATCCCTTAAGCCTGGCAAAGAACATTAGGCAGGTGCATAAAGCTGCTGGCCATCATCTGAAATAAAAATCCCTAAGATGCAAAATTTGAACATAGAAAATGTTGTGTCTGGCTCTGCTTCTTTTGAAAATCATGAAGACTCACAAGCAGAGTAGGAGAAGGTCCTAACTGACCTTTATTTAATTAAAGCTTTTAGTTTCAGCAGTCTTGGAATAGCTACATAGTAATAAACAGGAAGAAAATATCTGGAACCAAAAGAATTAAAATCTACATCCCTGGAAATCTTTGGCAGGAATTCACAACTCCATTTTGAAGATGAATGGCCAACTATTGTAATTATAATTTTTCCAAAATGGTATTAAAATAATTAGCATTAGGGCCTTGATTCAGCAGTGCACATAAGCCCATGCTTCAGGGTTTTGCTGAATCAGGGCCTACAAAAGCAAGAGAAAATTAAGACTTACACAACATTTCTCTAAGCCAAGCAAATCTTGACATGCAACTAAGTTCAGTAACTCCCACGGGCAGGTTAACAGTAGACTTAACCAGAAGAGGGTGGGCTAGTCAATTTTAATGTAATACAAAGCTTATATCAGAAATCCAGGACTCATTCATGTTGTGGCAGCAGTTTTAACTTCTACTAACAAATCTTATTAATTAAAAAGTAATGCATTTGTATGTCAAGATATTTTTTAGGAGTCTTGTTTTTTCAGTGTGAAAAATTGCTTAATAGATTTTCCTATGCTGATGCTATCAGTAACTATTTCTACAGATCGTAAATTTATCCACGGTTATACCAGGAAACATCTTGCAGCTATATTGCCTCTCCTTTTGTCAGTGGGCAAGTTTGTCCAAATAGTACCAGCCCAAGCTGGAACTGCATGATAAAGTAATAGTTTTGTGATCCCCTGGCACTCCTTGAGAACTGCTGTGAATATGCCTGTTTTCACCAGTGAGTGAACAGAGAGATGAAAGAAACAACAGACTAAGATCTGTACATAAACTTCAGTTTACCTGCCCAAGCATTGTCAAAATCCTGCTATAAAAAGTCTTCACTCCTTCAGCCTGTAAGCTATCTGATGAAGCCCTATTTCTAATAGGCTTTGATCATGCACCCTCAAACCTTTTCTAATGCACTTTGGAAACATGCATTTAGATTAGGGGTCAACAATGTTTTTGTGTTGAGTGTCAAAAATCTGGCAACTTGGATTTTGAAGATGTTGTCACGCCAGGGACGGATGGCAGGGAAGCTGCGAGGGACCCAATCCCTGTCATGTCAGTGCCGGCCCAGTCCTTTCCCCACCATGCTCCCTACGGAGCAGTGAGCCAGACCGGGAGTCCAGACCCTGGTAAAACTGCTTGCAGGCTCGCAGGTGCCTGCCACTTCTGGCCTAGGCTCTGGGCAGCTGCTGCCTGGCAGGCTTGCAGCCTCCCTGCCATCTGCTGTGAGTAGCTCCAGCTCTGTGGCCAGCAGCATCTACCCAGAGCCCAGGCCAGATGTGGCATGCCAAGCAAAATGGCCTTGTGTGCCATGCTCTGGCATGTGTGCCAGGGGGTTGTCAACCCTGATTTATTTATTTTTCCTGTTTTACTTCTTTAAGCTTTTGTACTCTTAGTAGCACTGCAGGATTGATCCTCTATTGAAATCAATGGAACCCTGACAAAATACACAACTGAGGACTTGCCTGTGCATGTTTTAGGAGATAAATTAGGAAATCTGTACAGATGGGTAATGTCACAGTGGAAAAAAAAAAGATGCCAGCACAAAAAGTGACCCATGATTACAGAACAGAACTGATTCTTCTTCAGCCAGGGAAAAGAATGCAAGAAAGACTATATTAAGTTGGCCATGACATTAGGTAGTCTTTCCAGTACATGCTTATTAACTTTCTTAATATGATTGCAAAGCTCACCTCTTTTATATTTTATTCCATGTTTACATGACTTTGATATCTTTCATCTTGTCCTGATGTTTTCTAAAAAAAGTACAAACACCTAAAAATAATGCATCACTTGAAAACTAACAAATTATATTTTTATGTGTTTTACATATATTAATAAATATCAAGTATACGTGTTGTATCTTTCCTAGGTTTCTCATCTTCTGTTCTCCATTTTTGTATGGTTCATTTTCTTTCAGTGAAGACAAAGGAAATGTGATAGTTTAAAGCATTTTCATTTCAATGTCTCCACCATCCTTACAAAAACAGTTCTCTTAATATACACATTTAAAAGCAATTTCTAGTGCTGGGGGAATGCTCTACATTCTTAAAGAAAAATCAACCAAACAAACAAACCATAAATATAATAGAAGTAGCCTGGGAAAGATAAAGCTGCATGTGAGATCTTTGTTTATTCAGGGCCTAAATGCTACAGAGATTAGCTGCTACTGGCTTCAAGGGAGCTCTGTGACATTCTGCAATATGTTAGATACACAGACTAGATAACAATACCACCAAGGCCTTAGTCTTGGCATTCCTCTATATGGATGCAGAAACCGCTTAAGTGGTACTCATTGCAGTGCCCACTGGAGGATCAGAGCTTCTAATGGCTGCCTTTTAGTAGTAGTAGTATTGTTGTTGTTAATAATAAAAATAATAATGTTAATGTTTTCTAGTGCTCACTCTTACTCTATGCTCCACTTACTACAATCTTCAAAATAAAAGTTTAGCTCATGGGGTGGGGACTATAAGGTATTATATATTTGCACAGCACTGAGTGTGATGGATCTTTAGATACTACCACTATATTAATTTTAAATAGAATCAAAGCCTGAGTGATTTCATATAGACCCTGGTCTGTGAAATAAGACCTTGCACCTGCAAAAAACCTGTATGTGTACTGAATTTTAAAAAAATGTGCAACACATCTGAATTTAGTGGGAACAAACAAATTTAAAATCAAGTATGTGCATACATCTTAGTAGGACTGGGGTGCTGGGTTTTGCTGTTGCAACAGTTTGGTCAAAGAAAAAGCTCCCATTAAGTAAAGTGCTACATTCAGGCTCCACAGTAATAAGTTCACTTCAATTCCCAGTAAACAGGTGACCCTCCCTTTAAAAAAAAGAAGACACTATCACACAGATCTTTTGCTAAATTCATTCTGTAAGACACCTGTATGCATTACACTACATGTTTGCCATAAAAGTATTTGTATGCAGCTTAGCTGCTTGGAGGAGGAAAGAAAAGGATGCAGAAAAGGCTGAAGTAATTAAAGTAATTAATGCCTTTTTCATCTCCGTCTTCACAGGCAAGGTTATCACCCAGACCACTGCACCTGGCAGCACAGTTTGCAGAGAAGGTCAGCAGCCCTCAGTGGTGAAAGAACAGGATAGGGACTATTTAGAAAAACTGGATGTGTACAAGTCTATAGGGCTGGTTGCAGTGTATCTGAGGGTGCTGAAGAAGTTGGCTGATGTGATTGCAGAGCCACTGGTGATCACTGAAAACTCATGGTGATTGGGAGAGGTTCTGGACAATTTGAACAGGGCAAATATAGTGCCCATATTTAAGAAAGCGGAAAAGAAGGATCCAGGGAGCTACAGACCAGTCAGCCTCACCTCAGTTGCTGGAAAAATCATGGAGCAGATCCTCAAGGGATCTATTTTTAAGCACTTGGAAGAGAAGAAGGTAATTAGGAACAGTCAGCATGGATTCACCAAGGGCAACCTGATTACCTTCTATGACAAGGTGCCTGGCTCTGTGGGTGCAGGGAGAGCAGTGGATGTGGTGTACTTTGATTTTATCAAGGCTTTTGATATGGTCTCCCACAAGATTCTCGCAGGCAAGCTAAGGAAGTACAGGTTGGATGAATGAACTGTAAGATAGATAGAAAACTAGCTGGATCATCAGGCTCAGGGGGTAGTAGTCAATGGCTCGATGTCTAGTTGGAAGCCAACAACGGTTAGGGGGCTGTGGCACATGACTTCTGAGGAGAGGCTGATGGAATTGGGCTTATTTAGTATAGAGAAAAGGAGACAGTAGGGTTTTAATAGAAGCCTTCAGCTACCTGAAGGGGAGTTCCAAAGAAGATGGAGATAAACTGTTCTCAATGGTGGCAGATGACAGAACAAGGGACAATGGTCTCAAATTGAAGCAAGGGACATTTAGGTTAGATATTAGGAAAAACTCTCTCGTGAGGAGGGTAGTAAAACACTGGAACAGGCTACCCAGAGAGGCTGTGGAATCTCCATCCTTGGAAGTCTTTAAGACCAGGGTAAATAAAGCCTTGCCTGGGATAATATAGTTGGGGGTGGCCCTGCTTTGAGCAGGGGGTTGGACTAGATGACTTCCTGAGGTCCCTTCCAACCCTAATTTTCTATGATTCTGTGAAATCTATGTTGGTGTCTTAGACCTGATACTTTTGGCAGAAAATATATTTGATGATATTTGAAGATATATTTAACGAACTTCCACTTAATTTATCTGTTTCTTATAAATGCAAGAATGATGGTGTTGCATCACAATGATTTACTAAATCCTTTTGGGGGTGGGGCATAACACATTTAAAAATCAGAAGACTGAGGGCCTTGCTACATGTTTTATTTTGGGTGGCTCCTAGAGCTCTTAACCCCTTGGATTGTCCACACGTTAACACCTTTAAGTGGTTTCAAGTACTCACTATGCAGCTCAAAATTACCTCACTCCAGGGCAGGATTATCTTTTGATCTGCACTACCCAGTATCTGTTCTATTAATGTGTGGCCACTCCCCACAGATGTGCTGCTTGAGTTGACCTTGTGACTGAAAGCTAGCACTAAGAAGATCAACATTTGTGCTGCTCACAGTGTAATGTGTAACGAGGTCTGGAGTCCCTCTAATGTAGGGATGGGCAATTATTTTGACTGGAGGGCCACTTAATGAGTTTTGGGGACCCGTTGAGGGCCACATCCATCTCCCCTCCCTCCAGAACCTGGCCAAAGCTGTCGTTTGCCAGGAGCCCTGATGCTCATCTGTGGACCTGCTGGCAATGTCACAGCTGATGCTGACACCTGCCTGCTATGACAGAAGCTCCTGCCTGGGTCCACAGTTGAGCATCAGGGCTCCTGGTGAACTACAACTTTGGCAGGGTTTTGGAGGGAGGGGTGGAAGGAGGGGGAGAGAGAAACAGAGAGCGATGCTGCTGCCCACCTGGTATGGCAGCAGCTCCTGCCTGGGTCTACATCTGATGCCACTGGCAGGTTCTGGGTGGGGGCTCCCACTGTGCCAGGAGGGCAGTGGGTGAGCTGTGGATGCTGCTGGCAGGGTCTGCATCCAGGCTCCTGAACCAGCATCCACAGCTGATGCCACTACCCACACACTGCAGCAGAAGTCTTGACCAGGTCCACAGCTGATGCCTAATGCTGCTGGGCAGCAGCAGTTCTGCCCACCCACCAGATCTAATACAGGAGTTAGGCATCTAAAAGTGAGATATGGGCAAAATTTTGTGCCCAAGTCTGAAATTCTGACCCTAAAAATCTGTCTTACTGCTGCCTCTTCCACAGGTGCCTGGCTTTTTTACTTGAAATTTCCCATGTGCTAAGAGCTGTGCCTCTGCAAACAACTAGAACTGCCCCAGTCTGGCGACAATTGAGCAGCTGGGTGCCTTCCTCATTCCTAAAGCCATTCAAAACCCAGAAAGTAGGCCTTTCTCTGCCTACTTCCCCTGAGGGGCTCTATCCAGTAGACAATCTCAGAGCATACCTAACACATGCTGACTTGTGGCTCCTATGACCTGGTGGTGAGGTTACTCTTCTGAGAGCTAGGTGATGTGGGCTTGGAAACAAACAGAGAGGCACTGAACCCAGGACTCCTACGTTTTGGGCAGCGCTCTAAACACTAGATTCAAAGGTACAACTTGAAATTTTGGCACCCTGGGCAGCGTGAGGAGGGAGAAAGGGTTAGAGGAAAAGTAACCATTTATCTCTCCACATACAAGGCTTGCTACAGTTGTGATGGTGGCACAGAGTGCTGCCCTCTCAGTGCAAGCAACCTGAACAGTGGTGATGGTGTGGGCTCCCTGGAAGCTGCCATTCTGGTACTTCCTTTGAATCAGCACCTGGGGCTGGTGCCCCACTCATCCCCCTAATTATGCAACTGATTAGACTGTCCTATGAAAGGGGGGGGGAGAGGAGCCCTTACTCTGGTAATGGTGACTAGCACAACATTTTTGTGCATAGCTTTACTGTGTTCATGAGTGTTGGGCATTGTGACAGGGGGCCTCCTGGGGCCGAGCTCTGTGGCCCGCCCACCTGTCACCGTGACAGGAGGCCTACTCAGGGCCAAGCTCTTCGTGGCCCGCCCACCTGTCTCTGGGCAACCGCCCACTTATCTCGCCCGCCACGCCTTTGATGATAATTGATTCGTATATCAATGTCAATTAAGCGGGAGGCTGCCCATTGTAGTGCCCCGATGCCAGGGGGCGCTCTGCAGCTCCAACCTCCCCTAATACCACAGCTCAAGCCTCGCAGATGGCATCTCGGTGTTAACACTATCACCGGCCCTACGCTGGGCCCCAGAATCATCCTATATGACCCCACTATGATCTCTCCTGATCAGGCGGCCTCTCCGCCTTCATCTGGGCTACCTAGCCCCCCTGAAGCCTTGGTCCCCTCTCGGGTGTGGTTCCCCCAGAACCTTTGGCTACCTGGCCCTGGCCCACCTCAAGGCCAGTCGGGACTGCAGGCCCCCGGCTCTTGGGCATCCCTCGCGGTGGGCCCCCGGCCCTTTTGACCCTCTCTGGTCCTGACCCCAGCATGGGCCAGTCGAGGGTATTATCTCCTTCGGGCTGGGTCTCTAGCCCCTCTCTCTCATCCTCGGGCCTCACCGTGCCACTACTCCCCTTTCTCCTAGGGGCAACCGCAGCACCACGCCCTGTACTCCATACACTCTCTCGGGGTCTGCTCTCTAGGCCCCTCCAACATAGGGTTACCCACCCGGTGGTGGGAGCTAGGGGTTAGGGCGCTCCGACCCGCCTTTCACCGGGGTGATCACTGGCCTGGCATTTCCTGGAGGCTCCCGCACCACTGAGAGCCCCACCAGACCACCCACTCCTGGCAGGGTGCAGGACCCGGACCCGGACCCGGACCCGGACCCTCCTGCCAACCCCTTGCAGCTCCCCCTTACCTCCAGGTCATTCGCAGCAGCCCTTCAGCCAGGCAATATTGCTGTCTGGCCTCTAGCAGCCGAACTGCCTTGTTTATATAGGCAGCCTAGGCCTCAAAATGGCTGCCCTAATCAGGCACCTGGAGGCTGCCAGCTCCAGGCCCTTAAAGTGGCAGAGACACCCTGTGCTCTGCCACAGGTATCTTTAGAGATTGCCTATTACACCAAACCCTTCGGAGGACTTAGAGGAATGTTTAGTTTCTCGACCATCATCATTAGGGACCTACCTAACTCATGGTGAGACAGATTTTTGCAGGCTCCCTACAGTGTGCAGAGATGATTTTGTGGCCTTTCCATGGTGCTGATTGGCTGAGGGGCCCAGAAGCCCTGCCTCTCAGTGCTGATTGGCCAAGAGGCCAATCACTTAGCTTCAGACTGTAGCATTGCTGCAGCCTTGCATCTGGCTTTTTAACAGATGGTGCTGAAAGAAACCCTTTTGTTTGTCTGACTGGTTCCTTCACTGAGTCTGTCTCACTAGCTCCAGCTCAGTAGCTCTTTCTCAAACCATGTCCTCTATGGCTGCAGGGATTCCCACACTTTCTTTTTATTCTGGTAATCTTTTATTTTTGGGGGGCCAATTCCACACAATGTTGTGGGAAATGTGGTTTTTTTGTGGTGATTGCAGAAACCACCGCTTTTTACAATTTCCATGAATTTTGCAAAACTCTGATTTAAGTAGGTACCTACTTGTCATATTTATATATAAGGTAAAGGCTGAGCTGCTCAGCACTGGCAATCTTGAGGCATGTATGGACATGTGTAGAAGGTGAACTATAAGCACCTTGGAAACTTTAGGGTCAATATACTAAGGTGTCTGCAAATGCTCAGAACTGTTCCAGTCTTGAGAGGGCAGAGAAAATTGGCACCTACCTAACACCTACACCTAGTCAGAAACTAGGCCATCGTCTGCCTAACTCCCCTGAGGGGCTCGCTCCAGTAGGCACTCTCAGAGCGCACAGATGTAGGTAACAGCTAAGCACAGTTTTCAGGACAGTAGCTTTGGACTTGGGTACCTAAATTCTTTCAAGTCATTTTTTGGATCTGCCCCTTGAAAAGGACAAAATTTGCAACATGCCATAGCTTCCACTCCACATTTAGTGTGCTGGTTTCTGCAGATGATATTCTTAGGTGCCTAACTCTCCTCAGTGGAGGGGAAAGGGAGCCCAAGCACCAAACTCAGGGTTGTGGGTCTGCAAGAACCACCACAGTTCTCATCAGCTGATTTAAATTGCCACATCTCTATTGACTTCAATGGAGCTATACTGAAGAGTTCACCCTAAATTAAGAAGGAAGGGCTAAATAATACTGGTAAGGTGGCCTGCTGATGCTGGAGGGGTGAGTTCAGTATAGAACTAGGCTAGTGTTTCTGTAAGTTTCAAATGGTTATATGTGTTGGTAGTTGGTAGGCCTATACATTCAAATACCCATATGCAGGGGAACAGAAAAAAATATTACAGATTCTCCTATCTGCTCACTTAAATACTGAGACGAAAAGATGAAAAGCAAAGTTCCCCATAAGTTAACTATATAGATAAGATGGATGGTTGGACTAGATGACCTCCTGAGGCCCTTTCCCACCCTAATTTTCTATGATTCTATAGCAGTACAGGCTAGCGGAAAATGCATTTTCTCTTTTAACTGACATTTGTTGGATTGAATGCCAGTGTTTTGCAATTTCCAAGATGTAAGTGGCTGTTGATGGGAATCATTACATTAGTGTTTGTTCTGCCTTCAACAAAAAAGAGCAATTAAGAGCAAAGTATCTCCATAATGAGGGCTTTTAACCTCTTTCTGTTATAGTACTTTGTCATTGTCAATTGCATTTAAAGATACTGAGCCAATTGAAGTGCACAGGTGAAGTGGAATACAATTTGCTCCTATAGTGCTAATATATTTGCTAATTACACTGGAGTAAATATTGAAGCAGGAACCTCTGACATTTTTAACCGCTGCTATCTCTTAAATGTTGCTTTGAGAGTTCAAAATGGTACTCATAATTACTTGTATAATGATGCAGAAGTAAAAACATCAGCTTGTATTACTGCCACTTTTCAGTATGGGGGCAAAGCCAGCAGATACTTCTTGGTTATTTGCCCATAAGAAGTGAGTGCAAAGCTGCAGTAATAGGGAGCTTTCATTCATTTATTTTGACAGATTGTAATGGCTAGTAAAACCTTTTTGATTTATTTTCTTACCTGGTTCAGCTCTTGCCACCTCACTAATTGACATACAACTAGTAGACAGAAACTGGCCACAACTATCTACTGAATAACTTACAGCTGCTTATGGAAAGCTGGTAAGGACAGCATAGCTGCCACCTGGGCTACTTGTCACCCTCACAAATAAGAGTATGGTATATGGAAAGCTAATTGGGAAGAGAAAAGTCGTGGTAGTACAGAGTTCCACCATGCTGATTCCCCATTGGCATGAGGTCAGGAGCTCTTCAGTAGTTTTAATACAGTCAGGGCTGGGCAATTAGGATCAAGGAACAGCAACCAACTCTTTTTGGCCCCTCTTCCACTCAGACACTATGGAGACATAGACTTAAGGGGTGCGTCCCCACAAGCAGGAACGTGCATTTCCCTGGGGACAAAGAGCAGCAGCATAATGTATGCTGTCCCTGAGAAACCTCTGTACAGGTGCGGCACATTACCCTGGGTGGGGTAGGGGAGGCTTGGCCCAGCACCTGGGCTGGCCCCAGCAGCCTTACCCGGGATCCTGGGGGCCTTGAGGGGCTGCAGCACTGATGATCCTGCAGCAGGGAGCCTGGCTAGCAGCTGGAGCATGACTCCAGACAGCCACACTCCGGTTTTGGACAGTGTGCACTGCCACCATGTGCACCGCCCTGCTTTTTTTACGTGTGCGATTTTTTGACACCGGGATCTCCTTTCTCATCCCCTCCCATACACACACACTGCAAATTAGCAGGGTGGGGAATGCCTGCACGTGTGGCATGTGTGGTGCGTGCTTGTCTGAATGGAGAAGTTTAGCATCTCTCCCTTCAATAGCTCTCAAACAGCTGCCGACAAATTCTTCCAGAAGTTGCAAGGTCTTGTACTTCTAGAGAACAGAACATAGGAAAGGGGAATAACTTGCTTTGTAGTGAGAGAGCTGACCTTAGTGACATAGTCCTGGCATAGCCTCATGAGAACGAGGAAAAACAGGTACAGACAAAGTCAGTAGGCAGGGTTAACTCACTCCAGCCTAATTTGGGGTAATTATTTATCTATTGATCTCTAAGCAGTTTAACATGTATGTACCTGTGAATCATTATGAACTGGGCTCTGTTAATTTTTGTATAATGTTGCAGAAATAAAAAGAGCTTATATTACTGCTACCTTTCAGTATGGGGGCAAAGGCAGCAGTTATTTTTGGGTTGTGTTCTTGCTTCCAGGACCATCCTGGAGCGGGGGAGAGAATTGCGATGAGTGCCCAGGGCTTGGTGCTTTGGGGGGCCCCGCGGACAGTGCCATACATACCCTGCCACCACCGGCTTCTGCAGGTGGTCGCCCCCCATCCCCCTGCCACCACAGATGCCACCGCTGCCAGCTTCTGCGGGTGGTCACCACCCCACCCCCCCGGCCCTGCACAGGCTGATATGCCCTGGGCCCTGCACACCCCTAGGGACGGCTCTGCCTGCTTCTATCTTGGCAGGTTTTGCTCATTCAGTGTAAATCTGAAGTGGTTCTTATTTTTAGATTAAGATTTGACTACTTGCAAATAAATATCTTTATCTTTCCAGATGTACCTTTTTAAAAGCAAATTTAAGTGGTGTTATGCTGCTGCTACAAGAGAACTATATTTTTCAGGTTCCACAGAAATACATGCAGTCCAAATGCTGAAATGTTTGAATGACTATTTCAAATGCCTGTCAGAAATGCTCTTAAATCCATCCAATACCATTGGTTCAATACATTGGAACAGAAAATAAAACCAGTATTTGAAAACATAACCTCCTGCTTCATAGTATTTTTTCCAAGGTTCAACTGCCATCTAGTGTTCAGTCATATAGCTGCCACTAGTGTTCAGCAAGGATCCTGGTTTTCTCTGTTTAAAAATCACAAATTCTCTGATTAAAACCCCCAAATCTGTGATTAAAATGAAACATCACTACATATATATATATATATATCTCAATTGAGCACAATGTTTTATTGATACATTTACAATTTTAAAGCAAGCCTGCCAATACTGCAATTATTATAATAAAATAATTTCTAAGTACCTATAAATGTTGGTATTTAATTTTGGGTTTTTATCATGGAAAATTAGAGCTCCCCTTGTCCTCCTAGCTCACCAGGACACAGGTCCAGGCCACTTGCTCCCCACCCACAGCTTCCTGGGCCCTACTGGAGCCCCTCACTCCCCAACCACAGCCCCCCAGCCTTGCTGGGGCCCCTTACTCCTTAGCCACAGCCCTTGCCTCCCCCAACCCTGCCAGAGGCGGCCTCCAGATGCCAGGGCTACGAGGCCAGGGACCCAGGTCCACAGTCCCTGTCCCCACAGCAGCACCCAAGTCCCAGCTGTTGCCTGCGGGAGACAGCAGCTGCTGGGGCAGAGTGGAGTGTGGATCCTGGCTCCCCTTCCCCTGTGGGTAACACGGCCGGAGCGGAGCCCATGGGGGGCCAGGTGCAGGCTGCCCGCTGCAGGCTCGGGGCTCCCCTCTGTGCTGCCCTCCCCCACAAGGCCTTTGCAGCCCAGTGGGCAAGACCCAGCATGGCAGGGCAGAGTAGGGAAGCTCCTTGCCACTGCAAGCCCTGCACCACCCTGGTGAGGCACCCCCTACCCGTTCGGCAGCAGCGAGGGGCATAACATGCCACTGCCCCTGCTGCTGCCAGGCAAGCAGCTTCCCTGCCTGACCCCACTCTGCCCTGCTGCACCAGGTCCTGCCCACTGGGCCACAATGGCCTGTGGGGAGAGCAACAGGGCAGGGAGCCTGAGCCCACAGTGGGCAGCCCACCCCATACACAAATCTGGGGGGGCACATCTTCCATGTCCCTTCCAGGAGTGTGTGCAGCAGTGGGGAGCCCTCTGCCCTGGCCCCCTGACAAGCTGTTTGCAGCACCATCCCGCTTCCCACCCAGGCCCTGCAGCTGTGCATCCAGGTCTAGCCCCAGCCCTGCCCAACTCCCTCCCTCCCTCCTTCCTTCCCAATGGGGGCCTCAATCCCCTCTCCTCCTTGTGCCAAACTCACCTGCGGGAGCTGCTTTCCAGGCTGCCTGGCAGCCATGTGAATAGTTTCATAGTTGGTAGGGGCGGAAGGAACCTGAGGAGATCATCTAGTCCGACCCCCTGCCGTGGCAGGAAAGAATACTGGGGTCAAACGACCCTGGCCAGATGTTTGTCCAGCCTCCTTTTAAAGACCCTCTTTTGGAGGTTGTTTCTAGGTCTTGGCTCCCCTGACAGTGAAATAGCGCCTCCTAATGTCTAGCCTGAAACTACCCTTCGCTAGCTTGTTTCTTGTAACTCCCGGGAGTGCTCGGGGGAACAGGGACTCCCCCAATGCCTGCTGGTCCTCCTTGACTAGTTTGTAGACTGCCACTAGATCCCCCCTCAGCCTCCTCTCGTGGAGGCTGAACAGGTTCAGATCCCTCAGCCTCTCCTCGTAGGGCCTGCCCTGCTGCCCCCTGATCATGCGGGTGGCCCTCCTCTGAACCCTCTCCATGTTGTCCACATCCCTCCTGAAGTGCGGCACCCAGAACTGGATGCAATACTCCAACTGCGGCTTGACCAGTGCCGCAGAGAGGTGGAGGATCACCTCCTTGGACCTGCTTGAGATGCATCTGTGGATGCACGACAAGGTATGGTTGGCCTTCCTGACCACGTCCCCACTTTGTATGTCTGAGTGCACATGGCACCCCTTCCCTGACCGCCTTCCTCCCACTCCCCCTTGCAGGGTGGACTTCTGCCCGCAGAGAGCTCTTTGCAAGTGTGGAAAATCCACATTTCTCTGTTAAAATGAAAAGTTCGTGTTTTTCCTGGGTAAAAGGGAAAATCTGCAGTGAGAAACAGAAAACCTGGATCCCTGGTGTTCAGTCAGACTATACTCAGCATAATCTGGTCAGTCCCTATCTAATACACTGTTAAAAAGAGCATGAATTAGCTACTGTTAAAATAAAAGATCTTCCTTGTCTTCTTCAGGTTTAAGGTGTCTTATGACCCAATTTAGAAAAGTATCTGTTGTCTCTGAGACTACAAATCTCCAGAAGCTACGCTGGCTGGCTGAATGGCACACTTAACAACTGCCCGAGGAAAGAAGAGGGGAAGGATATTTAACACAGATAACTGAGGAATAGTTATTATAAATAAACTTCTCAATTCCTGCAAGAGGTTAAAGTAAAAGATCGTCTCTGTCTTCTTCAGGTTTAAGTCGTTCCATGGCCCAATCCAGAAAGGTGCCTCTGAGGCTATTTTAGCATTTGAAGTATCCTTTCTTGCATTATCACAAGACAGAAGACTGGCTTCACAGACTGGGAACATTAAAGTATAGCACAATGGCACTTCTTATTGTAAGGGAACTTTTTTCTCACTTTATTGTTGCTGCTGTGAGATGTTTTTTCCCTACCTCCTATACAACTGGAGAAACGATTATGTTTGATGTGGAGGAAATAAATATCTGGGTAAGCCAGAGTCTACCCACACGTGGACATGCAGGCAAGTTGAGCTAACCTGCCAGTTTCCACAGTACAAATCCACACTTAACTCATACCCGTAGGTTATAGGGCTTCTGGAAATGAGTTGCAGGATCCCTAGCATCTCATTGATTTAACTGTGTTTTGTGGTATACTGTAATAGTACTTTTCTGTCTTTCCCAAGCCCTCCATGGGGACGAGCTCTTAGCCTTCTAACACGGTAGTATAATGCACTTCTAGTTCAGAACACACCTCCATTTCTTGTCTTCACCTGCTGCCAAACCATGGGTCCAGCCCTGGGCTGTGAACTATTCCTGTTTCTCAAAGCACTGTGATTGAAGCAAGATGCAAGTAGTAGGTACAGGACACTAACAGCAGGGTCTAATCATGAAAAGGCAGGGTGAGGAGATCATGCAAGCTAATGTAACAGAGTGGAGGCAGACGATACTGAGAATTCCCTATATGCAAGGCACTGCTTCTGATGAAAACCAGAGCAGAAAGCAATGGAAGAACATCATTATGCCAATCAGCAACAACACTAGAACTTCCACAGGACCAAAGCCACCATCATGGGGTTTGCATGAAGGAGCTTGACTTGCTTTTTTCAGGCACAACATGCAAAGGGACACCAATACCAATCCAGAGCAGGTGTTTCAACTACCCATAGATGCTGACTCCATGGGTGCTCTGGAGCTAAAGCACCCACTGAAAAAAATTAGCAGGTGCTCTATAGGCATGAGCCAGAGCTGTGGCTGCTTGCAGACATTAAAAAACAAACAAACAAATGAACCACTCTTTATCAGAAGAAGCAGCACATTACTTCAACCCGGCTCTGCAGCATCTGTAAAGATCAGCTTTCAGCAGGACTTTTTGGCGCTTGTTGTTAAAGCTGATTCAATCAGCTATTAGATAAAAGTGCCAAAAAAGCCCCAATAAAGCAACCAATCACTACAGTTGCTGGAAATCAGGGTCGAAGTAATGTACTGTCTCTTCTGGGCAAATGTGGGGCTTGGAGCCAGGTTTATTGTAAAACATCTTTTTTTAGGGTTTTTTTTACCTTTGTAAGCACCCACCAGCAAAAACCAAAGTCGCCACCTGTGCAACTGCCAGTACTGTTGTGGTGGTTTGTGAAGTGGTTGTTGATGTTGTTTACCCAGGAATGGTAGACATACCTAATGTGTCAAGCCACATGCAGATATTCAGTTTCTACTGGGAAAGTTGCTGCTTTCCCAGTAAAAACCATGAGTATACAGGCATTAAGGATTTTTCTCCCAGAGCAAAAATGACTGGTCCAGGAGAAAAATAACCCAGGAACAACAAAAATTAAATGGCTCTTGGGAGAGCAAACTTCTGTACATATAGCTTCTGAGAGAAGTCACAGCACAGACCTCCAGCATCCCAATGTGCTTTGCTCCCAGCTCCCCTTTCCCCATCCCGGGTCCAGGGAGACAGTATTTCTCTCTGGCTGGACTCTATGGGCATTTGTACACATGCTTGCACCACAGCGCCGGGTGCTTTTAAAAGCACCTGGTACTGCGGCACACTTGTTTGTATAAATGGCAAAATGCACGTCAATGCTGAGAAAATGGCGGTGGTGTGCTTTAGAACTAAAACACATCAAAGAATCTCCGGTGCGTCGGAGCAGACAAACGTATGCCCTACTGCTCCAGCCAAACAGGGAGCCCCTTCAACATCCCTTCATTGTGCTGCAGGCAGTCTGGGTTAGCCAACTGGGGCTTCCCTGTATCATCTGTCATCAGGTACACTGGGGAGTTTATAAACCAGGTTGAGATGTGTGCACAGGGGCCCCCTGGCTGTGCAATGGCTCAGCATTCACATATATTCAGTAAGTTTTTCAACTCAGAAAACAAACTTGGGAAAATTCTAGATCACTTGAACAGATGTATGCATCCTAACACAACAGCAGGCTTTGAGAGAATGACAACTGATGGCACACACACACTCATTTGTTTGTTACAAGAAGGCCATGAATCTTAGCCACAAAGAATACAAGCAGCCTTGGTTGACCACAAAGATAGATTTATGTACATCACTGTGGGATGCACAGGCAAAGTGCAGCATATGAGGAGACTGAAGAAATTTGTTGGACAAGATGTCATATTCTCTCCAAATACCAGGCTTATCAAGGGCACATCAGCAACTGCTGTTATTTTAGACAAACTGTTATACTGGCCTATCTCATGACAATAAGAAAATAGCATAAGTGACTTGTTCTCTGACTGGTTGCAAGTTGATGGTAGAATGTCTATTGGCAAAGCCTTTTGACTCACTTGGATGCCAGCATGGTAAATACTGTCCATATTATGGTCTTTTGGTGTGTTGTGCACAGCACAGCTGTGAGATCTTTGACTAGGAATGGGTTGGTTTGTAGGCCTGATACAGGTATCTAGAATATGTACCTGTCACTGTCATCACTAGGGCTGGGTTAAGGAAAGCAAGGGAAATAAAACATGGATTATGTTCCAATCCTTGTGAATTGTAAGGTGTCATACATACAGAAATGTGATACTGGGTACTTTTCAGTTCATATCAGTTTGTTTCCTATTGGTTTTATGTGATGAAAAGCTACAGATACAATCTCCCGATTCCTGACTCTCCCTCTTTCCCAGTTTCACACGTGTCAATGTGCAATGCTAACACACATATTAACCAAGAAAAAGACACTGAAATACCAAATCCTGTATTAAAAAAAATTACAGGCAACCCAGCTATCAATAAGTAGATTCTGCGAAAGATACAATCACATGTGCTTTGAACTGAAGTAACACCAAGTTGTGCAATTTCACTGATAAAAGAATTATCTGCTGTCTACCTGTTCTCTTTACACTTATGTTTGCATGAGGTAGAGAAAACAGGGAACACCTGTACTTTCCAAGAGTTAAGAGATTGGCTCATAGCTCATCCAACCCCAGAGATGTTCAGTGCCTGCAGAACATAGCAGCTCAATAGACGTAGCAGAGGTCTTTAACCTGGTAATCATAAGCATAAGAAACCATTCAGTCAATCCCTTCTGCTACTTTCAGGTTGCAGACACACAGCATGCTTGGGCACCTATAGGAGGGCCATAAGGGCATTCAGATTATGTGGTCAGCTGTCTAAGCTTGAGCACTACATCTGCAGCCAGCATTGCTGGAGGCCCCAAGAGTGCGTGCTTGCCTTGAACAGTCCAATGTCCGTTCTGAGATGGTTAAAAGCAGTCCAGCCCCTGTGGGACAGCTGCCATCCTGACAGGCAGAAGCTGGTGTTGGGGATGGAGTTCTTTAGCTGCACTTCTTGTGCAGCATATTTCCTGCTCCACTGATGGGAGGTCCATGCTATGACATGCCATCTACAGATTTGATGAGCTTATTGGCCTGAGTGGAGAACAGGTTCTGAGACTTCAGGCAGTAGTTGGTTTTGTGGCTTTCGGCTACTAGGCTGGAATGCAAAGAATGGTCTGGATCTCGGGCTTTAAAGCCTAGGGCCAGGATAGCAGCTTGTCTCCAGATGTAAGATGGGGAATGTCTGATAGGACTGGATAATGCTCTAATACTATTACCAGTAAAATGCTATACCAGGCTTATAAAAAGCCCAAACTGCACACCTGTGCTGAAGAGTAGGCAGGTTAAAAACTATGTTATTTCAAGCCTAGGCTGTAACCCAGGGGTGGGCAAAATGCGGCCCACGGGCTGCATGCGGCCTGCCAAGCCACTCTATCTGGCCCACGGGGCCCCTAAAGTTTAGAAAATTAATATTTAGCTGCCCCTGGCTTCCTGTCAGGCAGCCCTCGATGGCTTGCCAGAACTCAGTAAGCGGCCCTCCACCCAAAATAATTGCCCACTCCTGCTATAACCTATATCCTCAGCTGGAGAACCACTCTCAAAGCACATATAAATGGTGGGATGTTCATGGATTAAAGTAGGGTTTGTGTTCAAATTTCTACAAGAACCTAGGTTGAGCCTACAGTAAAAACAAGAGCTGATCAAAATTCAGAATTTCTGTTTTGCAGGCAATTCCTAAAGATTTGGGAAATATTTCAACTTCAGACCAGGAAAAAATTCCCAATGGAAAATAATGGAGGGGAGGGGGGGGGGGGGGGGGAAGGGTAAAAAAAAAAAAAGCTAAAGAAAAAAAGGGGGGGGGGGGGGGGGGGGGGGGGTGGTGAAGGGTAAAAATAAAGCTTCAAAAGAACTGCAGTGAAATTGAGGCTGCAAGCCCTAATTTCAACATGCTTTGAAAGAAGTCCACCAAAGTACAAATATTTTTGCAAAATATTTTGAAATCTATTTTGTCACAAAATTCAAACTAGTTCTAGTGAAAACCTGTTCTAATTCATTAGCACTATTATTTTCACTCAAGTTGTTAGCAGGCTGTACAATATCTTAAGATTCTGCCATTTGCCAAAATGAGTTTGAATAGTTACAGTTGACTGATTAACCATGGAAGATCCTGCCCACATTAGGATGTTAATATTTGAATGAGGGGGTCTTCACGCAGCCTAGTCCTGCAGACCAGAGCATCCACATGATTGAAATTCACAGAAAGGATGTGGTTAAACTCTTGACATCTTAGCACTGGAGGCCTAAATCAGCCAAGTTCAACACCTTATATAAAAGGGGGCAGACAAATTCTACGCTTAGACAGTGTGCCAGGGAGGCCAAAGAGAAAATGCCACAGCCTATTCAGCCTTAGGAAGCTTAGAGCACATGGGCCCAGGATATTAACATCCAAAAACTAGCCTGCTGAGCGCCACTTTGTTTTAGCTTAGTTGTTTTTATTGCGAAACACTTTTATCTCTTCACATAATGTTTTAATACATATCTCCACGTTATAGAACAAAAAATGCTTAACATTAGAATTTCTGTACAATTCATATGAAAGCCCACAGAGATGACGGGCTAGCAAAGCCCGCTAAAAAAAGTCATGTTGCTATCTCAGGTCTTGTAGAATCATAAACCAGAATCTCAAAGAGCATTGTACTCCATGCACGCTAGGCCTTAACAGGTGATATTCAAATCACCTTCTCCTTGTCATCAGCCCCGAAGGACATGTAATAATTATCTAACCGGGATTACAACTTTTAAACATGATATCATGTTGGATACAACATTTCTATCAAAATATTCCTGTAAAATCATGTCAAGCATATGACCTACAGACTGGATCGGGCCTGTGAAACTTCCATTTGGTCCAGCAGTAGTCCAATAGCTACCAGAAGTTAGGTGGTGGGACTAGTGGAGTATGACCTGCTGGAGAATTCAGGGTCTCTGGGCCCCAATGAATATAGATGTCAGCATCAAGTGGGAGTGAGAAAGGGCTATGATGATACAGCCCTCACCCTGCTACTACATGACTGCTCCTGGCATTGGCACCATGCCACCGGCGTCAGTCCCACACCAGCACTAGACCTGATGCTGCTGGCCTTCCACTTCTAGTCTGGGACGAGCCCCTCGGTAAACCTTTTGGACCCAGGACAATTTTGACATTCTTGCTGTAAAACATAGGAATAAAACTCCCAAACCACGAGCTGGTTCAAGATCCAAGGGTTTGTATTAAGAAATCTGCTGGTATTTTTATTTTAAGATAAAAGAAACTATTTCCAAGAACAAAAAGAAATGAGACAGGATGCTAAGTATCTATATTTTCAGAAATTATCAATAATTTGAGATGTCTCAATTGGACACTCAATATTGGTCAAAACACTTCTGAAAATGTTGGCCCCAGTAGAAAAGTCAGCCCCAAAACTGATCAACTAATTATTATTCTCAAATATGCAAATATTTAAAGTGCCCACTGAAATACTTATTGAAAAACAAGTTTGTATAAACTCCAAAGAACACCCCGCATGAAGGTCTTATGAAATCAGACTAGCTAGTATTAGAATTTTAAATACTATTAAACTCATTAGGGATAGCTGTGTCCCTTTATGTATTTGTACAGGGTGCAGCATAAGAGAATTGTGATTAACTTACCCACTAACTGTCATTTTATACTGTATTTTCTTCATGCAACAAACCCCTAAATAAAACACATGCCTCGATTTTGGAAGGGAGAATGTACAAAATGTTTTTTCAGAGTCTAGGTCAGCTGTGTGACATACAATAAAACCTAGTGGGAGTGTCCAGAAAGTGGCACCAGGAAATTACTGGTCCCAGCTGCCTCATGCAGACTCTCTCCTGGGATGACATTTCCTGGAAACCGCTGTATTTCTGGGAAGACTTAGTCACACAAGGCTGGACTCCAGACCCTTGCAAGGGCAGAAACAAGACTGTTAATTCCTTACTGTAAGTAGTTCTTTATATAAGTTCTGATACATAAAGTGTTGTTTCTACAGTGCAAGGCTCATCAGGATACTACCACCAGCTCACTTGCCGCTTCAGGCGCAAGCTACAGTGCTCATCCAATAGCTATGGCTGTGAAAAGGTTAACAGAGGAACCCACCATCATGGCAGCTATGTTGACAGCTGCAAGGCATGCATAGTATCTCCAGGCTTGCTGCTTTTCCAGCAAAGAAAACAGCTTCCTTACTTAAAATATTCACCCGTTTTGTGGAACTGATTTTTGGGGGGGAGGTGCATTTTATACGTAAGGAAATATGGTATTCAAATATTTTACATGCTTTCAAATATGACTAACATTCAAATAATTACTAGGTTAAGGTTTGAACTACTGGATATTTGCTTTACAAAGTTATTTGAAATCTAAAAGATTTTAAATGTTTTTAGATTTTGAAGTAAATTCTCTCTCACCCTAGACAGTGTCCAAGTAATTACCATTAAAGATTAACAGAAACTACAGGTAAACTATATGTATCAGGTACTGCGTGTTCAGGAGACAAATGTCAACTGACACAACTTACACAATATATGTTCATGTATTTTCATTTCTTTTGTACTAGTTAGCATAAAGCCATATAGTGATGGGAAGTACATGCAGATTTTATTCCCTGGGACAAATCCATTCCAAGGCACGCTAGTCAATTCTTTCTGTACTTTTAATAATATTGCAAATGAAATAAACTCAGTTCAAGTTTAAAGAATAAGCAACCTATCTAATTTTCTCCATGTAGGGAATGCTTCCCTGAGGAATTCCAGCAATACCAAGTAAAATCATTAGTGAAGAGAATAAGGAATAATGCCCCAAAACCCCAAATTACCAGTGACTATTTTTAGTGAGGTCTGGAAGCGGTCTTTAATTGGTCAGAACTTCTGGAGAGGCTCACTGTACTCTAAAACTTTAGAACCATTTAATATAAAGACCAGATAAACAACATATCCTGTTTCCTGTGTATAAAATATAAGAAACACGAACAAGAAGATAGGAGTTCCTTATGGATTTACAGAATTGGATTTTTTAACATTACTAAATTGATTGTTCTACCTTCCAGTGTACTGGTTGCAAGGACTTGCTTTTTTGTTGCGTATTTCCTTCAAAGTTGCAACATGTAAAGTTAAGACTTACAACAAAATTCATCTATGCAATTTGAGTATGTGCAAAAGACATAATTGGAACACGTTTTATAACAACATCATACTGGTTGGATTCCAAAACCTTGATTTGAGGTAACTTCATAAGGTATTCAGTAAAATATGCAACAGCACATTGCATATTTAAGTGCAACACACATTTTCCAAGTATACAGAGTATATGACAACCATTTTACTATTGCACTTGAAGGTTAAGCATTGATTAATTTGTTGCGTCATCCCTTTTTAGGGGGATTATCTGAAGCTCTTTGGCTATTCTCTCCCCAAGGGTTTGGCTACTTGCAGCAATTATTCTTCGTGACATCAAATCAAAAGGTCCACCTATAAAATTAAAATTTAACAATTTAATTGGTTTGTAATCTTAGAATATACATTTTGACAAAAATGAGTATTAAGAATATTTTTTTTAAAAAAGAGCAACTTATAGCCTAGCAAAAAGTGTGTGCGTGCATGTATATATGTATATATAGCCATAGATATAGGTATCTAGAAATCTATAGCATATCAAAAAAGTTCTTTTAAATCCTAATTCTCAAGGGTAACAATGTAAAAGAAAAATCCTGTGGCTAGAAAGAGACAGAGCTCTAATTCGAATTGCTTTACACTCAGCATCACCCAACAACAGAAACCTTCTACAGGAAAGACTGCATAAGAGAAGCTACAGGTATTTAACAAGTTACATTAGAAAATTACATCTATCTATGTTTGGAATAACAGAAGATGGATTTGGTGACAAATTATTAACATAAAAATGAAAACACAACCACCATATTCCTATACCATCTTTAGTACAAGTCTTCAGTCCAGTACAAATCCTGAGACCAGGCAAGCAGGATGCGGAAGAAAATTGGGTTTGGGTGAAGGGTGCCTTCCAGTGAGTTGGCAAAGAGCTATTTCACTGAGGCTGCTTCCCCTAATTTGGCCCTACTCTGGAGACAAGACTAGCAGAACTCATCCCTGAGATCTGCACTATGTACGGAATAGTTACTTGCATGACAATGCAAGTGGAGGTCTATTAAATCCTACTAAACCATCCTCCATTTTCTTAGGAATTTCCTATTGTCATCATTAACCCAATTACAAAAGTGATTTACAATCTATGGCAGTCAAATAAACAACCTATTTCACTTTGGCATAAGTAAAACATAGGAATAAAACTCCCAAACCACGAGCTGGTTGGAAGCAGTCCAGGAAGTTGTGTGCTGTGGGTGGTGGTGTCTGTGCAATCAGAGCCTTCAATCAGGATCCAGTGGAGTGGGCTAGACTTTGAGCTCACTGCCTTAGTCACTGAATTTGGTTCAAATGGGATATTACCATAACCTAAATCTTTGATAGTGGTAGGATCTATATGCGTTATTCTGAGAGCAAGTCATTGGGCTAACAGAGGAGTGTAGGTTGTCCATTTCCACTGAAACAACTGTTTGAACAGCTCATGGACTAGGCATGGGGAAGAACCTACTTCCCTACCTGCTACACAACAGAAATTACTGAGAGAGCTATGTACAGTTTCCAGGGATAGGAATCAATCCTAAATATTTAGGCTGTATCTGTGCCGTAACAGTAACAATTCTTCAACTATGCCCCACAGCCGCCCCCTGCTCCCCCGCAGTGCCTGGGGACCAACCCCTCCCCTCTCCCGAGCGCTGCCGCAGCTGCCTCTGGGGGAGAAGATGCTGCCGCCACCTCCCTTCATGTCCCCGGCACTTGCTCTCTGCCCACCTCCCGGCTCTGCCCTCCCCTGCAAATATCTGAATCCACAAACCTGGAGTTCGCGAATAGCGAGGGTTTTCTGTATTTACAAGTACTACCCTGCTATGGAGTTAATTAGTTTCCAGAGGCCTAATAGGGCCACACATGTAGACACGAGATGCTTACTCCACGGTAAACAACTCATGTAGATGCGTCCACTGAGGAGAAAAAGTACCAACCCGTCTGAACCGTCCTTACAGCCTCTCACCTGAAGCAATCATGTCATTGGGAGCTGTGCAGCAACACCCCCCATGTCCCAGAGCAGTGGTGGCCAACCTTTTTCACTGGTGACAAATTAAACCCCACACTCTCCCTGAACTCCACAGCTATCTGATCCCCAGGCAATCTGCTGCTCTGCTTTATGCTCCCTAACTGACTGCCACACCCAGAGGCTGCCTGTGCCACATGTAGCATGCAGGTTGCCCACCACGCCACTAGAGTTTCTGCCTCCTCAATAATTTTGGCTGGGTTAACACCCTTCCCAGGTTCACTGCCATTATAAACCCAAAAAAGGGGCAGAAGTCAGGCCACAAAGTGTTAACCCCCCTCCACCAAAGATACAGTAGTTCTTCTCTACATTCTCCAAATGGGATTCAGCAACCCCCTTGCAAAACTGGTATCTGATTGTAGTATAACTGGCACTGGGTGGAGAGGAAGGGAGTGGGATGAAGTTACTTATAACCTAAATGTGAATGGAGGCTGAGATTTGCCAGAGGGTTTGCTCTCAACAGGTTGTAGCAGGGCACTAAGATGCCTGCTACTTGGAGAGCCGGGATAACTCCTCAGGTGCCGGTTGCTGAGGCAACTAGAGGGAACTAGTGACCCACACCTGCCTAGTCAGCTGACAAGAAGGGGCAGGGCCTGGCTCCTATATAAATCACAGGCAGAGGCCAGGGGGCAGTTCCCTGCTGGCAGACAAAGGGGAAGGAGCTCTGCCTGAGTGAGCGAGGGAAAAGCCCTGAATGCATCAGTCGTTTGAGACTGGTAAAGGATGGAGCACTCTAGGGGTGGCTGGATTAATGTTATAGCCGGACGGCTGGAGTTGGTGTTGTAGCCCAGGGGCTTGTTTTGTTTGCTGTTTGTAACCAGCGGTTTGGGTGAGACTAAGAGGGGATGGAGGAGGCCCCACAGGGGATCCACAGCAGTGTGGGAACCCTTGCCCCAGAGAGAGGGGGCCGTGATTGAGAAGCCCGAGAACCGGAGACCCCGAGCGCAGGAGAGGGTGCAGAGGGGGACCGAACAACGTCAGTTCCATCTGTGAGGCTTGGGACGTGGTACAGGGGTGGTTGGAGCCACGCATAGCCCATAAGGCTGGGGTGCATAGAACACCCAGTACCGGAACAGGACGAGTGATAACAGGAGAACTGTGGCCAAGAGGATGAAGGGCAGCCTCCCTATAAAATACATATGACATCGAAGTCGTGGCGGGCGAGGATTTGAGAGTGCTTGTCGGCAACTTGGCACGGTGAAGGAGGCGGCAGGGGAGAGCACGGAGATGCTGCCTGTCTTCCTGTTACAAGGTACGAGGCAGGGAAGCAGGAGTGAGTGGTGTTGTGTGACATTTTCTAGTTTTGGGGTGTCATTTAGGTAAATTACTGTTGTTTGTCATTTCTTGTAAACCACTCCAAGCCTTTCTGGATAGAGCACAACATAAATCTACACAACATGTGTACTAGGGCAGGGGGGGACACTGAAAGTCTCACTGATCTCATTTTAGTTATATTTATTTTTCTACTAGACAAACAGAAGAAAAAAAAGGCAGGGGGGAGGGAGGGTTCCCAAACTCTCATGAATAAAGCACCTTTCAGTTGGCTTTGTCTTACCTGATACATCTAGCAGCACACCACCTGCTTCAGTAATAATGATTCCAGCTCCTGCCATGTCCCAGCAATGTATGCCCATCTCATAATATGCATCAGCTCCACCAGTTGCCACAAGGCACATGTTTACAGCTGCTGTACCAACAGCTCTAATCCTAAGGGACAAACAAACTATTAAAGTGAGAGTACTTTACAAAAATACTAGAATATTAACAATTTACCCACTCAGTGGACAAAGTGTACACTTATAGCAGAAAACTAGTGCTAGTGTGAAGGAATGCTGCAGTGAGAAATAAGCCAGTATGTATCTGTGTTTACTTCTGCTTTAACTGTGAACAAAACTATAAGTATGCATCACTCAATTTCAGCTAAATTAGTTAAAAAGACATAATTGAAAATATTGAACTTAGAGAAAAAAAGTCGCTTTCATAAATTATATTAATGAAATCAATTTTTTTTTCTTTTTATGGTGAAGATGTGAAGTGGGTTAAAATAACTGAAGATAAACATTGATAAAAATACCCATCTTAGAAAAAAGAAGTACTCTCCTTCATTTCTTCAGTGCTAATCTGCATGCAATATGCATTATTTGCCTTGTAAGAGATTTTAACCCTCTTTCTAATTTAACCCTGGAAGCAGCTTTGACTTCTACAAAAAAAATCTAAATGTAATGCTCAATTAAAAAAATACTTAGTCCAGCAAAACTATTACAGACCTTTGTTCAGACTTACAAACATTATATTAAATAGCCAACTTTAAATCATATTTTCCCATTTAAAAATATGGTAAAATGGAATTAGATTAACTTATTTTCCTTCCTAAAATCCTGTTTGGTGCTAAGTAGAACACTAAAAAAATAAGAGCATCTTACCCATGAACAGGAATACTGAGAAGCTTTTCCATGTTAGTCAGAACAATTTTTAAAACCTCTGGATCCCGGTTTGATCCCAGTTCTGTTACTAAAAGGGATTTTGTAATATCTGAAAAGACAAACTGATTTGTTTCAACTGTTTTACATAAAGACAATAAATAGGCATTCACAGTTATTGTAACCATTTATCTGGCATGTTGTCTTGCGTACCATATAACATGGGAGCAATACATTTTCTTAATGTGGATACTATAGGAAGAACACAGCAAAAAAAAAAAAAAGAGACACTGCCCAGCTTCATTCTGTGTATAAAGTCACTGGGGACAGTTATCTGATAAAACACAATTCTATAAGCATTAACATATTTTCATATCTTGAAGCCCACAGTCCAACACAGTTAAACATGAATTATCTTTGTTCAGGTTAATAAGCAAGTAAACAGTGAGATACTACTAAAAAAAACAAACAAAAAAACAACAACAAAAAAAGTTAAGTCCACAGTTTAAATACTTTGCCAGTTAAGTTGTAATACAGTTAGTTTTTTGAGAGATTTGTTACTGTTTCTGAACAGGAGAGTTTCAAATAGGCAGGAAATAAATTCCCCAAATGGATGAATCTTATCATTTTGCAAATCTAAAGAAAACCCAGAACACAACCCCTTACCTCAGTGGGCATTTTCCTAAGATAAAACTAAATCTTTATTTGTTAAAAATCATACTATCTGTAAAACATTCACCTTTTTCAAAATTTACTTTTAAAAAATCTGTCAGTAACTGAAATGTAATCTACCATTCTTGTCACCCCTGTCTGCCAGAGAAGCTGCTCAGTACAACTTACCTTCTTGACCCGATACTTGAAGCTTCTGGCCATTGCAAAATGCACCTTTTCCTTTCCTGCCAGTGTACATTTTGTCTTCTACACAACTGTATACAATTCCAAATTCCATCTGAAAGCAGAAAGAATGAGTCTTTTTCTCTTTTTAGCTGATGTAGAAATACAGATCTTGCATAAAGATGCTATGAATTAGATTATCTCTGTTGGACGTGAAGTAATAAAGAGATAAATTTACCTTTTTGTTTACACTGAAGCCAATTGAAACAGCCACAAATGGAAACCTTAAAAAAAGCATTTTACTAATTATAGTTCATTATTACTATATGTATTTGCAATTTCTGTTAAATGCAGATGGAATATAAATAAAGATGGGCAGAAACATACAAACCAAAACAGATACTCCCAGAATTTTTCTCCTGGGACCCAAATAGACTCACTGTCAATTATAACTGTGAACAGCTTATAGTTCAAAGGAAGGATGGAGTACTGTTAGGTTAATAGGCTCAGGCAAATGGGTGCTTTAGTTTAATTCTGTACAGAATAGGTTATAAATTACTGGTCTCTCACGGCTTGCCAACCGCTGCTTTCGTGCTGTAATCATTATACCTGAGAGAATAATACTGTGCAGAAATATGCTACTCTAGTTAAATTTGACTAGTCATATAGTCACTAGACTTGACTAGTCATGTACACGACTAGAAACAGTATTATAAGGAAGATCCAAGATGATGAATCTTGATGAATTCATTGAACGCATCTATTGCACAAGAGATTTAAAACTGTTACTTTACTTATTCCAGGGTCAGAAGAGGAAGTCTAGTTTGTTTACCAGTTTAGGCAGTAACTAGAAATAAATTTTAAAAAGTGGACCTGTGTACAAAATTAGTAGTTCCATCAATAGGGTCAATGATCCACGTAGGATTATTTGTCAAGATGCTGCCTTCTCCTGCTGCGACAGATTCTTCCCCAATGAAACTACAAGACAAAATACAGAAGACACATAAACAAACTATGAAGACAAACAAATTAAGCATAGCACTTTGAACACAGTTATTTTTGAAGCAACTGACCTCTGCCATCCTTAAAAGAAAACCAGATGCAATGCCTTAATTTTCAGATTACTGGTATAAGAATTAAGCAGCAATTATCAATGTGAAATTAAGGTGAAAACAAATGAATTGCAACTGGCATCTAAGGAAGCTAATGGTGACATCTGTGATCACATAAAATGTGTCTATTCTTTATTATTAGTTCAAAGTTGGAATTTTTTAGACATTAGTCATTACATTTTCTCATTGAAACAGTCTTTTTCAAATAACTAGTGTCATACATAAGCAATTTGAGTAAAAGGGCACAATACTACTTGTACTTAAATCTATTTTAAGTAAGTTTCAGTTTATTCTGCTGTAAAGTGCTTTTTTGATTTTTACTTTTCTGAACTGCAAGACAGAATGGACAAACCAGGTGGAATTTTCTTATTACCAGTCTATAGGATGTAGTTATTTTATATATAACCTTTTACCAGTGTGTAGAAATAAAACATGTCTTTTCTACATAAGACTGCTACTATTAGTAAAATTAAAAAAGAAAGAAAGAAAAAAACCCCAGAAAAACCCCAAAGCCTTACCCAATAACAAATGAACAAAAATCAAATCAGGTACGTGATCCTGAGTCTAATACATACAGATTTTTAAACAGCAAAATAAAACCATCTCATTAAGCATTTACTTATTTCAACATTTTAAACAGATTTAGGTCAACAGGCAACTTAATTGCTAATACATCAGGGCTATTTTATCTAGATTATCAAATTTAAAAGAACGAGTTAATGATTAAGGATGAATAGAAAATTTTATCAAACTTATATGAAAACTGTAATAAACATAAGCAATAAACCAAACTGGGGTACTTGGGAGCCGAGTTAGGCAAAATATACTATTTCTTGGAATGGAAATTTTATATCTTTCTGAAGAAGTCAGAAGGTTGATAGATAAAGGATCTGTAGAGATCATCTATCATACAAGATCAGAAGGACTCATCCTACTTCAGAACTATCACTTTCACTGTACAAATGTGGTAATTATAGTTAGAAAATAAGAAAGATTTGAATAAAATTTGCACTAAGTACACTTTAGATATTTACCATACTGAAGTTCAAGTTATCCTTTAACCTCCTGGCAGTCTCAGAGCTGAACTTCACTGAATACACATCAGATTCCATACTCGATTCCAGGGGTAGGCAACATTTTTTGGCTGGAGTGCCGAAAAATCCACAATGCCTACCCTGGAAGGTGCCGGAGTGCCAGCATGCCAGAAAAACAAAATGAAGGCAGGGGGTACATAGGAGGATGCCCTGCTTGTGCCCCTGCCCCTCAGCTCTGCTTGTACCCCTGCTGCCCTTGCCCCCCAGGCCTGCTGCCCCTTGCCCCCCAGCCCAGGCTCCATGGCTATCAGCAGCTACCCAGAACCTGAACCAGCTGCAGCCAGGAGGCTGCAAACAGCTGCTGCCTTCCCGCCCCAGCCGCAGCTCTAGCTGCCTCCCAGACCTGGCCTCCGGGGAAGCAGCAGATACCTCCGGCTCCAGGGAGGCAGCAGATACCAACGATGCTCCCTGCTGTACAGCCCTTACACATACTGCACTCCTGGCCCTGCTGCCCTCCCCTGGGCCCTCCCAAGCGCAGCGTGTGCAACCCAGAGTGGCAGCGCACAGAGGGACCACACAGGGAAGCTGCCTGCTGCTGCAAGCTCCGCACTGTGCACTGCCCGGGTCACACTTCCCCTGCGTGCATGGGAGCACCAGGGCCAGTACACAGGGTTGAGCCCCTTGCTGCTGCCCCTGCCTGCAGGGTAAGTGTGGCCAGGGCAGCGGGGCGCTAGGAGCAACAGGCAGCTTTCTGCGCTCCCTGCTGTGCCAGATTTCACACGTTGCTCTGCAGAAGTGGCGGGAAGGGGAGCACAGTGGGAAGCACTGCTGGTATCTGCTGTCTCCCCAGAGCCCAGGGCTGGATCTGGGGCTGGGGCCAGGGCTGGGAGGCAGCAGCTGTTTGCCTTCCATCCTCCCAGCCGGCTGCTCAGAGCAGCCCACGCTCCATGGCTATCAGCAGCTACCATGAACCTGTGCTGGCTGCAGCTGGGAGGCTGCAAACAACTGCTGCTTCCCCGCCCCAGCCCTGGCTGTCTCCTGGCACTGGGTTCCGGGAAGACAGCAGGTGCCGGCACTGTGCTCATTGGGGCCAGGGCCGTGTGGACAGGATGGGGCCGGCAGCAGCACCGGGCTGAGGCCATGGTTGGGGCCTTCAGCAGCGCCAGGATGGGGATGGGGCTGGGTCCCACGCAGGTCCACGGCCCTGGTTCTATGCGGGCCCCAGCCCCAGCCCCATCCCAACGCTGCCAAA
>NW_005842004.1:320541-320916 GCF_000455745.1 Alligator sinensis
CGGGCCTGTGCCTGGCGGGAGCACACGGCTGGGGCCGGGCCCGCCGGCAGTGCCAGGATGTGGCCCCGGCTTCGTCCCAGTGGTGTTGATCACCCCAGCCCAGCAGTGGTGGTGGAGGTGCCAACCAGGGCCAGGCCCACCAGCAGCGCTGAGATGGGCCCGGGCCCCAACCTTATCCTGGCACTGCAGATGGTCCTGGCCCAGCAGCAGCGCTGGGCTGGGGTGGGTGGTGGAGGTGCTGGGCAGGGCCCAGCCCGGCAGCAGCATGTAGCTGGGGCCGGGCCTGCTGGCAGCGCCGGGATGGGGCCCCGGCCTCATCTCAGCGCTGTCAATCGCCCCAGCCCAGCAGCGGCAGGGGAGGGGCCTGGCTCGGCA
>NW_005842004.1:321061-325950 GCF_000455745.1 Alligator sinensis
CCCGTGCCCTCCTCCCGGCGCTGCCAACAGCCTGCCCTGGTGGCGGCGGTAGTGCTGGCCAGCCCTGCTGCCAGCACATGGCCAGGGCTGTCTGTAGCTCCGGGATGGGGCCAGGGCCCGTGTAGGTCTGCGGCCCTAGCCCCATCCCAACACCGCTGACGGCTCTGCCCCGGTGTTGGCACTGGGCCAGAGCCTGCAGCAGTAGTTGTGCTGGCTGGGGCCGCACGTGGCCGGGCCCAGGGCCCACGGCAGTGGGGGTGCCGGCTGGGGCCTGCCGGTGGCCAGGGCTGTCTGTAGCTCCGGGATGGGGCCAGGGCCCGTGTAGGTCTGCGGCCCTAGCCCCATCCCAACACCGCTGACGGCTCTGCCCCGGTGTTGGCACTGGGCCAGAGCCTGCAGCAGTAGTTGTGCTGGCTGGGGCCGCACGTGGCCGGGCCCAGGGCCCACGGCAGTGGGGGTGCCGGCTGGGGCCTGCCGGTGGCATGTGGCCAGCAGCGTGGGGTTGGGGCCGGAGCCATTGCAAGGGGGTTAAGACTGGGGCCAGGGGCTCTTACCTGGCTGGGGTTGGAGGCGTTCCAGGGTTGGGGTCCAGAGGTGGCAAGGGTCAGCAGAAGCACAAGGCTGTTCCCAGGCAGCCACGTGCTGCTCAATTTGGGCACACCTCTTCCCGCCTCTTGGGGCGGGAAGCAGCCCGCACGCTAATAAAAACCATGCCGTGTGCCACGTTGGGTACGCACGCCGTAGGTTGCCAGCCCCTGATCTATTCTTTTGGTCACTACTTTCCAAGACAGCATTTTTAATACAAACAGAAGTTATACCTGTGAGAAGGATATTTTTCTTTTACTGCAGAAATAATCATTTGTTCCACTTTTTGATCTGTAACAGTTACCAGATCTGCTGGGGAGCTTTTAGTCATAATAGATATTTCTTTTTTCAGTGCTTCACGGACAACCTGAAAAGAAAATTATTTTTTAAAATAAAACTCCTGGAAAACACTAGATATTCTATTTCCGCACACAAACTCAAAACAATGATGATCTCTTCAATTTATTACAATTTGTCCAGTATGCAAAGACACAAACGAAATCAGTGACGAATCCTGAATTAGAAAACATGAACTCAGGGCTCTCCACCCTCCAATCTACACCACAATCCTAGTAAACTTACATATGTATTTTAGGTGCTTCACAAAAAGTCCCATTTGAGAATGAAACCTTGTGCACCTCTATTTCGTTAGAATTTTTCAAAATTGACACTCTAATAATAATGTAGTAATTTACAATAATACTACAATGCTGAATGAAAATGCTGAAATCTGTATTCCAGGGCAGACAATGTATATCTGACTGCAGCCAATGCAAGACAAGCAGGAGTAAGAATTTATGCCTCTGGACCAAAAAAATGCATCTAAGGGCCCTGAGCAGAAATGAGACAATTAAAAAAAAAAAATTTAATGAGATAATTGAAGCAACTTAATGAAATTCTGAAAACTGCATGGCTCTTTGGGTTACAGGTGATACACTGTAAAACCAAAGGTAATAGGTAAAGATCTGGCCATCATTATAACTAGAGATCTGTCTCTTCTTTTATTCTACTGTAACGTCAGACTACAGTCATTTACACTAATGTTTCCAACTGGGAGACACTTTTTTCCTGAATTAAAACTGGTGGAAAATTTCACTCTTACACCCAAAAGGTTGTGTGCACCGCACACTTTTTTTTTCCCTAAACATGTAACATTTCATTCCCAGGCTAGAAGACATCATACCAGTGCTGAGGAGTACTGTTGAAAAAATAACTCCATTACTTTTCTGAATTTGCTTCACCCAGCTGAAAATCTCTAACAGATAAGATGTGGAGGGGGGGCCTTGAGAGTAAATAAATTGAGAATCACTGATCCAGCTGGTGCCACTTAAGGTTGGTGGGAGCAGGATCTAACACTGCTACACCTTGTTCTTTCCACTGTCTGCCCCCTGGTCTCTACTTCAGAGGGCAAGGGCAGCCCCTGCTACTAAGGCTGCTCAGGCAGGGTCTCACATGCTGGCATCCACACCTATGGCCCTTTCTGCCATCCCCAGAAGCAGAGGAGGAGTGGAGGGGATCAGCCAGGCTTCAAAGCACAGCCCTATCTGTGGGTCCTTCCACCTGCCCATTCACAGAAGAGCATGCTACTGGAAGCATGGTGGTGGCCAATAAAGGGGCTGCCTGGGGCTGTGGAAGGGCAGGGAAGGCAGCTGCAACAGCAGTACCTAGAGAAGCAATTGCAGGCATAGCTTCATAGATTTCATAGACATTAGGGCTGGAAGGGACTTCGGAAGATCATCGAGTTCAGCCCCCTGCCGAAAGGGCAGGAAGTCAGCTGGGGTCATAGGATCCCAGCAAGATAAGCATCCAGTTTGCTCTTGAAGGTGTTCAATGTAGGCGCTTGAACCACTTCTGGTGGCAGGCTGTTCCAGACTGAAGTAACTGGGGCAAGAGCAGGGTGCCAGATGGGAGAAGAGAGCATTTACCTTCACACACAAGGGGATCCCATAGCATACTTCCTCTCTGCAATAATGTGCCACAGGACAACCTTTGGGAATTACTGATCTACACTAAGGGAGAGAAACTTGATAAGGAGGGATGGAATAGAGACTTATACAACCTGTTTGCACAGGGCAAAGAGGAGAGATAAGGGGCTGTGAAAGAACTTGTGGAAAGACTGTCAGCCTTTGGGCAGAAGATCAAAGTGCTGCAAGAGAAAAGTGAGAGATGCTGCTTTCCTTCTTTACAGTGCTTTTGTTGCAGGTCAGGGACAAAATACAAATCATGGCTAGACAATGACTCAAAAAGCCACATATTTTTTCTTCTAAATTATCCCAGCTGAGAAACTGGAGAGAGAATTTTGAACTCAACACTTCACTCTGCCATGAAAGATGGATAACAATTTATATTTTTGACAAAACACAGGTAGAACATTTGGCCAGGCTTAAAAGCTAGATTTCTCCAAAAGGCCTATCTGAGTTTTCAAGAAATATTATGTAACATATATAGAGTCTCTTACCTCTCCAGCTTTTCTTGCTAAAGTGCCTGCATAATCCATGCATTCTTGCCAAGGATCAGCCATCTTCTTTTAGGTAAAGAGCCTATTTAGTAGACATATAATAATATGTTTTATAATTTTATAATATAATAAAAGCTTATTTAGAAAGTTTTGCACATCCTCAAATTGTTGATTAATGGCCTACTGTTCTCCTTATTTTTAATTATGGCATTCCATATCTGCTGGCATTTATATACACTAACAGTGAAAAGTTATCCTGTCTCCTGGAAAACGGTCTAAAGATGTGCCTTGCCCATAAAATTGCTTACTATATTTGTGGTAAAAGCAGACTAAAATAGTGCTAAAGCATTAATGGACATAGTATGCTTTTTGTAAGACACAGGACCTAAGTGCTTACTTTATGCATTGAGAACAGTCTGATTGTAGTCACTGACCTCAGGGGGACCACTCATGAGTGTGCAAATTTAAATACCCCCACACATTTTTGTAGGCTGAATGCCAAACCATCGTCATGGAGACCACATCTTTAGAGACACCGTACAATTCTGAGGCTGCCAGTTAATGATTAGGTTCTTCACGATAATTAGCTTTGGATGAAAGCTTGCCAGACAATTTAGGATATTTTTAAATCAAGTGTGGTTTTAAACTACTTTAGACATTTTAAAATTAGAGGCTAGTGAAACTAGGACTGGCCCTGATGTAGTCATTTATTCCACACCACACACCTTTTCCACGACTAAATAAGTAGCTCTGGATAAATAAACAACAAAAAGTTACTTTCACTTCAGAACGTACAGGGTTTTCTTCAGTCTCCAGATACTTCCCTCCCTGTAAGTATATATTACTTAGCACTGTATTAGGTATATCTCTGCGCGCATGAGCATTGCTGTACTATGTATTTTTGGATAAAGTGTTTTTTTTACTATGGCTGGTTTATGACATCCTAAAATACGTGAATGAAAGGATCCTCCTGTATTCCTGAAGGAAATAACTTTTTTTCTTTTTTGCAAGTGGCTAAAGAAAATGGCAATGCTGATCATTCGAAGGCCCTGTGGATCATAGTGCTCAGCTTCCAGCCCGCAGGCCAGACGCAGACCACGAACACACTGCACCTGGCTCCCAGGGCTCCCCACAGGTCAGGAAATGTGGTTGGCAGGGGAGCAGTGGCCATTAATACAGTCACCCTCCCCCCTGACAAATTCCCAAACGTCAAGCCCTCAATGCCCAGTTGGAGCCAGGTCCTTTCCTTCCCCCTGTGCTACCAGGTCTTGCTCCCTTTTCCACCTATGGGGCTGGTTTGGGGCCAACCACTCCCCCTCCCCTTGTCAGGTTGAGCTGTGCCCCCTTCAAGCTCCCCCACACCGGGTCACCCTGCCCGGGGCTGCAGGCCCCCCTCCCCCACTCAGGCCAGGCCGCCCTGCCCCCTCCTGGTGGCTGGATGGTGCCCACCGTGCGGGCCCCATGCACAGGGCTGCAGCCACCCTCTAACAGGCCCCATTAGTGGGGGGGAGGTTGCCCCGGCCCCGTCCCCTGCGCCAGAGACGGCGCTGGACGGATTCTGTCCAGGAAAGGGAGGGTCACACAACCCCGCCGGGCTGCGAGGCGTCGGGGCGCCGCAACACACGGACACAGCCCCGTTACCCCACGACCCCCCCCGGACACGGCTAACGGTGGAGGCTGCCCGGCCCCCGGGGGGGGTGCGCCCCGCACGCAGCATCCCCGGGGCCAGTGCGCAGGCGCGGGTCAGTAACCCCAGCTCCTACCCGCAGTAACGGCCGCGCCTGCTGGTTTCTGTCTCCCGCTCGAGCACCCTAGGACGCGCATGCGCCGCAGCCGGACGCACCCC
>NW_005842004.1:326060-330629 GCF_000455745.1 Alligator sinensis
TCGGGACTCTGGTGGCTACGAGCTAGTTCGTGTGCTCGTCTCGCCGCCGGCGGGGGCTGGGCTGGGCCCGGGCGGACGGAGGGGCGGCTTCCCCCACTTTGCAGCCCTGGAGCAGGTTTCCTTCACCTGCCTGCTCCACCCCGGGGACGTTGGTTTTTGGGTTGCTGCGAGCCTGGAAACCTCCGTGCGGGTTGCTGCCCGAGGGACCCGCAGCGCGGCTCTGGGGCTGCTGGTTGCACGTGTCCCTTGGGAGCCTGAGCTGGAGAAGAGGGCACTACAGCATAGAGCCGCAGGGCAATAGGTTATTCCGGTGGTTCTCAACCTTTTTTGGGCCAGGACCCACTTGCAAACACCAGCGGCCAGTCCGTACCCAGTGCCCCGCAATCCTGGCCTGCTCGCCCTGCCCTCCCGGGTGTTTTGGCCGGGGGGTGGTGCCTAAGAAGCCCCTCACAGAGTCAAGGGAAAAGCTATGGCTTCTCAGTTTTTCTCGTTTAAAATCAGGCCAAAAAAAGGCAACAAAAGTTTCCCACATTTTTCTCCTTCAAAGGAGAATCCATGTTTAAAGTTTGTGGATCCTTTTTTACTTTATTCATGAGGCTTTCCTATATTCTTGCAACCCACTTTTGGATTGTGACCCACAGAGTGAGAAACACTGATCTAGGCACTAACGGTTGCATCTCATGAAAAATTAAGGAAGTGATACTCTCACTGTACTCCGCACTGGTGAGACCGCAGTTGGAGGACTGCGTCTGTTGCACAAATGGCTAGTTTCATGCTCCTGGAGGCTTGCCCAATTTTACCTGAAGGAGAGAGTCACGCAGGATGGGTCCATCTCGGGTTTATTGTTTGCGCAAGCAGGTCGACAAAGGGGCTGAGTCGCCCAAAGCAGAGTCGACCACGAGTCTGTCTGAGGTTCCACTTTTATAGTTTACATAAACAGAGGGTTTCAGCGTGTCGTGCAATTATTGGCGATATTATAATTTCCTTATTGTTACGTCTTGTCTTGCAGGTTGAACTTAACTTGCTATTGGTTAGCATCTCTTATCAGGTTTAGTGCAAGCGTAGTTCAAAAGCAGAACTGCGACAAAAAGTCCTGTCGCATGCGCATAAGAAAAGGGGAACTGCAGCACAGTTAGTGTCTTTTAGTAATCTTGTATCTTGGTGTAACTTCAGAGCATTAGGTAAGTATGGTTGTAAAATGCAGAGCAAGCAAGAAGGAAAAAAGAAACAACCCACAACTCAGTTGTTAGGCCTCATGCAGCTTGCACAAGGGATCATGAGGTACTCACACAGTTGTTGCTCAAGTGTTATTATAAAATCATGGAGCCTAGATTATAACGTATTTTTACCACACGTCCAGTTTTGGGCGCCGATCTTCAACAAGGACGTGGAAGAACTTGAGAGGGTCCAGAGAAGAGGCACCCATATGATCAGGGACTTGCAAGACAAGCCATACAAGGAGAGGCTGAGGGACTTTGGCTTCTTCAGCCTACAGAAGGAAGGCTGAGAGGGGACTTGGTAGCAGCACATTGCTTGGTAGCAGGACATTGGGGAGCACATCAAGAACTAGGTGAACAGCTGTTCACCAGGGCACACCTGGGGAAGACCAGGAGCAATGGATACAAACTCCTGGAAGGCGGCTTCAGGCACAATTCCAGGAAAAAACTCTTTCACCGTCAGGATGTCCAGACTGTGGAATAAACTCCCTCCAGTGGTGGTGCAATCACCTACCCTGGAAATATTCAAAAGGAGACTGTACAGTCACCTCGCTGGAGTCACTTGACCCCAGTTGTTTTTTACTGCCTGGTGCAGGGGGACTGGACCTGATTATCTACAAGGTCCCTTCCAGTCCCTAACAATCTATGAAGTCCAAGCCCCTGCCTAAGGCAGGAAAGGTCTTGTGCCCCCTATGGGGATCAGGCCTGCCACTTTAGCCTTATTCAGCTAGTGAAGATGTCCAAGAAGTGCAAGTTTGTGGCTGATGGCATTTTCAAAGTAGAGCTGAGCCAGTTTCTGATTCATGAACTGGCCACAGATGAGGTCAGAGTAAATCCACCCAGGACTGAAATAATCATCCCAGCTACCAGAACTCACAACGTTTTGGGTGAAAAAGGCTGCCATGCCAGTGTGGTTTTGCTTCCCGGCAGGAAGTGTTGAGCTCTATGCTGAGGTGGCCAGAAGAGATCTGTGTGCTGTTGCCCAAGCAGTTGCTGCGTTACAAACTTCTGGGAGGCTTAGCAGTGCGCGGAGCCTGCTGTGCTGTCCGCTTCATCATGGAGAGTAGTGCCGAGAGTTGCGAGGTGGTTGTCTGGCAAACTCAGGGGCCAGTGAGCCAAGTTTGTGAAGACCCTGTAAACCACTGTCAATACAACCATGCACCACATCCTTGTCAGGCAGGGTGCATTGGGTATTAAGATCATGCTGCCTTGGGACCCAAATTGGAAGATTGGCCCCAAAAAGCCCCTGCCAGACCACGCTAGCATTGTGAAATGCAAAGTAGAGATCTCGCCCACCACATCCATCTCAGAGCAGAAAGGTGGAAAACCAAATCAGACAGGCATACCTCAGCTAGTTCCCACAGCCTAGCAGGGTTGTCAGCACCTCTTAGACGCAGACTCCAGCATTTATGTGGTGAATTGTTTGGGTGCCTGCATTCCTGTTCACCTTGGATAATAGGATAATACTGGTATAACCATCTCAGTTTAACATCATGCCTTAACTTATATTGGTAGAGTAAAAGTGATGGTGTAGCTGTGATGGTCCAGAAATTACACAAGAGGCAAGGATTTCTTAGGGTGATAGCTTTTATTGGACCAACATAGCTGGGATAAAGTTAGATAAGCTTACATTCAAAAGACTTGATAGAGACTTGGAGTGTCTTGCATGTGAAAGTGTGTCTAACTAACTCAACTACATAATTGGTCCAATAAAAGATACTGCCCTAAGATATCCTTGCCTTTAGCTTATGTCGGCTTGACTTGTAAAATTTGCCCTGGTATACAAACCTTGCAAAAATACTTTTGTGCTAACTTTTAAGCATGTGCATGGCAAGAATCATAGCCTTATAGAAATAGGTACATTTCCCTATAGACACACAGAATTGCCAGAAACAATGGGATTTTTTAACCTATTTAAAAATTATGCTTCTGTAATACAAATAGCAATTTGCATAAATATTAGAAACTTTGCCAACTAGATACATTTTAACAACTTTTATCGAACTTCTGCTTAACCTTCTCAATATTGATGTTGTGGGTATTTGCTAAGGGAAATTCTAACTGAAGAGAAAAATGGTAGCAGAGTTCCAGCATCTTATTCATGGGGTTTGCTGGTGATAGTTTTCTCCTGGGGAAAGGGTCAGAGCTTTTGGGACAGGTGACCCAGTTGCGTAACATCAGTTTTAGAACCAGGAAAATTGAACTGGTCAAAAAAAAGGGCAATTGGAAATAAGAGGGCTGTAAAAAGGAAAAAATATATAGATGGAGGAAGGTACCAGGGAGGACATAAATTTAAGATTGGTGATAGAACAGTGACATAATTTAAAATCCAATCATTGACCTACATGGGATTTTTTTTTTCTTTCCCTCTCTCTGCAATGAGAGACAAGTGTTTATTGTAAAAGTCAAATTCATTTAGTATGTTTCATCCAAACAGAAGCTTGCTTTTAGAAAATAATGGTTAGACAAATGTGACTGTCATGGTAAATAAAACAGAGAAATTATGACAAATGTGTTGGATTTACAGAGTGTAAAAATATAATTGTTCAGCTGTGAAGCGCTTGATTTGAAATTTTATACAATACACTTACTGTGTTTTTTAATATTATACATGACAAGTTCAAAAGTATGCAAGGCATTTCCTACAAAATATGATTCTAGTGCAACTTTCTGGTAATATAAAAATAAAAGCCTTCAAGACAAGGGAACTATATATATGTAGGATCAGTTTAGCAACACAAGCCCCAATCCTGAAAACGTTTGAATCATCATTTTAATGTTTATAAAAGACGTTTACGAAACAACTGATGCAAATATTTTGAAGCAGTACTTAAACTATTCGTTTCATATTTTACTGCAAAAGATCAGATGCCACATCGTTTCATATCTTGAACCTCCTTTAACTGTAACCATCAAAATATACAATAATGTAATTTGAGGTAAATTTTGTTCAGTTTACTCACATAAGTAAACCTACAGAATCTAGGATAACAATAGGTATGATCCAGCTTCAACCTTATGTGGTATTCTTTATGACAGAGCATTAAAGAAGTTTAAATATTGCCATTTTAACAATTAGCCACCAAAAAAAATTATACTTGATCCTTCCTTTTTGTTTTTATCCACAACTGCTGATAGCAGTAAGTTAAAGATATCCTTCCAATTTTTAAATATCTCCAGATATATCAATTAGTTCCACTAATTCAGCCACATTTTTGGATTTCTTGAAAACTCCCCAAACCTTTTAAGCTCTGGTTTTCACATGGGTACATCCAGTTAATGTTGGCACTCATCATTGGACCAATCCACTAAATTTATAGAAAAACTAGCCAATTGCCTGTCAAAGAATGAC
>NW_005842004.1:330652-337228 GCF_000455745.1 Alligator sinensis
GGGTGGGGGCCCCGGCCCCCCCCCTGCCTAGACCCCGTCTGTCCGGGCCTGCTTCCCCTTCCCTCCTGCTGCTTGGGGTTCAGACCCACCCCCCCCGTTCCCCGCTGCAGCAGCCGGGGGAAGGGAGGAGCAAGCCTGGTTCCGAAGTGGGGCAGGACGAGGCCCGAGGGTTGTTAGAAGCCGGGCTGCTGGGCCAGGGGGGAGCAGTGGGCCGGGGCCGACCTGGTGGTGGTGGGGGGACAGGAAGAACAGGCTCACGGCTGAAGTGGGAGTGGGGGAGGAGTGGACCCGGGTCTGACGGGGAGAGGAGGCTCACTCCTCCCCTCCCCCCAGCAGCTGCTGTGTTGGGCTGGGCTGCGCTGAGCTGGGCCAGGACAGGCAGGGCCCGCTGTCTCCCTTCCCCAACTGCAGTGGTGGGCCGGCTTTTCCCCCAGGTCGGGTTCACTCCCCCCACTGCATTGGACCGGGGCCCAGTCCTCCCCTGGCCCCACCATCACTGCTGATGCCACGGTGTGCCTGCTTACTCCCTCCCCCCCACTCCGTGTCGGGCCTGCTCAGGGACAGGAGGAGCAGGCTCAGGGCCAATGCGGGGGAGCGGGGTTGGGCAGGAGTGGGCCCGGGCCTGAGATGGGGAGGAGGGCCGCTCCTTCCCTCCCCCAGCCAGTGCTGTGGCCTCATTGGGCCAAGCCTGCTGTTCCCCACCCAGTTCAGTGGGTCGGCTTTTCCCTTGCTCGGGCCCACTCCCCTCCCCACCGACCCTGTGTTGGGCTCGGGCTCGCTCCCCTCCCCACTGTGTTGGACCTGGGCCTACTCCCCCCACGTTATCTACCTCTCTGATGGGGGGGGGCAACAGAGCCCCGGGCCCCACCCAGTCTGGGCCCACTCCTCCTTCCCTCCTGTTGCTTGGGGTCTGGGCTTGCTCCCTCCTTCCCCGCTGCAGCAGCGGGAGGAAGGGAGGACTGGGCCTGGGCCTGGGCCTGAGGCCAGGGAGGACCAGCTTGAGCTTGACACAAGTTTTCTTTTTATGTAAACATAACTATAATCAAGAGCACGCAGAGTTCATCTAGGATAAGGATTAATTATCCCTAAAACTACCTAGCAATTCCATGTTTTCTGAGAAAGAGATCGCAGAATGAAACTAACAAACATAGGATAAACTTAATAAGATTCTGTATACAAAGCCTCAGGAAGGATTCATAGTTTTCAAAAGGTGCTTGGTTCTTAAATGTCATTACACTTCAAGTAAAGTTTAAATACAGATGGAACTAACATTAATGTGACTTTCAGAGACAGATAAATGAAATTTAAATTAAATGGTTTCACAACAGACACAAGAAGAAACTTAACACTCAATCAATAAAATATCTTACTCAGGGGTTGTGCCAGTCACCGAAAGAAAACATTAGTTCCAAAATGTCTTGCTAGATCCATGCTAACCCCAGAAAGCTGGATCAATTATTGATTCTTTTTAAATAAAAAGATATGAGTACCAATGACTGAAGGAATCATTTTCAAAATCACAATTCAAAATAAGTAATGTGTGTATCTACCAGTGGTGTCAAACTTACGTGGGGCCCTGGGCTGGATCTGAATTGCAGGGCTCCTTTTGGGCCAGATCTAGCCCAGGGAGCGAGGGCTGCCACATTGGCCGCCATGGACATGGCAGTGTGGGGTCCAGGAGAACAGGTCTAGGGACAGCAGCAGTGGCGAGCAAAGTTTGCTGCCGACAGCCATGCCCAGCAGGGCCAAATGGACCCAATTCTGTGGCAGGTCACACTCCCCAACTTCCAGTACCTGCTGGTAGCCCAGCAGATGGGATAGAGAGCCTCCGCGGGACAGATCCATCCCGCAGGCCATATGATTGACACCATATGTTAAGCACACTACTTTTTGAGACAAAAATAATTTTATTCTGTCTTTCCCTTGCTTTAATGGATATTTTTGAATTTACAATTAATTATTTCCCATGTTACAGCATGTCACATATAATGCCTGAAATCTAAGTAATAGAAGTCCTAAAATGAGACCATCATGTACTGGTGTACAATGCTACCTCCTTAGTGACCTCTCTCAGAAAAAAGGGCTTACAGATAGTGGCAATCAAGGTCATTAATACTGAAACACATAGCATTAGGCCATAATGTATTTATGTACTGCTGGGACCTATACTTCTCTGAGGGAAGTATGAACAATACTGTCAATAGCCCCTTCAATAGCCATAAAGGCAATTATTCAAAGTTTGGACCAGGGTTTTGCTGGTTTGAAAAGAAAAATTCAACAAGCCATTGAATTATTGTGTGGTCTACTTAAGAGTATCACATCTGGAACTGACATGGGCTGAGCACTCTGGAGGCCCTTATTTGGTAGTTGAGTCACATACTGTAGCCATGCCCCTCTCTGTCATACATTCAGAACTGATGTGATGACTTAAAAATTCTGTTTCCTTTCCCTTCCACTTAATCTTGTCTATAGAAAGTGTCTGCAGAGTAGCTCCTGATTTCTAAAAAAGCATTCCTTCAGAAACACTTCTTATTGAGTGTTGTCAAGGTAGGATCAAAAGGGAAAACATGGAAAAAATGGTGAATTCCATGATTCTGAAAGGTAATGGTGAGAATACTGTAATCTGCCTGAGCAGATAGGGTGCCTCCAATTTCCAGTTAACTTACAGTTCATTCAGTTAGGCTAAAAGAATACAGATGCAAAAAATAAACTACTCAAATGTAAATTAACTTACATAAAAACACATTAAACTTTATAACTTTAAAATGTTTAAAAAAAATCTTTATTGTGTTGCATAATGGCAGTAGAATAAAACAAAGAAATAAATCTAATTTCTAATGCATTCTCCTTGTTGGTAGATGTTGTTTAATTTACTAGTATGTTTTATGTTGTTTGTAAATGAAAGAATTTCTGTTTTATAAATATTTAAATTCAACAATATCAGTGCATTACATGTGCTGAACTGTTTTTAGTGAAATAAGTACAGCTTGTCCTTGTTAAAACTAAGGACCCATTTTTAAAGGGTTCCGTTTTGTTGTCAGTTCTGCAGATATAACTCCATCCATTTGACGTGAACAGGAACTGTCTACCTGAGGGCAGAATACAAGCACAAGTTGTGCTTTAATTTAGCTCAGCGTTTTTTGATGATCTGTATTTTCCATGCAATTTACTGATCAACTACTCTAAGTATGAATCTGTGTCTTCTATGAACTGATCTTCATTATCAAGATATTCCAAAATAATGTTTCCACCATTATATAACGGACACTCTTTATTGGCCATCCAAATTTCCAATGTGTGGTCAAATGGCAGCACTTCTCCAGATACAGTGTGACACAGACGTAATTTCTGTGAGGGGGGAAACACAGCAAACCTTGCTGTTAAATTCATATCTATGCAAAAAAGGAGACAGAATTAAAACTCATTACATGAAAACCAATATCAGTGATTTACCTTGGCTGTTGATTTGTTGTTGTCATTTTTTAGGCTTGCTAAGGAAGCTGCAAAATCTACTGCTTTGCCAATACTCCACTGTCTGCAAAAGAACATGGGTTTGCTTTTTTCTTTGCTTCCCTTAGGTAAGAACACTTGGAAGTAAATTCGTTCTGTCTGCCAAAGTACAGTGAAAAAACATAAATTGACATACAGGTCAATTGGGGTTTTATTAGTACACACCGGCATACACATCTATTCATTTGGTGGTCTTAAATTAATTTAGATGATTCATACAGTATTAATAATTTTATACTGAAGCAGTGCCCAAAGACTTCAACTGTGAATGGAACCATATTACACTGGATACCATTACAAATACATACTAAATTAATGATTACTTTTTGAAGGGGAAAGAGGGAACCTAAACAGCACCATTTGGGCTCCAGTGCTGACATTTTATAGCAGTGCAGATTCACCCTCACAGAAAGCAAACAAAAGTCTGCTGGAAAATAGCAGTCAGCTCTAATGGAGGCCACATGCCAGCTGATTCACAAACTAAAACTTTTGTCTACACCAGCCACTCAACTTTCACTCTGCTCCTCTTCCCATTAGCAACCAACATCTCTTCAGACCTCTGTGTGACTGACAAATTTATAAGACAGGATACTACTGAAATCGTCATTCCCTTAAGATGTATATTTAAACAAGGGGTAGAGACAACTTATTCTTCTGGCTGGTTTCCATTAAGAACTCAATAAAACCACAGGAAGAACTTCTATTTTGTGTTCTACATATACACGCTAGTTAGGTCAGCTTTTACCGAGGCTTAGCTGAATTCAGTTTAAGCAAAACAAGTAATTATTTTTCCCTATTAGCTCTACTTGTGCCTCCCCTAGATAGGTCAGAGCTAGCTTTCAACATGACTAATGGCTCAAAACTGGGCTTTGGCACACAGAGTGGCAATGCCTTTACTCAAGTTATACTAGATAAAGAGTGGATATGGACTAAAACCTAGGTAAGCCCGACTCACAAGCTAATGAACTCAGTCTGTAGTATCATTCAAGTGATGCTTGTCCATCATTACTTTATCATGAGTCCTCCCTGCATGCCCAGAAAGGACAGATAAGGTCTCCCAAAATTCACTGGGGCAAAATTCACAGAGCACCCCAGTTTACTGCAGCACTAGGAACCATGGATGGCCTCCAGATCTCTTAGTGCTGCACCCAACACTGCGCCAATAAGGACGGTAATTCAGGGTTTTTTAGTGGTATAGCCACATACACTCAAGCAGAAAAGCTTGAGGAGTAATTTGTGTTACCTTTGAAGTTAGGATGCACTGTGAAAAAAGTCATGAACAGAAAAGCTACTCTTGTATCATCCTAATTCAAGTAAAAGGTCAGAAAATAGATTAGAAAAACCTAAGAGCTTGCCTAGACCAGCTTTCTGAGGTGCCAGAGGCATCCTAGGAATTCCTTGTTCAAATTCTGTCACCAAGCTGAAGGAAGAGTTGGAACAGAAGGAGGAAGTGCACAATGACAGCTGGAGACAGTCTGAGGAGGGAATTAAACAGAGAACCTGGAGGTTGAGATTAATTGCATCTGTGATAAATTAGCCTATTATCAGTATTCTAGATGATTAAACAATTACAATCCAATTAAGCAAATGAATAATGAAAGGAATTAACAGACAGCTATTTGTGCTGCAGCCTCCAGTCTTCAGAATTAGGGAGCAGGTCTTTAATTTCCTTATAACAAAAAACAGACTTTGTACATTATGTTCTCCTTTTTAAAAAATTAATCACCATCTTCACACCACAGAACTCGTACATCTATTACAGTGACATAATCTGAGAGTTTGCTAGAAGCAGGACTTCACATTATGACTGCCACCTAAGCAGAAACATCTAATTTGCAATCCAGGCATGTGGTAATTTTTAGCAGAGAAAAAGTATCCCTAACAGGATTCAGAGAGGAAGTATCTTTAGTTATTTTGCAAATAATAATTAAATCCTACTAAGTAAGACCAAGTAAGATTAAATGCAGTATATATTTTATGGCCAATATATAACATTACAAATTCCACAGTAAAGACCTAGTGTCCATATGCTACAGAATTTAAAATAAATGTGAGGAATAATTAAAAACACATATATTCAGATGAACCACAAGTATTGATCTAAAATAAAAGCCTGTAAAGAGGACATGGAAAAAATATCTTTACTTGGAAAAAAGGAATGGTTGATTTGAATGGACACCACAACACAAAACAGCAAAAAATCTGTTAAGCAATGGAGACTAGTGATCATGACTATATAATGAGCTATGTCTACAGAAAAAAAAATAATTTTCCTATTAAACTCAAAATTCAGGCCAAATGTGAAACTGATTCATCTCAACTAGCACAAGGGAGTACTAACTGCACATTGCAGATACCAGCAAAGAAGGAAGAGCTCATTAGTACAGTACTTCCTCTGGAGGTCAAAGGGTCAGAAGACAGCTTCCAGATTTGTTGTACATGGCAATGGGTTCATGGTTAGTGATGCAAATTAACCTGCTGTTTAAATAGTACATAATATATCCATGTTCTCTCTCATTCACAATACTAGAAGATTTGCTTTCAAATACCAGATTCAAGCCCTGATCCTACTCGTGTGTATAGAGTTAAATGCCTGTATAATGGACTGTGGATCTGGGGGGTAGTTCAGAAACAAAATTCAGTAAACAGATTCCCTTTTTTAGATTAAATATTCTTTCCCATTCTAAATGAGAAAGTAACATCAACAACAAGAGCCTAGAAAACTGCTTCTAGCTATAGGTAAAATGATTTGCTGGAGCAAATCAGAAACATGTATGCCATTACAAAGCATCTGAGTATGACTGACCTGTGGCAAGGACTTGTCCCCACATGCATGCATTTTCAGTTTCATTAGTGCCACCTTGGCTGCTGTTTCACTACTTTTTGCTCCTTTTCGTTTCTTACTTTTTACTTCTTCCCCTTTTTTAGAATCTGAGGAAAATATAATTTCTAAATATTAGTGAGTCACCTTTTGTTTCAATTAAATAAAATTTCCACTTACTCAAATTGTCACAAGATATTTGGAGATCAATGCTCTAGGCTAAATTAGATTTATACAGACTCTTT
>NW_005842004.1:337299-339991 GCF_000455745.1 Alligator sinensis
CTCTTGCCCTCCATGCACTTGGACAGCTACTAGTACTTTGAGAGTTTTAAGCCAGTCCTAATAAAATAGCTAACTAGGTGAAAAATGCTGTTCAGAAAAATGCTGCAAGGCAGCAGAAAGTAACCATGTCCTTTACATTTATCTGAGGTGCCGAGCAGCCCCGTGGGAGCATAGGTAAAATGTCAAGAGGTAAAAATTCAAGCTTCTAAATGTGCCAACACATGGTATTGCTGAGGTACTGTTCCACTGAGGATATAAAATTAGCTGGGGGGTGGGAGGGGATAGTATGAGTCTTTCTCCTCTTTCCCAGCATCAGTATCCCCCACAGGACCATAAAGGAATCCCCCATGTGCACAAGCTCTACTAGTATGAGGGTTACATATCTGGTGAATTACCAGCCCGGTCTGAGCCCAATCTGTATACATAAAGTCAAACCTGGATAATATCACTCCTTCTTATATCACTAAACTCCACCTATTATTACAACTTTGGTATCAATGGCTAGTTTTATTATTATTGTTACTCTTATTAACAATAATAATAATGCAGAAAACTCACTCTGGATGTTGTCACAAACTGCATAATATCAACAAATTTAGCAATCTTTGCTAGGTAAATTTCTGATTAATATTACAACTAATGAATCATGATCCAAGATCAATTCAGTGAGCACACAATTATTGGCAGTGTTATATGTCTTGTTGAAAAACTGTATGTAAATATATAGAACAAATATATATATTCATTCAGAATTCATACAAATACAATCTACAGTTGGCCAGCTTTGACTTCACCTGTGTTCTTGTTGATGAACCAGAGATGCCATTGGATTTCCAGAATATGCTTTAAGGACACCTGCTACTGTGTGTTTAGCCTCTACATATAAGGGCAGGCCCATATGTAACTGCTCACAGGCAGGGGGCATCTAGCTAAAAAAACCTTCATTCTGTCTTCTTTAGACTAATACAGAATCCCAAGCAACCTACTGAAGACAATAATATGACAGGCGTCCTACTGTACTTGCCTATAATATCTTTAACTAGCTGCTGAGTGGCTGCCATCCGAGGTTTAGGAGTTTCCAGTTCCTCACACTCATGGTCTGACTGATGACGGTGTCTATGAAAAATAGAATGGGAAACTCTTATTGAGTGTTCCTCGTTTTAGTGAAAGAACACCGTTTTCAATATTTTGCTCTGCTCACCTTAAGCAAAATTGTTTCTCACAGTAAGGGCACACAACTGGTAAAAGCTCTTTTCCAGTACAGTCCTTATATGTGCATGGGTAAGATCTGGGTTGATCCAATTTCACATTCTCACTTTTTATGTTCACCTAAAAATATTAAGAAACATTCCATATAAAATATACATAGTAAACAATGAACATTAGCTAGTATCCTCATCCAACTTGTTTCTGAGCTTTAAATTTTACATTTCCAACCCCCTCCTCCCCTCCCCACAAAAAAGAAAAAAAAAGACTGTATTAGAGCACTGCAAACTTTGAAAAACAAAAAGTTTTCCACTTGGGTAATCTCAAAAGCCAGGCAATGTGAAATTTTGGCATGGTACAAAGTAATCATAAATTACCAACTTACCATAGGCAGAGGAGGAAAAAATTATTTGGGGGGGCTAAGCGCGCGTGCATGTGCTCCACCCCCTCCTTCCCCACCCCCCACCAGGTAAGTCTGTGGGGTAAGGGGCAGGGGGAAGGTAAAGGGTGGGGAGGAAGCTCAAAGCCACAGCAGTGAGAGAGGGAGTGGGGCAGGGGCCAGGGTGAATGGGGCCCAGGACATGCTGGGTGATGGGACAATCGGAGCCCAAGCAGCTTATCCAGGGGTACCGGGGAGCTCCTGCCGCTGTGTGCACCCTGGCTAAGGCCTGGGGGGCATGTGTCCCCTTGATCTGTGCGTGGGGTGGAGACAGTTGCCACTGCGCCCCACTGCAGCTGCCCTGGTAGCACCGCAACACCATGTGCCTGCCATTGCTGGGCTGCGCCATGCCCCTGCCCACCTGGCAGTGGGACGCATGGGGCGTTGTGCCGCTCCCAGGGCAGCTGCAGTTGGGAGCAAAGTGCAGCATGCAGCAGCAGCCGCCTCCACCCCACGCACAAATTGTGGGACATGTGTCCCCCAAGCCTCCGCCGGGGTGTGCACAGTGGCAGGAGCCTCCTTGCATCCCTGGACGAGCTGCCCAGGTTCTGATTGTCCCACCACCTGGCCCGGCTGGGGCCCCATTTACCCCAGCCCCTACCTCTGCCCCACTCCCGCCCTCAGTGTGGGAGTCTCGATCTGCCCCCACTGTACACCCCCAAATCCTTTCCCCTTCAGTGTAGACTGGTAGTTGCCTATCGTACTGCTAGTGATGTACTCGCCGGGCTGTGATCCTGGCTGCATGCGCGCCCCTCCTCACCCCTGCTGCAGCCGCCCAGAATCCTGTGGCCCAGCCCTTCTCGTTGCCCCACATTTGTGGGGGCTCAGCCCCCTTAGCCCCGGCCTTCTGCCAACTATACAACTTACCTCCGAGCAGCCATGAGAATCCCGGCTTCTGTGCTGAAGGCTTGTGTTAGAAAAAAACGAAAAGAATCTGTATCACATCAAACTTTCGAACAAATGAAAAGATAGAACATAAGAATTTGAGAAGGATTAATGTGGCACAGCTTTCATTTTGATCAAATTTCAAGTCAATAAATCACACTC
>NW_005842004.1:341454-356926 GCF_000455745.1 Alligator sinensis
CTGCTGACTTAAAGGCATCCAGTTCTTCCAAATGACTCTGCACCATCTCAGGGTCTACGCATGGTAGTCTGGCACCTTGCTGCTGCCTCTCTACAAGCCCAGTGAGAGACTTGTCGTGCCCCTCACTTAGGAACACTGAGGCAAAGAACTCGTTGAGGAGTTCAGCCTTGTCCCCTCTGTCCGTCACCAATTGTTTCTGCCCATTTAGCAGGGGTCCTATTCCTCCCTGGGCCTTCCTTTTACTCCCAATATATCTAAAAAACAATTTCTTGTTGTCTTTTACTTGGGTTGCCTTCCTCAGCTCCATGGCAGCTTTGGCCCGTCTAACTGCCTCCTTACAAGCACGAGCAGAGGAGGTATATTCGTCTTTGGTGATCTCTCCCTGTTTCCACTTTTTATGTGCTCCCCTTTTGTCCCTTAGGCTGCCCTGGATTTCTCTGGTCAGCCAGGGAAGCCTCCTGGCCCCTTTCCCCCTTTTGCCTCGCTCGGGGATCGTCTTGCTTTGTGCCCGAAGGATCATTTCCTTAAGGCACAGCCACCCTTCTTGGGCTCCCATCACTTCAAAACTCCTACTCTGCAGTGCGTCCTTGACTAATCGCCTAAGTTAATTGAAATCAGCTTTCCTAAAGTTTAGCACTTTCACCCTACTAGTTACCTTACCCACTCGACGTCTTATGGTGAATTCTATTATTAGGTGATCACTGACCCCCAGATGGCTACCGATCTGGAGGTCCCCAACCATGTCATCCCCCGTTGCCAATACCAGATCCAGTATGGCATTCCCCCTAGCGGGACCGTGTACCTCCTGTGTCAGGTGGAGGTCCTGTACACAGGTTAGAAACCTGCGTGAGCGGTGGGACTTTGCTGTCTGTGACTCCCAGCAGATGTCTGGGTAGTTTAGGTCCCCCATGACTACCGCCTCTTTAGCTTTTATGGTCTGCGAGAGTTGCCTCGGGAGCCCCGAATCCCTTTCTTCCCCTTGATGTGGGGGTCTGTAGCAGACCCCTACCACCAAATCCCTTTTTCCTTGCCCCCATGTAGCCTAACCCACAATCCTTCTACCTCCTCATCCTTGGAGAGGATGAGTTATACCTCAATACAGAGGTATAACTGGCCAGTACTGCACCTGGGCAGTAGCAGTGCACGGTGCAGAAGCAATGGCTGATGCATGGGTATGTCATCTTTTTCTGCTGCCAGCATGTGTGTTGCGTAGCCATTTAAATACCTCTTTTCAGCAGCAAAAAAAAGGAAGCGATATCTCTGCAGCAGCAAACCTCTGGTTGCTGTTCCTGCACTGTGTGCCACCAGTGTTTCTCTGCCCTCCCCACACAGAGCTGACAAGTGCAGGGGAGGGAGAGTGGGGAGGGTGAGTAGCCTCCTAGCTCTATTCTGGTGCCCCTCACCTTAGGCAGTGCTGGGGGCTTATGTACTGCTTGCCTACAGAGGGCTATAGTACTGCCTCAGTAATAATGCCCCAATTCAACACAGAACTTCAAGTGAATGGAGTTACTCATAGGCTTTAAACCAAGTATCTTCCTAAACTGTAGTTGTAGAAAGCTAGAGCAATAGAGCAATGGGAGCCCTAACTTATGAAACCATAAAAACAACATCATGAGAGAAGCTGAAGTGATATAGAGTTTATATAAGGATATATGTGAGTAACAAATATAAACAGCTATTTAGCACACCAAAACAGAATGGTTTATTCTCTTAAGACAAACAGCCATACAGTGTATAGACCATGGCATCCCTCTCTGCAGCGGCTCAAAAAATACTCAAAAAACTGCAAAAGAACATTAATGACAATTCCTAATATTACTTTAAGCAATAAATACTTTTCATCTTCTCTTCTATTAACTCAGAAGTTTATGCAGCTTAAAATATTGGTACTGTAACTTTGTTTTTGGCTGTTCTTATAGACACTGTACTTTGAAGTTTAAATACCATCTTACCAAAAGACTCCTGAGCAGCCATCACATACAAAGGGGAGAAAATCTGAAAACAAAGGGATTTTATTTTAAATAACAAGGTAGATATTTAGGTAATAGTTTTAGCTTAGACCTATATATTTAGCTGCTATTTAACGGCACACAAACCAAACAAAAACTTCTCCCCATTCAAAGTACTAAAAGCAATTTACTATCATCCCTTTGTATAACAACTGTGCTGATATTTAAGAACTGGAATCAAGTCTGATTTGCTAATCCTACATACTGAAAAACATTAATAATCAACTTGACACTGATTTGTGTAGGGGATCTGAGAATGTACTGTTGTATACAACACCCACTTGTAAATTATTGTTACTCTTTTATACAATTATTTTATTATATAGTAAAGCATGAACAAATCTCATCCTTTTATGCATATTCATCTATTCAATTAGTGACAAAACTGCACATAGGGGTCAGGTTTACTGGGTTCTATTCCTGGTCTAATATGGACTCCTTATATAAAACTTAAGCTCATATCCTCAACAATGTTTAGATGCATAACTCCTGCTGGGTGCATCTACACATGCTATTAAAGCAACATGAGAAACTCTGGTGCAGTTCATGCCAGAGGTAGCTGTATCTGCTTGTGCACCCAGGACCACAGCAATTAGAGCTGGTGCAGAGCAGCCCTAGGTTGGCAGGGAGCATGGGGGTCAGCTCCAGGCTCTGGGTGGTGGTGTCGGGTGGCAGATGGGCTAGCTAGAGTACGGGAGTGCTAAAGTGCAGCAGGCAGCCGCGCAGTTTAGCACCCTCATCCCCAGTCAGACCTTGTAACAGTCTATATGTCTGTTGCAGCACTAGTACTTTGCTGTAAGATAGTACTGTCCCCAACAGTACTATCTTTATGGTGGAGTTAATATACTGTTCCCTAATACTGGCACACATATAGATGGTGACACTTTACTATGGAGCTAATTAGTCAACTCCATAGTAAAGTGCATGTATAGATGCACCCGCCGACTTCAATAAGAGTCAAGCACCTAACTGCTTCTGAGGATCTTGCCTAAGGGCCCAAAGATACAACCTTTTCTCATGATGCAGGGGTGTAGGTTGTAGCCGTGTTGGTCTAAGGACATAGGCAGGCAAGGTTCCTTGGGTGAATCTAATATCTTTCTCATGATGAACACTTACTCATGCAAATAGCATTGCTGACTTCACGAGGACTACTCACATGAATAAGTGTTCATCAGCATGAGTATAGATTGCACACTGGGGCCCATGTGTTTAATTCTTGTTTCTCTGTTTCATACAAATGTAACATTGCATTTGTAAAAGTTCTCAGCACTTTGGATGAACGGTGCTAGGTGAGTGCAAGGGTAGCTTTTCAAGAGCCAGCTTTGCTTTGTAATAAGTTTAATAACAATAAACCTTGCACTCACCTAGCACGTTTTATCCAAAGCTGGCTCTTGAAAAGTTACCCTTTGCCATCCATTAACAAGCTCTTACTTCACTAGGCACCTTCTACGCCTCCACTAGCTTTTTGTAAAATATCCCAGATATGCAGCACCACTAGTCACACTATCTTCACTGCTGCTAGCAGTAATAGACATAGAAGATTATATCAATGTCACCCAGCACTGCTCAGGGCAAAATCAGACAACTTGACAGTAGAAATGTTTGAGCTCCAACTACAACAAAGCCTACAAAAATCTGCTGCTGTAGAAAAAGCACGTGAAAGTGTCATAGGCCTAAGAGGAACTGCAGAATGAGGGAGTAAGAGGTGTCAATGAACTACTCTTTTGCTTTTCAAACTTCTGTGGCACTGCTACACTTCTCTCCAGGCACTAGAAAGGCATTAATGTCAAAGTTCCAGAGCAGGGGACATGCAGAGAAGACTATCCATCCCATTAAGTCTGGTCCTGGACATTAAACTTTTCTTTTCTGGTTCCAGTTATAAAAAAATGTTCCCCTGTCCAGTAGAGGAGACTGGAAATTTTGTGAACTGTTGAAAACATGGGGGTAAATAAAGCATAAGTGCTGCCCTACAAGGCTTCCTTTCATTTGAGGATGCTTCAGGTGCCACCTTTTACTGGGTTTCTCTTAAAACAAATTCTTTCCCAGTATGCACAGCCCAATTGTGAAGGGGGAACCTATTTTCCTGCAAACATACACAGGTTGCACGTGACAGGGTTTATGCAGTAGTCCTCTCTTGCTGTTTTTCAGTGACACAAAAAAAGAAACCATTCTTCTTTCATCTCACAACTATGCCTGGAAGCAAAGAGATGACAGATATTCTGAACCAGACTCTAACTTTCTATATCAAATCTAAAAGGTGCTGCAGTGAAGAAAACATTCCTTGGTTAACAGAATCATAGGAAGGTAAGGGTGGAAGGGACCTCACAAGATCAACTCCAATCCTCTGAGCAGGAAAGCACGGCTGGTGACATCAGGCCACTTCACCCTGTTCTCTGTAGGAGAGGGGAATGGGAAAGCCTCCCCTGACTGGGGATTAAACCCAGACTGTGACAGAGCACTGAATTATTTTGGAAAGCAACACATCTATGCATTACAACAATATGGGCAATGGGAAAGAGAACAACGTAAACATCCCTGTTGGCCAGAACTGGGCAGCAACCTGTGACCGAAGAAGCAATTGTATCCAGTCCATTAAGCCCAAATATTGGCAGCAGTTGGGCTTCTGTAGTGGGGGACTAGTCAGGTCGGTGGCACTGGCCCGCCATGGACCAGTCGGGGCTATTTCGACCCGCCGCACCTGGAGGTTGCAGCCCCGGGGGTAAAGCAGTCCATGGAGCAAGGTGGGCAGCCCGAGGGCCGGGACCAGATACTGCTGCCACTAAGGCACGTCACAGGCAACAAAAGTGATAACAGCCCGGCCCCGCGGGACCTCGCGGCAGCCCCAGCCCACAGGTGCCACCGCGACCCGGAGGCGCAGCGCCGGACACACGCATTGGGCAGACACGTGCTGCAGCGGGCGAGGGCTGACGCCCGGGCTCTGACACCAGCTCCACCAATAAGCAACGCGCGCCCAAGCAGTGCCGCGCCCACTTCCCATCAAACCACGCCCCCTCCCAGCGGCGGCCTCCCGATATGGAAAGGCCACGCCCCTTCCCGCAGGCCACGCCCACGAGCGCGGGGCAGGCGGAAGCGACCCCACAGTGGCGCGGACCGCGTTGGCTGCTACGTACCGAACTGGTGGCAGTGCGCCACCCCGCAGTGCTGCCCCAGCGCCAGCTCCGCCATCGCCGCACTGCGCCTGCGTGCGACGCGCTGGACTATTGGAGAGCTCCTTTCCGCTGATGTCAGAAGAGGGCGGGGCTAGCGCCCGTGCCAACTGCGCTCGCCCCGCCCACACACTGTGAACCCGGGGGGTGGGGAGGCGCGGAGAGCCCCGCAAGGGGGCGCTGCCAACATGGGGCGCGAGCGAGACCCACTGATGTCACAAGGCCTTGGTGGCGTCACACTCGGGCCTGGGGTCTTGGCTGCGGAGAAAATGTTCCTGTTTCCCTGTGGTCCAAAGGGTGAAAACCCAGTCTTCCCAGGGCTGCCTGGAGGCTGAAGGTTGCCAGCCTACGTCGCCAGGCACGCGCTGTCCTCCGAGTCCTCTTTACAAGCAGGCTGTAGGTTTCCATTTGGGAAAACGATGCATGGGTTAAAATCCCAAGGCTGCCAGCCCCCCACAAGGCTCTGAACACACCGCTGGATCCAGCATTGCCCCTTCATCCCGTGCACCTTGACAATGCTTGCATTTGGGTTTTTTGTAATTGCCATATGCTGAAGTCGCTTTATTGCTTTCTCAGAGGATTTGTCATCTGCTTGCTTAGTGTCTCAGGTGCACCTCATGCCATTGCTGCTTCGTTAATAATGAATCCCTAGGAAATGCTAGAGGCCTCAGTCATGGCTTAATCATCAATGTCATTTGTCATTACTATTATGGTATAGGTAAATAAAAAAGGAAAGCAGTATAACTGCAGGCTTTATCGCAGGTCTCTTACAAAGCTCTGCCTATCATTTGCAGCATCTTTGCATTAAATCCATAAAGGAGCAGAGTTGGGGGTGTTTTTTTGAGTGTATCAATGTCTGAAGGGCAATTTTAGTCTCTGGATTCTGAAAGTTCAGAACCAGTTTTAGCTTCTGAAATGTTGGGGTGGTTCCAGATTTAGAAACTCTTTCAAAACTGGTGTCCAAAGTACTTTAATAGAGGTGGTCATCCGCTTATTTGTGACTACCTGCACCAAAATATTGCAATATTTGATTTAAATAACGGTAGTAGCCATTCATTTGTTTTAGAAAAGTGCTAAAATCTGCAACTGAAGTCGGGTACATTATGCTGTCACCTGTGTATGCGTATACTAAGAAATCATCCCTGCTCCAAAAGCGATTTAATAGAGAGTTACTATTATGTTGCATATTGAAAACAAGTTGCTGCAGAGGGAGGCTGAGACAGAACAATTATGTTGTGGACATATGAAAATATATAATCAAAAGCACTTTTTTCTTAAGAAAGAAAAACTTCTGCTTCTGTGTCTTTTTGCATTTCAGTCTACTCCTTTTACAATATAGAAACTTTCCAACACCCAGAAGTAAACAGGAAGGAGAGACCTGCTCTTATGACAGGGCTTGTGTTCAAAACTGTTCTTTTAATTAATTCCTTATTACTAGGCCTGTGGGTAGGGGGCGCTTGTAAAATACTAGAGATGTGCCTGGTAGGCCAGAAGCTGCCGAGACCCTTGTCCGGGTGAATTTACAGTCCGTTTGCTAAACTCCAGCTCCAGTCTTAGAGCAGCGGAGCATTTTCTAGTAGTGCGTATTAAGCAGCCTGACTTAAACCAGTCTTGTCATGCTACAAAAAAGAAGGGCGCTTTCACCTCCCCGGATGCTTCTGACATGGGACACCTCCAGCCTAATCTGCACATCACAGCAGAGCAACACTCTCACAAAAGGACTCTCAGACCCAGGGGAATAAACTTCCAGCCTCTCCCCGCCCTGTGCAAAATGGAGTGTATTTTCTACCAGGGAGGACTTCTACAATCTTTAAATTCTCCTCAGCCTGAACAAGGGGGTGTGGGCCTGAATGCCTGGGTGTGCGCCTGAAAGCTTGCAAAGACAGGATTTTTGTTTTCAGTACTATTTAGTTGGTCTAATAAAAGAGATCCCCTCTGACCCAAGCGCTTTGTGCGCCTCTTGTCATGCTGCTCAGTCTGGGCCTTGCTTTCCTGAGCCGCCCGCTGAGATCCACGCTTAGTCAGGCTGTCACCTGCGGTGTCTCACTGGGAGACCCAACCAGGTAACTCGGGGCTGTGACATTCAAGAAGCCTGGGCAGCGACCAGCCAGGGGCAGCCGAGCGCCCAGCGGCTGGCGACATTTCCTAGAAAGCTTGATTGAGCCCGCTCCCTGCCGCGCGCGCTTGTGCTTGTGTGTGGCGGGGGTGGGGCCCGGCGCGCAGGGGGCGTGGCCTGCGCTCGCACCTGTGGCGCAGGTGCAGGAACCGCCAGTCCCCCGGCGCGGCTGCGGGAGACCGAGGAGATGCTGACCAAGAAGCAGGAGTACCTGGAGAGCCGCATCGCGCGCGAGCTGGCCGCCGCCCGCCAGCACGGCACTCGCAACAAGCGCGGTGAGTCCCGCCCCCACCTCTGCCCGCGGAGCCGGGACACACCCGGTCCCGCCCGCTGGGACTTTGCCTCCCCGGCCCGGCTCGGCCCTGCCCAGCGCCTTGTGCGAGTCCCGGCCTGGCATCCCTCGGGGGTGGGGGTTGCTCAGCACCCTCCGGAGCTGCTCGTTGTAGCCATGAATAAGGCAGCCTCGCGCGGCTGTGGCTGAAGTGCAGTGCAGGTGGGTGACACCTGTGGAGCAGTGTCCTAGGAGCCTGCCTTGAGGGAAAAGACTTTTATTTACAAGGGATTTAAACTTCCTAGGTAGAGGAGGGGTTCAGCGCAGCAGAGGAGTGAGGGAAACCATTGGGTGCGTCTACACATTCATTAATGCACTTTTGCTAATGTGTATTAAATTCAGTACCTCCCTCATGAGGTACTAGAAACAGGCGCGTTAGCTTATTTTAATGCATATTAGGCAAAGCGCAATGGCTTTTTGTGACACTTTTTGTGACACTTTAATGCACATTAAAACAGGTATTAAAGTGCACATGTAGACACACCCATGGTGGAAGAATGGTTATAGTGGTTATATTGCACTGAGACCAGATATTGTACATGGTTATAGCGCACTGAGATGTGCCTGGGAGAGCGAGCTTCCATTGTATAAAGTAACTCTCTCTCAAAATATTCATTTGCTGTGTTGGGTTTCTAACACTTCCCTTGCTTACTATTAATGTACAAACCCATGTCTCCAGCGGAGGTCAACAAAAATGGGTAGAGGGCTGGGAAAGTAGGGGGCCGGGGAACGTGACTTCTGAGGAGAGGCTGAGGGAACTGGGCTTGTTTAATTTGTAGAAGAGAAGACCGAGCGGGGATTTAATAGTGGCCTTCAACTGCTCATCACCCTGGTTGAGAATCACTGTTAGATGCAAATACCTGGTTGTATTGCATTTCCCTGGATATGTTGGACCAGATCCTCATTGGATGCTGTTGGCCAGACCCACAGCTGGTGTCCGTTGTCATCAGCATGTCCAGAGAAATTGAACCGATAAAAGGGGTGTTTAAATTTGACTTTTCAGAAATTGAATAAGGTTGAGTTGAAGAAAGAAACTGATTTTTTGGGGGGAAGAATGTGGATTCTTTGTCTGTTCCCACTTAAATTTTCCTTGTACTTTAGATCACCATTTCAAACCCAGAGCAGATCAGTAGTGACAGAAATTGTTAGCTACTTGGTGGTGGTGGGGGCCAGCCAGCCCCTATGACACACATGGATGTTTGTTTATAACTTCTTCAGAAGAAAATAACAACTGGATTATCATGGAGCTTAGATGGACCTTATCTAAGATACCTCTACTTCATAGCCGAGCTCAGTTGGAGTCTGCTGCAAGGTTTGCAGTACCACTAGTCGGGCTGTATTGTCTTGATTAGTCTTGTGCATGAAACAATTTAGAACTAGGAGGATGTAGCTTCTTATACGAACAGGTATAAAGCCTGACAGGACTCTAAAATCATGCAGCATGTTAGCAATGACAGAACCTGGAAACACTGGATAATAACATGCTTAGGTTGTTACTAATAGACACTGCAGCATGGGTGGTGTCAATACAGCTGGGCATGCCTCGTGTTCAAGCATTCCTTGGAGGTGACTTAGTTGTCACGGCTATAAGGTTACAAGACTTGAACAATGATGCAGCAGTTTCATGTTACCAAAATTAAATCAGTCATTCCAACTTTAGGGACCATGATAGCTCAACAACTATGCGGATTTGCAGAGCTGTGTGGGGAAGGTTTCTCATATATTGCAGCTATTGGTTTTAGTCCTTTATTTTCTTTATTTAAAACAATGCAGGCATCTTGCTGTAGGCTGTAATAATGTATGGAGAATTAGGGCTGAAGTATTATCTTAGGTTTGTATACAGGTTTACCTCGCCAACCGCAGGGGTTAGGTTCTGGAAAGTTCCCTTAGTCAGCAAAACCGTGACTGGTAAAACTAAAGGCTTGTGGGAAAAATGGGGTTAGGGACTTGAACACTGTACAGTATAGTATATAAAATCATATTTACTTGCCTTTAATACATGGGGTGGTCAGCTGGGCATAGGCGTACCCCTAGGGGTACTTATACAGGTTTAGGGGGTACATGTCAGCAGGTGAGGACAGAGCAAACCCAGTGTGCGGCAGCAGCATCTCCCCTGGCACGTTCACCTCTTACCCGGGGAGGGGAAGGAGGAAGAGAGGGACATGCTGGCCGGCCCCGTGCAGCACACCACAGTGCTTCCCCACCCCCACCTGTTTGAATGGTAGGGTGGGGGTGTTTTGTGCCTGCCTCTGGCAGGGCACGATTGGCTGGTCAGCAGCCTGTGGATGGGGTGCTGGCTGGGTAAGGTCTTGGGACAATCTGAGCCCAGAGGCAGCGGGAGCCACCTGCCCTCACCCCTGGATGAGCCGCCTGGCTTGGATTGTCTCTCAACCCGTCTCAGTTGGGGCTGCTGTTCCTTGCTTCCCTCCCCCGCGACCCGGCGCAGCAGGGAGCAGCGAAGCCACATGAGGATCTCCTTGCCTGCCTGCTGATTGCCTTGTGTTGTCTTGGTGCCGCTTCCCCTGCACGCGGGGCTGCACTGAGGGCAGTAGCATGGGGCTGCACCCCTTAAACCACTGGCAGGCACACATAAATGATGCGTGCCCCCGGAGGCTGGGGAGGCATGGTGACCATCCGCAGGCAGTGGTGGTGGTGGCGGGGGTATGGTGGCAGCAAGCAGGGAGCTTCCTCAGGTGGCCACGGCAGTGTCAGTGGTGCTGGGGGGTGGCGAGTGCCGACCAGCAGTGGGCAACCACCCACAGACATCGCCAGCAGCAATCGGCAACTGCCCGCCGACACTGCCACAGGTGTTGGCGGCGAGAGGGGGGTGGCAAGCAACAACTGCCCACAGGCTCCAGTGGCAGTGGCCAATCGCAGGGGGTGCACCGCCAATCTCAGAGCATGCACGTGTACCCGTGAGCACCTCCTACGCCGGGATGGACAATTATTTTGGGCAGATGGCCGCTTACTGAGTTTTGGCAAGCCATGGAAGGCCGCATGACAGGCAACCAAGGGCAGATAAATATTAATTTTCTAAAATTTTTAGGGGCCCCATGGGCTGGATAGAATGGCCTGGTGGGGTGCATCCAGCCCACAGTCTGCATTTTGCCCACCCCTGCCCTACACATTGCTAATGCAGGTAGAGGAGGGTCATCGCTGGGGCAGCATGGGGCAAGCAGCTGCGGGCAAGGAGATCCCCACGTGGCTTCTCTGCTGAGTGGCAGGGAAGGGAAGCGGGGAACAGTGGTGAGCAGGCCTGCTGTTCCCTGCCACCGCGGGTAGGGCAGCTCCCCACCACCGCACACACCTCTGGCAGGGCTGGGGGCCACCTCCAGCTGGGGGTGGGGAAGGAGAGGCATGAGCAGGGCCAGGGGGTTGGCGGGCTGATGCGCAGTTACAGAAAACCGTGGTTACTCAAAACTGTATATTGTGGTAGCTAGAATGGTATACAGAATGTTAACCATGAACACTCAAAACCGTGATTGGCAAAACTGTGGTTGACGAGGGAAACTTGTACATAATAACTTCCTCAGCGTGTTTAAGAATTATGATTTTAGTTCTGCCCTTGCTTACGCTAGTGTCATTTCTTTGGCTACAAAAGTATTGTTTCTGATTTATATCATTGTAAAATCACTCATAGAAACCATTACTGTAGTCTGTCAGTGCTCCTCAAAACAGATCCTGTAGCAATAATATTGCAGTAGCAGTAATCCTTAAGGCTCTCGAATTAAAAGGCACGTTGAGAGGTGTATAACCTCTCAACGTGCCTTTTAATTCAAGAGCCTTAAGGAGAAACAGATTTGTGCCGGGCTCCTAGTACAGTGGGGTCTCAGTCATGTGAGCTACAGCTCACTAAAATTCTAGAAAAACTTCACCTGTGTGTAGATGTTGATGGACTGATTCTTATGGGCAATTTACACCCATTAAGACCATTTTGCAGGGTATAAAGGAGTCTCTCTGTTAACCAAACTTGGGTGATAGATAAATTAAAAAAAAAAATACTGTTGCACCACTTCCAACTTGTTTAAGCTTCTGGCAAGTGGTTTGTTGCTGGCATGATCTATACCTTTTGAGAACAATAACACATTTTATTCTTCAATACTGATTGCGAATATTCAAAGTTATTCTGTACATGAGGTGCTTCAGAGCAAAGAAATTATGCTGTAAACAGAGCAGCCTAACAATACTTAAGATAACTGTTCTAAAAAAACACCCCTGTGGCTGTCCAGGCCCCTAATAAGGGACTGTCTGGTCTGTACTTTGGTACTTCTGACAGGACGTGCACAGTCTAATTACGTTTCTACATTTGGAAAGAGGCACCTCAAACCATCATTACTGCAGATTGACACTACAAAATAAGCCATTATTTTAAGAGTTGTTTAAGAGCTTTACAGATTTTTATGTTTTCTTTGCGCATAATTACTTTGGACAAAGATGAGCAAAAGAAATAAAATATCCAGTATAGGCCAAATGTATGGAGAGTGTAAATGGGCATAACTATAAGTCAGCGGAGTTGTGCTGATTTTTACCAGCTTAATATTTCTTTGACAATGTAGTCATATTTTTGTATGGAAATTTTAGTCTATGGATTGCAAACTTGCATGTTGTAACATGCCATTTCTCAGAGCCCCTCTATATCCTCAGAATAAATATTGTTTTGTTACTTTATTTGCTGAGTTTCCTCTGTAAATAGAAACAAATCTTTAATAGTGCTTTTGTTTATGCTTTGGAAAATCAGATTCATAATTGTCTTCTGGAAGTATCAGTGGTGGAAATGCTAGCATAAAGTGACACCATCCTAAGGTGTGAGAGTGTCCTTTTGTATGTTAATTGAAGTAGGCTGTATTATGTATGCATCTAACAAATCTATTTTTATGTTAATCCTGGTTTTAAAATGCAGCAAAAAACCCCAAGATTTGGGACTGTAGATAGAACAGGCCCAGTTGTTCCTAATGCCTCGGGGTACTCATACTGTTAGACTCAAACTGAAATATAGTTAATCCGACTCTTTTTGAGAGATGCTGAATTCTGGCAACTGCCACCACACATTTCACTGGAAGCTGCAGGTGTTCAGCACTTCTTTGGAACAAACTAGTATTAGTATAAGAGGCTTTTTTCCTGAAGAAAATATTGTTCTTTTAATGGTTAAATTACTGTTACATTTATTTCCCCAGATTATACTCTGACTCTTTTTACCTGGCTCTATTCTTTTTCTGAAATCTTTGGAATGGGGAACATCTTTTTCAAACTCATTCTTTGAACTTCTCTGAAGTAAGTTTATCTCCCCTTTTCAATACCTTTACTTTTTATGTAATTTAATCATGTATTCCTTTACAGCTAGGTCCTATAATCGCATTGCTGAGAATTTCAATACTGTTGCACCATCTTCTTGTAGAAGAGCTGCATACTACTCTTTAAACAATGTATATATGCAATAGAAATACAGCCTAGATCCATTTAGCAATATGTGAGTATCTGAGATTTAGAATTGACAAAGCCAAGGATCTCAAACAGGTTCACAAGGAAACTTCCTTGCCTGTTTCTGTAATGACCATGCCTCCTGCTTACATTGTCATGTATTACTGAGCAATGTGACATTGTGAGCCAAATTCCGTTCTACCTCTTGGGTGTCTAAGTGGACTTAGGGGTGTAGGTTGTAGCTGTGTTGGTCTAAGCAAGCTTGGTAAGCACACTTTTTCCAACTATTTAGTTGGTCTAATAAAAGATACCAGATTTACCCAAAGAACCTTGTCTGCCTCAGTGGACTTAGGCACCTAAGTGCAATTCTGTACACCTCATTCAAGTCCCTGAAATCCATTAATTGATCTACTTTGGTTACATGCTGTCATCGGGCTCTTCAGGTTGAATAGAAGGCAGAGTAAACTTGCACTTTATAGACTAATCAAAGCATGTGTGTGTGATATATAGCACAAGCTTTTGTGAGCTCACACATCTCCCTTCAGATTGAATCATAAAAGTAACAGAAGGGGGAGGACCCACCCACCTTTTTGTAGTAGCAGTTTTTCAGGGAGTTAAGTAAGTGGAATAGACTATAGTACTTCAGTGACTAAGTTTATTTACATGCCTAGTAGGCAGCATAGGAACTCATCCATACCCATAATTGTGACATGAATGTCATGTGAGGCAGGGGAGTGTGGTATATCTTGACTGGTGTGGAAAAGATGTATACATTGATTTGTTGTGAAGTGAAAAATAAGTTATGGAATGCCTAGTTAGACTAAGGTGAATAAATAGAGATGGCATATTGCAATTGAGCTGATTTTTCTTCCAAAACACTAAGTATGTTGAGAATCACAATGAAGAATCACTTTTCTGAGTTTTTGTTTAACTTAGAGGGGATTCATCCAAAGTTTGAGCTAAAAGTCTTTTGGATTTCAGAAATAACTGGTCTGCAAATAGAGTTGATTGGGAATAATGGCATAATTTTTTCCCAAGTCTTACATCCTAAAGTCATCTTGTGATTCACTTCTAAAATCACTCACAGTTAATGTTTTTCTAAATTCATGTTTGCCATATGGCACCATAATACATAATATTTATACAGTTATCAGCCTTTAATTTTATAGGGCATGAGAGCTCCCCCTGATAAGCTTGTATTATACAGATGGTCAGACTACGGTCCTTCTGGTCTTAAAAAATGTTGAAACTCCAAATTGGCAATAAGAATCAGAATTTTCCAAACATTTACCCTAGGAAGATGCAATATATGTCAAAGTCTACCAAAATGCTTGTCTTTGTGTAGCCAAGAAAACACAGCTTAGATCGTGCATTGCATAAGGCATTTATCAATAAAATGGAACGCATTCCTGTACACTAAAGCACTGAGAGGCTGTTTTGCAGTGTGAGCAGCCTTCCATTGCCTGGGTTCAGTATTACTGGAGTTGGTTTGAATGAGGATCTATTCGTAACCTTAGGGATTTGATGGGTGCCTAGAATTCCAGCGGTGTGTGCAGACATCTATTGGCACTACATATGCTTAAAAAATTAAATAAGATAGAGAAGTGCGGCAGCATTCGGGGGACCACTTAGTTCTCAGCATAAGAGGGGTTAATACCATTGCTTTCCTCTTCCCTGGTCCAAATCTTTATGAGAGAAGCTGGTGGAGAGAGAAGTGAGAGAGTGCCTGTAGGAAGTCGGCAGACAGGGTTCTTTGGGTAAATGTGATTATCTTTTATTAGACCAACTAAATCATTGGAAAATTTTTTCTTAACAAGCTTTCGGGTTTAAAAACCCTTCGTCAGGATTTTTAAACTATGTCCTTAGACCAGCATTTAAAACCATGTGTTTAAACTATGTCCTTAGACCAACACAGCCACAACCTAACCCCCTGTAGGAAGTCTGCATTCCACACCCAGCCACTCCCCTCCCCCCCCTTGTCCAGGGAAATCTTTTGTTGTATATGTTTTCAGTTATGGTAGTTTTATTCTGATAAAGATTTGCCCCTGCCAGAAACTCTGTTTGTCGAACAACTTCTGCTGAGTTATCTCAGCACCTTACAAAGAGTGGGCTGAGTTTTCAAAAGGTTTCAGTTATAAAATGTAGAGTGGAGGGAGGGGCTGAGAGAGGTAGGTCTCTACAACGGCACAGGAAAAAAACAGAGCTTGAAGACAGGTGGAACCTCCCTCCTGTTAACTTTGCAGTTTCATCATGTGACTATTGCTCCTGCTACTTCCCAATATTGAAATGTGAATTTCAGGAAGCTATACTGGTGGAGGTGCTGTGAATGGCTGAGTGCATTGTTTTACCAGTGTCCCCAGTCTTTCTTTCTCTGTTTCCTTTTTTGTTCTTCAGTTCCTTTTTTCTTATTTTTTTTTTTTCTTGGCATTCC
>NW_005842004.1:356936-373561 GCF_000455745.1 Alligator sinensis
GCAAAACCCAAACAATGCAGGGGCACAAGTGTAAAGCAGAAGCTTCCTGCAATGGAAGGGGAAACCAATTCTGGTCTCTGGACAACGGTTTGTCTCTGATTTACCAAAGATATTGACTACAACTGGTGTGTTTATGGATCAGCAAAGCAAGCAAGTAGATCAGGGGTTTTGAGGGGCAGTTGGGTTTTACTCCCAATTTGTTTGTGCCAGTGCTTACGGATGATAACCTGAATAGGAATTCTCAAATCTTACCTTATTTCTATATCATACCTTGTTCAGCTGATGTTACTGAAACATTTGCATGTGTGTTTTACTTTGAAAACATATAGATAACTTTGTGCTTCTGATTTACACAACAGCTGCTTTACAAGCACTGAAGAGAAAAAAGAGGTATGAAAAGCAGTTGACCCAAATTGACGGGACACTTTCAACCATTGAGTTCCAGCGAGAAGCATTGGAAAATTCCTATACCAATACAGAAGTATTAAAGAATATGGGCTATGCTGCCCAAGCAATGAAAAAAGCTCATGAAAATATGTAAGTGCATTTCCTTTGCTTTTGCATTAAAGACTTACAATACAGCTCTTACTGAAAAGGAGTCACCCTGTGACTATACAGACTAATTCTGTCACTTTTATGGTTTAGCTTTTATTTTGATTCCAGCACTTTAATGTTCAGGAACATTTTTTATAAAGAACTTGGAAGAAAAATAGCTATTCTCAATAGCAGATCTGAGAGATGCACAAAATTATTAGGCCTAGACTATGAGAGTTCAAGTGTCTTGAGGGCAGAAGGAATAGCAGGAGCACTTTAAAAACCCTAAGGGCTTTGGTTACTTAATAATGCCCTAATCAGGCTGAGTGGAGAACAAGGGAGCTATGGATAGTAATTTTCAAAAATATCATATGCTCTTTGGGTTTTCTGCAGCATTATCATGCCTGAATACATAGCATTAAATTAAAAAGAGGCTGTTAAGGAGGAGACGTGCAAGACCTAAAACAATAGCAAAGATGAGGCTTCTTCAGAGAACAATGAGGGGAAGTTCTTAATTTGGGGGATGGCTGTACGTGATGCCCAGCATTCTGGCATGATTTTCTCTTTACAAGGGAAATCTGAGCTTAAAGGCTGCCTATATATGTGCTTGGAGGTGGGGGGTGACATTTTAATCAGAATGGTTCCTGGGCAGCTGCTTTAATTTAAAATGACTCGTGTATTAAGCCCCACGTATTTAAAAATGGCCATGGGACACTTTATCTAAGCCTCATTAATCAAGGTTTAGTTAAAGCACTCCACAGTCAATTTAAAACATGTGGGGGCTTAGTACATGTGATGCTGCAGCAGCACTGCAGTGTCTTATCAGAATGCAAGGCAGACTCAATTAATTGAGCTGACATGTTCTAATTAGAATGGCAGTGAGCACATGTATAGGCAGCCATAGATGCTGGCATCAGGAAGGAAATGAAGTCTGCTCTGGGAGTGTCATTGAGAGCCGATAGACATGCCAACAGAAGGAGGAGAGGGGAGAAAGGCAGGATCTGCAGAAGCAACACTTGGCTTCTCGCACTCTGGAGATGCTGGTGATTGGAGCGGCTGAAATGTACAAAGCTTGCAGTGGAAAATTAAGGGCGAGATGAAAGGAAATGTGCATCTCTGCTTTTATCCTTTACTATGAAGAACTGTATTTGAGTCGCTCTTAACCAACCACATTGCTGGTCACAAGTCTCTGAAGGGAAAGGGATTTACAGGTGCTAAATGGAGCTGGGTCTATCCCACTTATACAGCTAAGAAATGGGGCTGAAATTCAGAGCCCAGGCTCGTAAGTGGCTTCAACCAGAGTGAGGTGCCAGAAGGCAGGTTTCAAGAAGTTTGAACAGGGTTCAAAGCAAAGTCACTTTTGTCACCATGGGCATGGTTAGATTAAACGGGGGCCCTAAATTGAAGCAGTGCATTTTAAAAAACACCGTTTCAATTAAGGGCTGATTAAACCCCCATGTCGTGCACGTGCCTTACCTGCCTCAGGCAGGGAGGGGAGGGCAAGCTGCTGGCAGGCAGAGTGGTCCCTGGGCTGTATTATATTATATATAATACAGTTTTTTTTTTTTTTAAATATTTATTTCTGTATATATAAACAATTATATATATGGTGATGGGCGTGCACTCCTGCATACCTATCACCATTCTCTTGAAAACATCACAGTTATGTAAAAGACTACCTCAGCTTCCTCCCTCCTCCCCCACCTTCCCAAATCATCCTCCTGTTTTGTCCAGTCCTCTCTCATTGTCATCATTGTTGCTGTCTTCACTGTTGTCCTCCTTATTGTTCTCTTGGGAGCACTTGCCTCTGAAAAATCTATGCCAGTCCCTTCCCTTCCATATAAGGTCTGCCATTTCTTTTCCATCGTTGTCTTATATATAATACAAATGATGTATGATATTAGTCCAAAGCCAAAAGGCTAATGGTTTACCAGATAGCTGTTGACTCTGCTGGGGCCAACCCCAATCAACATTTCAACCCATAATAACTCCACAGCTCAGCACTGCTCAGTATGTGTGTGCACTGCAAATACCTGCGCATAAAGGAAACATGTACTAATTATCCTCACATTCATGACTGGAGCCAGGTGTTCTTGTCATGAGTCCTGGGATACTCCAGAATTTTTATATGCAGATGAGGTGCAGGGCAACTTGGTCTGGTTCCACGTCATGGAGGGTGGGGCCACACTAATCATATGTGAGAGGCTGGGAGAGGGGGTGACAGAGGGATTCCAGGTGAACTGCTTTGGGCTCCATTTGGTGTTGTTTGCCAGACATTTTAAGGTGGATAAAGCAACAGGTATCATTGGAAATGGGAAGGAAGGTGCAGCTAAGCTGTGGGAAGAGGAAGCTGAAATATTTGCAGTGTAGTGGTTCACCATGACTTGGAAAAGAGTCTGCACTGAGGGGGACTGAGCACAATGGGGAATATTACTTATCCAGATGGACTGCACTAACTTCTCTAGCAGGGGATGGCTTTTGGCATAGATGATTTTACTTATCTGGCAGGGAAGAAGCCGCCTTCTTGGCCTTGAGCGATTTCATATAGTTTGAGGATTAAGGCACATGCACTGTGGGCATGGTGACCCCTGCGAGAATCTACAAATGCCTCAAAATGAGAGCATCTCGGCTATGCCATTTATGGTGTTGGAGAATTGCTCTTGGGCTTGCTCTCTAGCTTGCTCCTTCAGCCTTTTGGTTAGGGGCAGGCAAGACAAGAGGGTATCTGAATTCCAGGGCATCCAAGCTTGGGGCTTGCTCATAGAATGCTTGCCATGGATTTTGGAGTATCTGAAGTCCCAGGCTGAAGAGTCTGAGAGGTAAGTGGTAGTGCTATACAGACTTGAATGATTGAGCTCTGCTCAGCCAAGAGAATTTGGAACTGATTTGGCCTGTGGCATGAAATTAAAAAAAAAAAAAAAAAAAAAAAAAGTGGTAGGTTCCCATCAGCATTTTTGGCACATGGGGAGGGTGTCAGAGCTTGCCCCAACCTCTCTGAGTGCCAGCCTGGTATTGCAGTATCTCCAGGCATGATGCTTCTTCTCTCCTGTGGGAATAACTGCCCCCCCCCCATTTTTTTTTTTTTTTTTTAAAAGGCCACTCACACACCCACTTAAAAGGTTCCCATCAGTATGTTTTACCAATATGGGCCATGTACTTTATAGTCATGCTTAGTGTTGGCTGCATTTAATCAGTGACAGTTGGTTTTGATTACTGAGCACATGCTGCTTCTGGCAGCAGTTTAATGATAGACAATGTATTTAACAAGTTTTCCTGGTAAGAAAAGGAACTTTCTTCCCTGTGCTGGTTGGGTGAGGGGAAGGGGAGGGAACCTTGTCTTGTATTCAATTAAATATAGCAGTTAGGTTCTTACATCTCTTTTACTATAGTCTCTGAAGTGCATCAGCATCTGAAAATGTTGCATTTTAACTATATGCATGTTAGAAACTACGCCTCAAGTATTTTGTTGTGTTGATGCCTTGGACTGGAACTTCTCTGGACTGTGTTCTTGGTAATGAAGGATTAAACTTTAGGGTTGTGTTATCATAAGGGAGACTGGGTCTAAGGATGCTCCTTTAAAAAATGGATTAAAAATATTTTTCCAGGGACCTAGAGAAAATTGATAACTTGATGCAAGACATCACTGAACAGCAAGATGTGGCACAGGAAATCTCAGAAGCTATTTCAAGCAGAGCTGGATTTGCTGATGAGTTTGATGAGGTCAGTGTTGCAATAAAGTTAAAGGTGAAAGAGGTATACAGTCTGATATGCTGGCTATTTCACTGTACCATTTCATGTTTTTATTTTAACCCTGGGGTTCCAGAATAGGTCATCAGGGGTTCCTCAAAGAGACGGGGGGTAATGGCAAAGTGGGCCAGGAGGCAGCACACTACCACTGCCAATCTGGGTTGCCTGACTCCATTTCAGCTCACATGGCCCATGGGGCCAGAGGCAGGAGTACTACAGCAGGAGAAGTAATATGAAAGGATTCTGTGACTTAAGGAAGTTTGAAACCTCCTGTTTTAAGGTATTTTTGCAAATATAAAAATACTTGGGCACATTTAATCTCCTTTTCCTTTTTCAAAGGAAGTTTAAAACTTGCTGTCCATGGTTTTTACCATGTGTTTGAGAATATCAATGCAATATGTGCTCCAAATAGAATCACATAACTAGGTATATCAGGAGTATATTGCCTCCACATTTGTAGAAAGTGTGCTACTGTAATAGTACTGTTTGCAATTCTAAACATGTAGGACCAGATTTATTGAGGTATCTTGATACCTGAAGAAATGGCTAAGGGCCTATTAGTATTTTCAGAAGTGATCTAAAGGTGGTTAAGTGCTTACCTTACCTAGAGCCAGTGTTAGGCCACCTAGCCTACCTCAACGCTCTTCGAAAAACCTGCTAAGTACCTGTCTGCATCAGCAGGTGCCTAAGATCTTTGAGTCCAGATTTTTCTGAAGTGTTTATCTAATTCTTAATTTAGTCTGTGGGAATTTCCTATTTATTGGGGCATTTGATCAGGTCCTTTGTAGAGATGCACTGATATATTGGTCTGATATCAGATCAGCACCGATATAAAGAAAGTTGATGGTATTGGAAATTGGCCTGATTTAGCCGATAAATGCCCACTTGTGTGCGCAGCTACAGTGCAGTGAGGAGCACAGCCCTGCAGCTTGGAGAGCTACGCGCAGCTGGTAAGTCTGGTGTGGTGGAAGGGGGTGGCAGCTCCTGCCGCTGTGCGCTGTTCATCCGGGGGGCCACTGGTCTGGTGCTTGCTCGCTCATCTGGTGGCTCCCACCACTCATCCAGGAGGGCATGGGGTGAGAAGCATGTGCCCCCAGATCGGCATGGGGCGGGGTGGGCCGGTCTGGGCCAGCCCGCCCCATGTCCTCCCACCCTGCCCCAGCCCACAAAGATCTGGGGGCACGCACCCCCTTCTGTGCCCTCCTGGACAAGTGGTGGGAGCAGCGGGAGCCACTGGACCAGCAGCTCCTGGATGAATGACGCGCAGCAGCAGGAGCTGCCCCTGCCTGCACACCCCAGACGAGCCGTAGCTCCCTCCCACACCTGCCTCACCCTGGCTGGTCAGTGCTTGCCCCAGCCCCATTCCTCCATCACCACGGGGGCCTTGATCTGCCCCCCACGCCCCTTCCCTTCCCCTTCCAGCACACCAGACTTACTAGGTGCATGCTGCTCTCCAAACTGCCAGGCTGATATCAGAAATCGGATTGGAATCGGCCGATATGCCTCCTTAAAAATTGACTATTGGTATCGGCCCCCAAAATCTCTAGCAGCGCACTCCTAGTCCTTTGTTATTTTAAAATGAGAGATGCTGATCCTCATGGATTTAAAGATCCCATTAAATGTTGAGCAATCTTAATAGCTATTGAAATCACGAAAGAAACAAAACAAAACATTGAGCCCATTCTGGGATCAGGGTTAGTCTTTTTGGCAGGTTTGAATTTTTCTACAAATTATAATGAGATTTTCAAATGCCTGAACATTAAGAACCAGTTTTTAACTGCCCTCTGGTGGTTTTTTAAAAAACAAAACAAAAATACCTCAGGTAAACCACAACCCCATACCCCCAAATTAATCTCTTCCTCAGGATGAGAATAAATGTAAAATTCCTTGATCCTAAGGATGATTACTTTTCCTCTCTCAAATACTTTCAATAAGTCCCTAAAAATACTTCATTTGCTGTGTTAAACTTCTGCCTAGGTCCTAGCTGTCTTGGATACTAAATGTTTTTGTGCCTGAGGAAATCTTTTGGATACTGAGTGGGAAATAAAACCCACCGTTGTTTTTTAACGTTGATCACTGTTCTAAAGAGAGACATTTTATTTAAACATTTAAATCAAGACTGGATATTGTTCTGAGAAGTCTGTTTCAGCTCAGAAAAGAAGTTACAGACTTACTATAGAAATTACTTCAGGAGGACTATCAAGAAGGTCAGCATAAATGGTTACAATGTCTGCTTCAAGAATGCATAACTTTTCTGTGGTATTACAAATATGTATTTGATTATTTGTCCAAATCAGTTTTTCTGCAGGTAAAAAACTAAACATGTAATATGCCTCAGTATTGACTAACAGGACCCAGCAGGACAACTGGGACTCTAATGTTACTTTGGATCTGTGCCAAATCCGGTGCTTAGTCAGGCAGGGCTTCAGTATTTTTCATCCAATGACAACATCCATTAACACAGTTTCCTTCTGGAGCCAGGTCCATTTATAGAATGGTAGCAGAGACATACATTGATTCCAGTTTTGACAATTGAACTCTTTTAGCCACAGTAAAATTGTAACTTTCTTTGCCTTCATTTTTAACTTTCAAGGATGATCTGTTTGTTTGTTTGCAATAAATGCCCATTTAGTTAGAATCACGTGTCTTGCTTTTTAGTGGGAAGTGTAATTTGGTAAATCTTAATAGGTTTTTATGATAGCCAACAAGTAAAGTTTGTAGTGGTTCTGCAACCGATGTATGTTCCCAGGCTGATTTTTAAATTAGAACTGTTATTTTAGTGATTCTTTGATTAATGGTTTTTGTTAAATACATCCTTTTTGTGAAATTATAGTTCTGTTAATATAATGGTTTTGTTTGTCTTCAGGATGAGTTGATGGCAGAGTTGGAAGAGCTGGAGCAAGAAGACCTTAATGATAAAATGTCTAATGTCAAATTGCCAAGTGTCCCATCTACCTTGCTGCCTTCTCGCCCTGGTAAATTACTTGTTTTTAGTTGCCCATGATTAAGCTATACCATGAATAAGAGGGAAATAGCTCGTATGATATAATTAACTCAGCTTTAACATTTAATGTACTGTACACTTCTTACTCCATCTTTGAGCCTGTTCATCACAGGAAGCAGTGAAGGCTTTTTGTTTTGCTTCATTGAACTATTCAGGACCTCATTCTATGCAAGTGTAAATGGATGTAGCACTATTGGCATTTACACTAGCAGAGAAGTTGATACTTGGGAGAGAGGGAATTTCATTGAATTATTCTGGTACTAATGACCAAGAACTTTGAAATTATTTTTATCTTTTTAACCACAAAATAGTCTCTTTTGTGAATAGGAAACTACCCAGTTTTAGAATGCCGGAGTCGCAAAGCTGCTGCATGTTATGACATCAATTTTGAAAATTGCTAAGGTTATTTTATTTACCAGTAGAGGGAGCAAAATCAAATAGAATTTGGAAAAGTGTTTATAGTTTTTGTTCCTGTCGCTCCACACTTGTTCCTTGAAAGGTCTCATTCTGCAGTTAGTAGCCAATTTTCAGACCTTTATCCTTTCTTTTTCCAGGCTGCTACTCAACACCCCTTGAGAGACACTGGGGACAATTAACTTGTAGCCATTTATTTCCTCTTTGCTTCTATTCTGTCTCCTGAGAGAGCCACTGTGCATCAAAACTGGACAGCACAAGTTAAGAACAAGGTGTTGGTGTACTGTGCTGGCCAAGGGGCTGATGTGACATGTCTACTATCCTAGTGCAGTTTAAACACTAGTTCTCTAGTTTCTGATCTAGTATCTCTCTCAGCTGATCAACTCTTAAACCTCTTGGGGGTGAGGGGGAAAGAGAGTGAAAAGATTTCACTACGACAGTGGTCATCTGCTCACCTAAGCTGCACTATTTTAATTAAAACGTGGGCAGCCCCCTATCTAGGCAGTTATTTTGACTTTTCAGGTTAATTTGCATTGGTGAATTCAAGAGTCTGAAATCTGGCCTATGCACAAGCACTGACAGTATTCAGTGACTAGGGGGTGTTGGTTATAGCTGTGTTGTTCTGAGGACATAGGCAGACAAGATTCTTTAGGTAAATGTGTGATGTACCCAGCATGCATCTCTTCTGATTATCCAGGTAGAGTTTAGACAACATTGCTTTTTGGAGTGATGGTATATTTTTCCCATTAATAACAGCTTTTAGCAGTTATTCTTTATGAGATGAATTCAACCCATAATGTTACAGACTGAATATGAGCTATCCTGGGAGCATAATGACTGTACACTTAATCTGTTTCACTGTGCTGCCTATATTTAGCTTGCTACTCAGTAAATTGTTCTGAGATGCACTGAGACTAGAAAGCATTACAAAGAGCATGATGTGGGTGAAGAAAATTGTTCTGATTATTGCATTAGTCACTAATTATTGCTAATTTCTCATTGTAGCGTCCTCCAGGAAGAGAGTAGAAGATGATGATGGTATGAAGCAGCTGGCAGCTTGGGCTTCTTAATAGCCCCAACTTTTATAATGCAGAACACTACAATACAGGTGTATAAAAAAAAAAAAAAAAAAAGAAACTATTTCATATACTTAACAATGCAGCATGATTGCATTTCATGCAGATCCAAGTCAATTACTCTTGTTTTTTTATTTGTATAGCCAATTTTTGCTCTGAAGTAATAATTTTTTTAAAAATATAGAAAGTATATTACAATCAGGCCCTGGCCAGCCTTGTGTCACTTTTACAGTGAAGAAACCACAAGGAATAAAAATAGCTTTTACTGGATAGTGCATAGCTGCATAGTATTGATTTGTAAAACATGAAAGCCCCATAGACAGACATGACTGAAATCCCTGCTATAATGAACCACTGAAACTAATTAGTCTGCAAGACCTAGCCTACTGGTCAGCTTGGTTGCAAGTATTTGAAAGTCAATAGAACAGTCAAGTTTAGGTTTCACTCTTATTACCTGCTTTGAGCACATTGACTGCTGACAGCTAAAAGCTTCTGCACTCCCTCTGGATCCACTGCTTGTCAAGAGTTTTAAGCTTAGTCTAGTTTAAGGAGCTGCTGCTGTTTATAGCCACAAGGGTGCTGCTAAAGCAGCCAGGCCACCTGGACTCAATGCAGTTCTGTTAGCAGAGGAAGCTTTTCTGTCACTAGAGTTGCACATCCTAAAATAGCAGAAGCAGAGCTGGCAGAAACTGCCTTCCATTGGCAGAGCTGTGTTGGTGTTGAGATGTGATCTTTATACATCGTTAGCCAACATAGCTGTACTGCCAGAACTTTGTATTATGTTTCAGGCGTTTATCCAAGTCCCTACCAATTTTAAACTGATCCAGCTAATTCTGTGGAAGATCAAGAATAAATGGTAACTTGACTCCCAGTTATAAAATCCTCCACCCCATTTTAGCTTTTAAAGATGTGCCTTGATTTCTTTGGGCAATACAGTTTTTCAGGGAAAATTGCAATGTATTTTTAATGCTGTGAGTGCCAGAGAACTTTAGCTTCTAAGCATTCCATTGGTGTAGGGAGACCTGAAGGGAAATATTATTTAAAAGTGTTAACATTTGAAATTTTAAGCTAGAATGTTGTTGTTAGAATTCAAATGTTTTGTCTATGGCATTAATGAACAGGATGTCACAGCTGATTTTATTTTTAAGCTAGAAGAACTTACTACACTGCAGGCATATCTACTGTGCAATAGATGAATTTGCTGCACAGTAAATGTCCCACATCTACACGTGTGCCCCTATTTGGTTGGAGTAAATTAATTAACTCTGAAGCAGAATAGTACTTGTAAATACAAGTACTAACCTGTTGAAGAGTTTTTTTACTGCATGGCAGCACACATGTAGATGCTGCCCCAGCTTTCTGGGGCATGACGGTACTTCGTTGCAGGGGGCTGCCTGCCAGATAGGTCTGCACTGAAGCACCCTCATGCCCCAGCCAGCCCCTCCAAAACACATTAAGCCAGGGGAAGCAGTCCTGGGCTGGCAGGCTGATTTCCCATTGACTGACCTGCTGGCTGGTGCTGCTCTGATTCAGCTCAATGTGCTGCAGTCGTGGGCACATGTTCAAACAGCACGCCTTGGAGCAACTAGCTCCAGAGTTTATTCATGTACATTAATTGCATGTGTATACAAGCCCCTACCTTCTAAGCTACTGCACTAAAAAGAAATTCATGCTTAGGACACAGAGCAAAAATAGCATGCCACTTTGTCAAAATAAATTTTGATTCTAAATTAGACCTGATGTTGGTATTAGTACTTGTTGTCAACCTTAGTGAAACAGTAAACAAACAGTTGTATTGTGGGACATTCTAGGGTGTTAGAAATCAGAATAATATCAATCTAGGTTTCTAGTTGTAATTCAAATCGGTTGATGGTTGAACCAATTGGGGAACACTGGAAGTGTCAGGTTATCCTTGCCTCCTTGCAGCAACAGAAAAATTGATCACTTGATTCTGTAGACATGATCCTGTAATATGCAGAGCACTCGGGTCCAAATCCATTAAAAGACTTCAGTGAGCCTCCTGATGTCCATGTTCAGACCATGATCGTGTGTTTTGCTGGACAGGATATAAAACCTTGTGAGACTAAGCTCCTATTAATGGAATGAATTCTGAAATTACAAATACTGAGGAGGTGATTTCTTCCCTTGCAGTCGGGTCCTAATATGAGTCCATTCTTTTAACCGGACTTGTTTCTTATTTATACCAGTGTTAATGGAGAATTGTATCCTGCCTATTAGACTAGTTACGCTGGTATGGAAAAGTGGGTAAGCAATGCAACTCTGTTCCAGTGGGGAGCACCAGGAAGACCTTCCTTTTCTGGAATGAATCAAGAAGAAGAAAGACACATTCTTTAGGTCTTTATTTTAAAAGCTGGATTTTAAAACCTGCTTTTACATTTAACACACACAATTCTGGACTGTCAGGAAGAAATTACTATGTTAATGTAGTTATATATAATGTAACTGAATAACATGTTTTGAGACAAGATAGAGACTTGGAGGCTTAATAAGTAAAAGGCTGAATTGTTCGGTACATAATACATTAAGTTTTGGTTGAAATAAGAACCTGTACCTATGTGATTTGCATAATTGTACAAGCAGACTGTCTGATCCATCTCTGTTTATGCATTTTGCATTTGTAAATGTAAGGCAAGCAATGTCAATAGAGTCACATGCTTAACTTGGAAAGGCTGGCCTTTAACATCAGTTCTTTATCAAATTAGTTTTCCATCACTTAGCACTTATTGTTTTCAGAGCATTTTAGCTAGCACTTAGCATATTCAACTAAATACAACATATACTTTATTGTACTTTTTTAGAATTGAAGACCTGGGCTATTAATTTCCTTTGGAGATAGTTATCCATGTGAGTCTGAATTCAGGTAGAAGGCAGGAAAGGGTAGCCTCTTAGGAAATTTTAGGTGCTGTCCTGTCTTGTGTTTGGCAATTAAAACAAAACAAAGTTTTTCTCTGCAAAGCTTTCTTTGCTTGCTATACACCCGCTTCTATGGAACTGCAATTCATTAGAACATGTTAAGTAATTGGCATCTAATATTATCTTTATTGCTTTAGGCAGTCACTGTTACTGTGATGCCATGAAAAAAGCACCCCCTGAACTGTGGTTCCTAGGAATCCCTAACTCCTTTCAAAGGCAAAACCAGTTGATCAGACAGCCATGTTGTATTAAATTAGCAAAAGGCAATATGCTGGCCTTTTAAGCCATTTATAAAAATTACATTTTTCTAGGTTTAATCTACACTACAGCAGTCACTATATACACATGGATGTCTGTAGTCCAAATTAAAATTGGCTCCAGTCTGAATTAACTGATCCTCACTGAATGAAGGTTAAAGTTTAATGCAGACTAGGGCATGTATTAATGAATACGCATCTGTGGCATTGAGTTCCTAAGGACTGTTTTTCCTAAAAGCAGATAAGCACTGCAAATATCAATCTGGGCAAGGGAAGCTCAGTTGGGCTTTTGCAACACAACAGAGGCTATCAGGCACAAAGTAACATCTTTACAAATTTGAATGTGCCAACAACACCTCGCTTTAAGTATCTAGTCAATTACAGGTTCTGGAGCAGCACTTTAGATAACTGCAACAATGTAGCAGTGATTAAAGGCTTATTATCATCTCCTAATTACTTCCAACCTGTGTTAAGGGGCTGTCAAGTGTATGGACTGTGTACTGTATAGCCAGTGCCTCCTGCTGTGAAGGTCAATAATAATCTATTAATCCTTGATTCGACTTGAAATTTGATTCAGTGGTGCACATCAACATGGTTTACAAAATGCTAAACATGTCTACAAACAGCCTTAAATACCACAAATCCTAGCTGTCCTGTCCAGTGTCCCTGGAGGCTACCACAAATACTATGTGAAAAAGGATACGTCTAAACGTATGTCTAAAATTTTCCAATTTTAGGCTAAAGATGACTTCAGGTCACTGGAAAATACAGACCTGTCACCTTTGTGCAGAACATTTTCCTATGGACCAGTTAGAGGACAATAAAACTTCAAGGACAGTCTTTTTCTGTAGAGTGAGCTACCACATCAAACCACCAAACTCCAAATAGGTTCTAGTCTATCTCCCAGTCCTGTAAAGAATCAAACAGCTGTAGGTTTTTGAAATCAACAGGAACTGATGTGTTCTTGTTCCCCAGGAGGTACTGAGCAGCTTGTAGGATCAGGCCATTAACAATTAACCTCCTGAAAAATAACTGGAGGCATGATCATACATATTTGAGTAGAACATCCAAGGATGCTGAGAGTTGGCTTTATTCAGAAGCAAAGATGCATCTGTTATTATGAACATTAGATGGGTACAAAACACTTCCGTTCACAACTGTTGGAATGTAGTACTGACTGGCCAGAATTGCAGTAAACCTTTTTGATGCTTTTGTTTTAATGAGATGTGCATCCACAGATCTCCAGATTAAACTGATTTCAGTTTAATGACATCTGTGACCCTAATGACATCTAGGGCGCTACAGCCATTGATATATTTGAAGAGCTACCCCTTTTATTGGTAAATGACAACTGAAACTGTGATGGCTGCTTTCTTTTGAACATATCTCTTTCCTGTGCCAAGCTGGTATTTGTTCAGCACAAAAACAGGAGGGTTTGATAGTGTCAACCCACTACTCTAAGTGCATTAGAATGGGCACGGCTTACAAACAGGATTTTAGAAGCAGATGGAGTGCTATAGTTGATTTATTCTGAAACTTCCTTTTTGAACTGTGTTTATTTTAGGAACTGTTTTAATGGTGTTTAAAAGTTTAATATTGGTATTTTCTAAAAGAGAATTGATCTTTGAGGGTGAGTGTAAAAGCTAATTTATATTTGTGTAAATAAATATTTGGTGTCCTAACTGTATTGAAAGCTGACTATTTTTTTTAAAATAGGATCTGGTGACTTTGCTTTTGCCTTTTCTTTTTAAGTCCAAAAGCTGTCTCCGTTCCAGGCTCTCATTCTGTTTCATGTTTTACATTTGCATATCAAGAACATCAACTCTGGCCTTCCTTCATGATCTCCTGGATGTCTCTAAACATATATTTAGTTTTTGGACCTCACTTGAAAGGGTGGGCTGGCCAAGCCCTCAATGAATTTCTTCAAAATATTCCTTTGGCATAAAATGTGCATTAGCAAAAGCAAATACAAAAAGCTATTTTTAAACAGCCTGATTTAGAATCTTATGACAAGATGATAGAAATATCAGTGCTTGCCTGGGAAGAATAAAAATGACTTAGCCAGCTCAGACTATAAAGATGACCATATTATTTTTAAGGAAATCTGGGACTTTGCCTTCTTCTCCACCTCCAAGTCAGTAGCGCTGCTGCAGGCAGGCAGGGCGCAATTCAGAGGCAGGTAGAGTGCCATGGTATGCTGGGCAGGCACTGCCTACCTGCCTAGCACACCATAATGCTCTGCTTCCCTGCTGCACTGTACCCTGTGCCCCTGTGATTCTGGGACTTGTTTTAATTTTCACCAACTGGCTGAAGCTGGCCTATGAAATCCAGGACTGTCTCAGCCAAACCAGAACATATGGTCACCCTAACTGTAGAGATCTTTGCAGCTCAGATGGAGCTGGCTTGGTTGCTATGGGATGGGATCTGCATGTGCTGTGTATGCTTTCATGAAACTATTTCCTATCCATTCCCCTTCTGTATCTACCCACTAATACTTGAGTTTCTGAACTCAAGTGGAGTAGCTACCAAATAAACCCTGTCCCAGCCGCCTGCGGAGGGTTCAGGATTGAGAGTGTGGTCGGGGGTAGAAAGGTAAGAAAGATTTATTGACTTAATAAAAACACGACTATGCATAGTAACAAGACAAACAATGACAGACAAAAGCAATTCATGTTGGCAACTTATTGGCAGTCCCCTCTGATGCCTGATACACAGCAAGCTTCTCTTTCCACAAAGTTCAGTGAAGTCAAGCGTCTCCGATCAGTGCTGTCCGAGAGGTACCGGGAATAACCCTGGAATGCAGTTCTTGGGCTCCTCGAGGTCCACGGGCCCACTGATCCAGGCAACAACTAACTAATCCTTTTCACAGAGCTGTATCTTCCTTCCGAATGGTTTCTAGATATTTCAGCTAATTTATAGCTTTTGAAGGGCACTGGTAACGTATGACTACTCAGATTCCCTTTACTTCAACAGTCTTTAGACTGACTAATAGCAGTACAAGCTTTGCATTCTTTTGATAAGGTAATTTTAACTGCCACAGGGCTTTACTACTTCTAGGCTTTGCTAAATTTACTAGGCCTTACTTTATACAAGGCCTCACTACATCTTAAACTTTAATTAGGCTTTTAGCAACAATATATAGTTTAATATCTAAACAAATACAGAAAAACACTTTGTCTAATCTTTATAAAGACTTCAGCAAGCACCTTTATCACACAGGCACACTTTTCAGCTGTCACACTTTACCCCTTGCTTGCTGAAGCACTATGATAGCTACGATTGAGATGCTAAAGCCACATGTGCTACATTGGGAAATGGGGCGGGATCTATAAATTTAACTTGCATAGAATGAACAGATTTACAACAACAACAATGGTTAAAACACCATTTAGCTGTTGCCACTAGGGCAATACAGAATACCATGGTGCTTAAGATGGTTAGCCACGTAGTTGAGGTGACACTTGGTGACACACGAATAGTACAGATTACATTATACCATTTACAAGCCTCGGGCACATTGACAGCCAGACTGATGATTTGCCCACCCTCTCGAGCAAGGAGAGCCAACTGAGTGCCTGGCCGAGCCTTTGCCTCAAGGCTTTGCAGCTTATTTTTTACTTCATTCTAGTTTTCTAACCGTGGCATGTCTACATCTGATACCCATGAAGTGGGTATTGTAAAGTTGAGCGGTATAGTCTCAGAGGAAATTTCTGGCCATTTTAGGGCAATAGTACAGTTACTTAATTGCAGTATAGCAATGGCTCCACTTTTAGCTCCTAAGCAACACGAATTGCACAAAGTCCAGGTGGTACTATTTTCATGCAGCAAATGACCTGGTCCTTCTCAACAAACACGTTGCCCTATTGTTACGTATGACACATTAGGTAACTCGTATACGCAGGTCATGTTAGGTGTGCTGAGAGGCCAGCCTCTCCATAGGGTTCCTAATCCAATCAAGGTGCTACTAATTTGAACTAAGGGGGACTGTGCTACATACCGAGGGCCATTGGGGGTAACTATTTCCCATGTGGGGCAACGCAGATTCCAGTCTCAAAGGCATCTTCCTCCTAGCCCCGTGTTTAGCAAATAAGCAGTGGTCCAGTTTCCATCTTTTACCCCCTGCACCAGGAATGAACGTTTTCCTTTATCACAGCCTTCCCAAGTGGTAATCCAGGTACTTTGATAGGGGTATCTTTCTTTAAATGTTGCAGGCATCCCATGATGCTCTAAGCTACTGGGCTATTCTCTATTTTTAATGTTGTTTATTATCTTGGAAAAATGTGTATTCAATGATAACTGAACTTGCGCATAAACAGTACTCCAAGTTTGATTTTTGTCTGCTTTAAAAGCAGTGTCCATCATGACCTGGGCAAGATGGGCTATCTCTAATCCTACATCAGTTAGCAATTTGTCAGTGTGCTCTAACGTTTTTCCTTCGAGCATGCCTCCTCTAGTGAGCAACCCTACCGCCTGTCGGTGATTGGCTACTCCTTCAGTGTTTTTCTGGGATTTATCCAAGTTCTATACATTCATAGTTAAGTCCGTCCAAAAGATAACCTAGAGTATCTCTTCGTTTGTGGGACTTAAGTGCACTTATGGAATGGAAAATGACTGGCCATTCCCATCTAAGCAACCCTTCAGCTACCCGGGCTCCTGCTG